>NC_033631.1:1607317-1763790 GCF_001540865.1 Ananas comosus | reverse complement strand
ATATATATATACTATATATAAATATATTGTGTATATATGTTATATATAATATAATCTCTCTCTCTTATATTTTTTTTATTTATTTATAAATATTATCTTATAGTATATTTTTTGTCATAATCTCTCTCGTCTCTCTTCTCTCGTCTCCTCTTATATTTATATTATATATATATATCAATTTCTATATATAATTTATTATATATATATATATCATATAATTAATTCATATATATATATTGTATATATAAAATATAATTCTCTCCTCTCTCCTATATTATTTCTTATTTATTTATAAATACTATATTATTATAGTATATTTTATATTCTCTCTCTCTCTTCGTATATATATATATATAATTCTTATATAATTATTTCTATATATATATATATTAATATTTTAGTTTTATATTATATAATTTATTATTAAAACATTATATATATTATAGATGAAAGAGAGATGATGAGTAGAGAAGTATAAAAAATAATTTAATATATAATCATTTTATAATTCTAATAATATATATAATTTCTTATTATTACTATCTATATTATAAAAATTTATTTATAACATAGTATATTTATAATTCTCTCTCTCTCGTCTCTCTCTCTCCTCTCTCTCGTCTATATATATATAATACTATATATACTTTTTTATATAAGGATAATATATTATATATTAATTCTTATATATATATTATAATCTATATATATATATATTATATTATATATATAATATATATATTATATAATATATATATATATATATTATATATATATATATATATATATATATATAATTTTATGTATATATTATATATATTATAAATTTATTTTAAAATATATATTTATAATTCCTCTCTCTCTCTCTTCTCTCTCTCTCTCTCTCTCTATATATATATATATATACTTTGCTTTTATATAGATAATAATATATTATATATTATAACTATATAATATATATATATATATATAAATCTATATAAATTTATTTATCAACATATTATATTTATTAATTCTCTCTCTCTCTCCTCTCTACTATATATATATATATACTTTGCTTTTATATAGATAATAATATATTATTATATAATAATTTATTACATAATTTGCTATTTATTTTTATATAAAATATAAAATATATAAATAAATATGAAATAATTTAGACTATTGTTATTAGATATAAATGTAATTTTTGATGTGAAGGTAATATAAGGTTTACACTTATATGTAGATGTACAGATAGTATTTTTCGTATACAGAAATTTGTATCATTATATACGCATTTATAATTCTTCTTTTTCCTATTTAATTTAGGAGAGAAGATGAATCTGTACATGTGAATCAACATTATTCTTTGGATGTACCAAATGACTGATTCTTTTATTTGTAGGAATGTGTTGCGAACTTTTGTAGTATATTAATCATTTGCCACCTAAGCCATCTTTTAATTCTAACTTATGATAACCAATTAATCTGCTTAACTTAGGTGTAGGCTAATATCCGCAAATAAATATGCAATTTTTTCTTTGTTTGTTTAATTATTTGCTCATTTTATGCTGGGAATTGCAAACCTTGTTAGTAACGTAATACAGAATATATATACTTTGATTTAGATATATTTTAATATATTTTAGTTGTTTTATATGCAGGCCGTATTCGCGATTCTCCTGTCATGCTTGCCAAACGTCAAACTTTTATGAATGCAAGTGGTGAGTCTGTAAGTAGATATCTTTGACTCATCCAAATAATGTACAACTATCTGAAGCAATTCTTATTATTATCTTACTCCAATTTTATGATGCAAATTAGGGCTTCTTTATGTAGGTTGGTTCGCTGGTTCCATATTACAAGAAACCACTGAATCAGGTACTTCCGGTATATATATCATATTGTTGTTATGCAACTATTGATATTTAGTTCTTACTATTAGTTTTTTACGGATTTTTAGTTTTGTTACGTTGCAGATGTATGATGATTTGGATTTACCTTTTGCAAAATTGCGCCTACTATAAAATGTCAAAACTTAAAATTTTAATTTTTACATTTAAAAGTAAAATTCCAATATTTAAAGTTTAGTATTTGTTTTTTTTAAATTCAATTTGTAGTTTAATATTTAAAATATTGAATGTTTAAATTTAAAATGAAACTTACAATTTAAAATTGTATATTTTTCCTTAATTACAAAAACTAAATTTTAAATTTTTTATGTTTTAAATTTTAAATTTTAGTTTCTAAATTGTAGATTTTAAATTTTATACTAAAATTATAAGTTTTAAAATTTTGAAAATTATATATATTTGTTTGTTTAATTATTTGCTTTTTCTATGTGTCTCAAATAAAAAAATATAGTTTCTGCCATAAGCAACATTTTGTATGAATTTGCATTATGAATTGTAGATTCTAAGTTCTAAATTCTGAATATTAATTCTAAAATTCTCGAAATTATTTTGTGGGAGAGATCCTAATGTGAATAGGTTTTTTCCCGCATCATACACAAACATCTTTCCAGTAAGTTCAGAACTATAGTAGCGGTGTAGCTTATCAATGACCATCCTACCTAACTCCTTACTCTCTACAACTCAGTTATCCTTAGGTTTGGCCGAAACTCGAAAATAAGAAATAAACCGGCTAGGACAGTTTGAACAAAGTATAGTTATTTTCTCTATATTCTTCATGGAATTTTGAATTCCCTAGCTGAATTCCTGCTTGCTGAGTTATTCGATGCATGTAACGTTTAAAATTTAGAATTCGGATCTGAACTACATCAGGATATTTGATGCGTATAAAAGGATAGAATTCAGAATTCGAAATTACATCAACGATATTTCCGAATTCAGAATTATGAAAGGTTAGAATTACATAAAAACATTTAGAATTCAGCAAAATTTCATACAAAATCTAATATTAAAAATTCAAAAACTGAAATTTAAAATATAAAATTGTAAACTTTTAAAATTTAGTTTTAGTAATTAAGATAAAATATAAGATTTTTAAATTTTAAATTTCAAATTTCAAGTTTCAATATTTTAAATATATATTAAATTATAGATTGAATTTAAAAAATTCAAATATTTAATTCCAAATATTGAGATTTCAATTTCATATGTTAAAATTTAAATTTTAAGCTTGAACATTTTATATTCTAAATTTACATTTAAATTTTGGATAATAAAAAATTTTAAATTTTAAATATTTAATTGTTTATTTTGATTTTACTTAATTTTTATAACCAATTTTAGCAAACAATGTTGAATAATCTATTTAAAAAATTTTAGAAATTGCGTAAATTTCCCGCGGCGAAGCGCGGGCCTTCACTAGTTCCATTAATTATTCAGCTTTTCGTTGATCAGGCGGTTGCCTGGCCTTTACTGTTGGAAAAATCTTTCTAATCTTTTAGCAAAAATTATATTCTTTTGAAAATATTTTGAAACACAAAACTTAAACAAGTATTTTAACAGCATGTAAGAATCAATAAATAAATATTAGGAAGAAGAGAATGGATGAAATCTGTGAGTCGAGACATGCTAAAGCACTGTCCTAAAAACGAAATTGCCCCTCTACGTGCAAGGCTCCGGTAATCGCTCATAGCGATACAACAACCACTGTCCACCCTGTCGGCACGTCTTAAAAATGGTGCACCACGAACCCACTAGGCTTTAAAAGATCTGGCAAAATATGGAAAGCACAATATAGAAATAGGTGAAACTCAGTGTGAAAGGAGATGAAGTTCAGAGCACAAGGAGCTGAGGAAGAAGATGATCAAGAGGTGAAGCTCAGGCTAAGTCCTGTATCTTTTCTCAAGTGCACTCTCCCCTCTGTATATAGGTAAGAGGCGAACGGTAGGGTCCAACAACTCCAACAACGGCTCCATCTCAGGTAAGTCGTTGGCCCTTACCGAGGTTAGACCAGATCTAGGCAAGATCTGGTCTGGGCCCTTACCAATGTAAAGCAATCATTAAGCTCAAATTTTAAATCCCAAAAAATAAAATAAAATAAAAGGACTAAGTGATCAACCGGGTCCAATGTGGATTGCCATGTCTGACCATGATTTGTCATGAAGATTTTGATGGATTTCGGATTCAGTTTGATAGCTTGGTCAAATAATTGCTTAACCACCTTTCTTATTCTTTTGAGCGTTCTTGATCCCTTGTATTAGATTGTGAAGAACCTCTTGCTTCGCGTCATTCTCCTAATCATTTAGCATCTAATGCTGCTCTTGTCGCTAATCCTAGTATAATATTCCTCTACTTATATTAATCACAATAAAAAAAAAAAAAAACTTTGATTTTGTGGTTCTTGTCCTTCGAGCCAAGGACAAAAACTTGATTTTGTGGCTCTTCTCGTCCTTCAAGCAGCAGTCACTGCAAGAAAATTAAAATTTAAGGATGCTATTTTTTTTTTATATATATTTAACGATAATTAAAAACATTTCTATATGCGTTTCTATATATATAATCTAGCATCACATTTGAAAGCATTGACAAATAACCATGTATATATTGACACTTATGTCAACCGTCGATAAAATATATCTTGACGTTTTAAAGCGTCAGAATTTTTGAATCACGACTCTTTAAAACGTCAAAAAATTAAAAATAATAATAAAATTTATCATTTAATAAATTATTTTGATACAATAGATGGTTCATATGATGACGCTTTTTGAAACATAGGTATTTGCTTTATTGTAGAAACGCTTAGGGACGCTTCCCCCAAACGCCATCTAAAAAGCTTTTTTATTTTATGATTTTATGATTTTCTTATAGTGAGCCACACTTCTTCGAGCAACAGTTATGCATCTCTTGCTTCTTCTCCTCTCCTTTCCTTTCTGTATTATGCTAGCGATAAAATTTGCGATGGCAATGGTTCTTGTTTTTTTACCTATTACTGCTTGGATCTTCTACTTTACACACCTTCCACTGCATTTGCTATAGATAATTTTGTTTTAGTTCCAACTCTTTGAAAGAATCTTCTCCAAGTTAGGAATAATTTTGTTGTTGATCAGGATTTTGTCTTCATATTTTCACAATCCAATTTTTGTGTGAAGGATCATGGAAGGATGGAAGCAAACCCTTTTAGGTGCAGTAATCAAGGCCTACATATGTCCATTCTGTAACGAAGATCCTCATTCTTCGTTTGATGCAACTCGGCATATCGCGACTATATGCATGGTAACAATGTTTGGCGCACGTTAATTCTCAAGTCGATCATGTCCTTGTTATATATAGAAATAAATATAAATTAATGTATCACATGTACTGCACCTGCTCCTTGGCTTTGGAAAGCATGCACGTTGAGTCTGTCGGTTCCTGTACTTTGTGAACTCATACATAATAAATCGCGCCTTCGTTAAATAATTACTATATTCTTTTCCTCAATGAGCATGCTTGTGACGCTCCAAGTTTCCAGGAGGTCATCCATTCTAGGACCACTCCTGTTCTAGCACGCTTAACTTTCTTAACCTCTTGGACCTTGCCACCACTCAAAATGTTTAAGTCGGGTTAAGAGTTTAACCCTATTATACCTTATATATAGGACTATCTGGGATCTCACAATCTCTCCCTCTTTAAGCCCTAACATCCTTGTCAGGCTCAAATTCATAAGTATCAGGCGATGTGAGACTCGTCTCGCTAGCCTTGTCATTCCGACCCCGACTCAGCCGAGACTCATCTCACATTTCCGGCTGGTAATTAGCTCTGATACCAACTGTGACGCCCCAACTTTCTAGGTGGTCACTCATCCTAGGACTACTCCCGTCCGAGCACGCTTAACTCTCTTAATCTCTTGGTCCTTGCCACCACCTAAAATACTTAAGCCGGATTAAGAGTTTTAGCCCTATTACATCTTATATATAGGACTATTTGGGGTCTCACAATGCTCATTCTATTTGGATATTTTCTCTCTATGCAAAACCTGAAACTTTCTCCAAATTTTTAACATTTTACTAGATTGTGATATTTTCCATCTAATGGTGTAATGAGTTCACAAGCTCGCACTTCATTACTTTTCTCAGTGATCATGGTTGGAACATTGCCTCTTTTATTTCACAAAAAAAAGCCAGCTCTTTTACTTAATTACTAGTCCCATATCCTTGTAAATTTTTATATGACATAGTACTTGAGTTTTAATTTACATGACATATAGTACTTAATTCTGACCATATCTGTGTTTTGGGGTACCTTTGGGATCCAAATCTATCATCAAATTTTGCTCATAAGTTAGCACCAAGCTATCAACTACATCTGTGTATTTTAGATTATATGAAAGCAATATTTATTTCGAAAAACTTAAGCTAACAAGGAAGATGTATTTAATATTTGTACAATCAACACATTTCTAATACACTGCCATTTGTTAGATTATTCATGTTTCATGAGAACTCCTTCCCATTCAATACTACAAACTCTTGTTTTGTCCAAACAAGCAAATCCCAACTCCTCCTATCTAGGGAGTTCTCTACACCCTTTAATGTTTTAGCAAATGCTATATGTACACCTATGATCTAGGTGTAAAATTTGCACCCTAGATATTTCGTGGTTTATATTTATTCACTTGTCTTATCAATTTTTTTTCTTCTACTAAAACCCATTAAAAATTTGTGAGTCCTAAGATTAAAGGGTGTAAGATGTATATCCCTATACAGGGGTGTATAAGTAGCATTTACGTACTTTATTTATCCCAGCAACTATGCCAGCTGACACTCTAGCTAGTTAAAGAAAAAGTCCAGAATGCACCAATTATACTGCTAATGTGGCGTTTCCAATCAATTAGATTATTTTTTTTGGATTCACCCATACTATGATAGTTATTAAAAAAATATTTTTATTATACTTTATTTGCAAAAAGAGAATATGATTGGCTGGTTATTGACGATGTCGTGTAAATGTTACGCAGTAGACTTCCTCCTGACTAACACCCTAACGTACATTTGTTTAAAAAAAAAAAAAAAAAACTCCTCATGAACCAAATTTTTGATAAAGAAGTAAAGCAACTAACAATAGAGCTCATTAAACCCCAGGAGCTTGTTGGAACCAATTATTATCTTGAAAAGGAGGCAACNCTCAAATTAACTATTTAACTTCCCAACACTCATCAACTCTAGAAATAAGGAGACATTCCCTCTCATGAATATTACTACACCTTTACAACAACTATTGCCCCTCTTCATTATATCCTAAAATTAATTCCTCCACAATAATATTTATATATTCAACATATGACAATGCACTAATTCTAAAGCTGGTATTTAATCACATCACGTCGCATATATATCATCCATGTTGTCCACTCTTCATGGTCCAACAAATTAAAGCTTCGCTAATTGCAACCCTCGGGCTATCTAGCTTCGCCATAACTGATGCAACAGAAAATAAATTAGAATTTCAAATCTTATTTTTTAAATTTTAAAAAATTATTATTTGACTATAAAATAGAAAATCGCCCTATATATATCGGCTTATCCATTTCACATGCCTCTCTTTAAAAATTCTATATTTTGTCCCACCAAATTAATGAGAGATTGATCCCCGCCTATTTACTAATTCTTTTCATCATTTGTTAAAATTTAATAAGATTATTAGTAATTTCTTAGTTGTACCATTGCTGGGCTAGAAACCGAATACGAGACAACGCTGGCCAAATCAAGGCATTGACGAAGTCGGGTTGTTCTTTGGGATACGAGTTGGCTCCTAGGATGACCTCGAATGCATCATTAGTGAACCAAGCAACTCAATTGAGGAGGGATCGGCTTAACCGGGTTCTTCCGCCACTATTCACAATTTACTCAAAAGCAAGCTCGGCCAAATGAGCCGAACTGTTTATATTTATCAAGAAAGCGGAATTATAAATGTTGTTATAGAAATAGAATCTACTCCTATAGAACTATTTAATCACACTCTTAACTAAGCTCTGAAAAAGAGAACAAACAAGACAATCCCTGAACTATCTCTAAAAAAACTGCAAATGTAAAAAAAAAGGAATTAAAATTTGTTATGGTCTTTTATTTGTGTGAAGGACCCTTTTCACAGCACGATTATTTTTATTTATAGCAATATCTTCTCCCCCCTGCCGTTATTGGTTTAATATCTTATTGTAGAGGTCCTTCGGCCACGTCCCCATTTCCTCGAGTTATGTTTCGGTTGATCTCTTGCTGGCCACGAAATCTTTTTTCCATGTCTTTAGTCACTCCCACCTAAACTGTTTTTTTTTTTTTTTTTGAGAGATAGATAGCGCGCTACCCGCTTCGTTTATTTCATTAAGAAATAAACTTATATAGCTGGAAGTGTGAATCAACTAGGATTCGAACTCGGGTCTCGGGCATGTACCAACCACCAAGTCTTTTGCCACTTGCTCTAGGGACGGTGGGTCTCCCATCTAAACTGTTCTTCCATTTTAGGCGTACTCCTCTCGGCTCTAAGTGCGCGCACCACGTGTCACTACAGGTCCTAGTAGAGTCAAGTGAGGAATGAGAGGTACTCACTCTTATCCCTTGGCACTTTCCCCCTTTTACTCTGACCTCGCTCTCATCGTTTTGCTCACGCGGTTCGAACTTTTTTTCCACATGGCGCTGTTTTGTACGGCGCCAACAACCACTTAATTTATGCACAGAATAATAACGAAATTATAACAATGCTGAGTTAATTGCTACCACTTCAAATTTTATATAAAGTGAGAAAGCGATTATTTATAGATGAATATTCTGTATTTTAGTCTTATTATTTTTATAAATTTGTTTCAGTAATCTCTTTTAAATATTTAGGATTTAATTATATTTAATAAATTTCCCATCTTAATTTACCTCTATATATAGATTTTGTCAAGGAGTTTCATGGTGACATAGACTACAGACTATATTTTGACTGGCTGGGTTTAGTCTAGGGACATATTTTCATTGATACCTGTAGCCTACTAAAAACCAAAAAATTTAGGATTGCAAAGCCAAAACTTCATGTAGCACATATTTGATGGACATAGAGCAACAAAACTATAATCTGGCTTTATATCCTTGTGGATTGTAAGCACTAATAAACTATCTCAAAAACCCGTACCGGTAGAAAGGACGTATCTGTCGCACTTAAAGGCTTAATTTTAGCGCTCAAGGAATTTCGACCTAACTCGACCTATCTCGACATTAGGTTTATTATTGGATCTCTTACCATTAGGTTTATTGTGGATCGCAACCCTACTCAACTTATTGAACTTATCCAACTCAACTTATTAATATTCTGAACGGATTATCTCAGAACAGAAAATTGGACTTATATATTTTAGCTAATAATAAGTAACCAACAATCCTCACGTGGGAGGATATGAAAAGAGTCATGACGTTGGCACTTGTTTCTCTTTAGTATTACAATTAATGCACAATTAATATTAGTATACTTTTCACTGCTTATTAATATCCTTTTTAGCTTTTTCCTATAGTAGATCAAAATAATCAAATTGGTAATTCCACTCTAAGGCCTCGAAAAAGTTTTTTCCCCTTTCATTACAACAAAAGCTCTAGATTTTTATTATTTTTGTGAAATGCTCTTGAAGTAAAAATCAAATGGGCCCTTAATGGGCTCAACATATGAGGGCGTAAAAACGCAAAATATTGACCTCATTCCTGAAATTTTCTTTTTAATGCCTTAAAATAAAAAATAAAAAAAAAATCTACAGAAAACTATCAAACTATAGTAACTTAAACCCTAAACCCCAAGAACGGAGCATGCCTGAGAATAGATTTTAATTTGTGCGAACCGGAGAACCTTTATAAGCCCAATTTAGGCTTGAAAAAAAACGAAAATCATCTAAACTCTATTGAAATTGTAATTTATTTTCTATACTTTTAAAAATTAAAATTTATCACTTTATTTATCATCCACTATACTTACAATCCAACACACATGCATGTGTTTTTGTGTATTTAACCAGATGTTCGCTGGAAAAAGTAATTACATTAAAGGCATACACACTACAACAGAATTAGGTTATAGTGACACATGTTTGGGACATTTTTGTATAAGTGTCACATTTATGTCAAAATTTTAAAAAAAAATCTACTAATACTAAATATAAAGTCCAATCCAACTAAAAATAAAATGGTACTCTACTCAACCCACTCCACCCAGCCCATTCGACCCGATTACAAACAGAAAAGAAAAAAAAAAAGAAAAAAAAAAGAAAAATCGATTACCATTTTCCCTTCTTCCCTTATTCAATCGACTAAAATCCTAAACGAAAATCCTTTCCTCTCATCTTCATCCGCCACCGCAGCCAACGAGGTAGGGTTCCGGCGGTTGCTAGATGCTTAAATAAATATTGGTAAATTAGCAGCACTCATTTAGATTATAGCGATACTCTTTAACTGTCACTATATACCTAGCGACCCCACATATAGCAACACTTCTTAAAAGTATAGGTAATTTAATTAGCCAACAGCACTTTTTTTGATCTATACCGATATTTAAAAGTGTCGCTATAGACCGTTTTTGTTGTAGTGACATGTTTGGTTCATAATTGGAATAAGAATGAAAAATAAAATTGGATTATTTTGTAATGGAAAATAAAATGACAAATCATCAAAAAATATTTGGTTCATTATTGAAATAGAAATCGAAATGGAAATTTCAAATTTTTGAAAGAGGATTTGATTAAGAGAAAGAAAAATGATTAAAAAAGAGGAGGTAAATGTTGGAGAAATAAAATTTTGAATAGTTTTCTTTGGATTGGACCAATTTGGGATTCAAGATTGAATTGAGCCATAAATGAATTCGGTCATATTTCCATTCCGGAGTAGAATAGGAACCGAAATCCGATTTCTATAAATCAAACAATAACTATGAAAATTAATAAATTTTATTCTGATTTCATAGTTTAAAATAGATGAACCAAAAATATCCTAAATTCATAGATTAAAATAGATGAACCAAAAATATCCTAAAGGAAAAAAAAAAAAATCTTAATTGTTCCATCGATTTTGACTAATTAATTTGACCAAGTTTCAAGTGTAAAAAATATGTGGTTATTAGCCGTTGGCGAGATGTCTCTTTCTTTTCGTCACAGCCAATCGTTTTCCTCCACGTGTCATGTCCCCCCTCCCTATTGGATGTCGGTGTCGCAATCCAGGTCACCCTACAGCAACAAATCCAAACGGGGAGAAAAGAGCGGGAATTGCGTGGGGCAGGTTGGTCCCCCATGCACCTGGTGTATCCATTTCGTATTACATTAATTGATGTATTTTTTTTAAGGAAAAACTTCAAATACTACCCGTGTGATTTCGCATTTTCTCACTTTACAACCTTGTGATTTAAAGTGTATTAATTTAGTAATATGTGATTTCAATTTTCTTTTTTTATCATCCATTTCACTAATTTTTTTCATTAAATCAGTGATAAAATTAAAACTAAAGTGTATTCAAATGATATTCGATAAATCTAGGTAAGGTATCTGAAATTTTTTGTATATAATTTAACGAAATATTAATGGAGGAGCTGATGAAAAAAAAAAAATTAAACCACATGGTACTAACTTGATACATTTTAAATCACACGATACAAAAATGAAAAGGTACAAAATCATAGGGATGGTATTTAAAGTTTAACCCCTTTTTGAAATTAAAATATTATTCAATATATGTGATTTATATTATTTAAATTTCTTATCAGTAAAAAATAACAAGATATTAAAAAAAAAAATTAACTATTGTGAAGTTAATAATCAATAATAATGATATCAATCATATAGCTGGCTAATATAGTTGGCCATGGGTTTCATATTTTAAAATATTTTATATATGCATCTAGTGCTTAAGTTAGATTTTAATTTTAAAATATTTTTAAAAATCTTTAATTAATACTGTGGTGTACAAAAATGCTTTTATACACTGGGTGCAGGAAACAATTTTCCAATAGATGAGGAAATGCCACGTGTTTGCAACGGGCGGCAACCTGGGACGCGTTTTACTGTGTTGCCGACATCGGAGTTTCAATGTAACACTTTCTTTCCATATATATATATATATATATATATATATATATATATATATATATACAGACAAAAAATAGAGATCATACATGCTAACAGAACACAGACGCTAGTTATATTAAAAGAATGGTTTTGAATTCAAATCACCGCATTTGAGTTCACTAGCAGACCACTCAGTGAGTGAGCCGTAACCTTTGCCATTTTATTGCATCAATACATATTGGGAAGTGTTTCTCTTTGCTTGGATGAGCTTATAGGTAGGGGTGTAAACGAGCCGAACACGAGCGNTTTTTTTTTTTTTTTTTTTCTTGCTTTTTTCTTTTCTTTTCTTCTCCGACTCTTGCCCTTGCCCTCACCCACGCACCCTCACCTTCCTCGCCTCCGACCCCGCCAAGGTCGTTCCGCGGCTTTTTTTGTTTTTTGTTTTTTTCTTTTTTTTTCTTCTCCGACTCTCCTACACAGTCTCCGACGACGACGCCTCTCTCGCTCTTCCCCGCTCTTCTCGTCTCTCTATCTCCCTTCTTCTCTACTGCCTCCGACGACGATGCATCTTTGCCGGCACCGACGCCGACACCGTGGATGTCACTGCGGCACTGCAGCCTCGGAGCGGGGGGTCTTTAGCGGCGTCGTCACCGGTGCCGTGGCTATTGGCAGAGAGGGTGACAAAAAGAAAATTATAGAAGAAACAGAAAAAAAAAAAATAAAGATAAAAAATTATATAAAAAGAAGGATGAAGATGAAATTACATCGTTAACTGCAAGAAAAATTACGAGTTACACCACTTAAGATGTAAACTGCAGCTTTAAGATAAAAATTACACTCTTTAAACGAAAATTACACTCTTTGGAAGATATTTACACTATTTCTCTTCGTATTACACTCTTTCAGATTTAAACTACATCCATTAAGATAAAAGTTACGCTCTTTAAACGAAAGTTGCACTGTTTCTCCTCTTGTTGCACCATTTTTCATCTTGTTACACCATTTTTTATCATAACCTGCACCTCTTTAAGAGATATTTATACTGTTTCTCCTCTTGTTGTACTGTTTCTTCTCTCGTTACACTATTTCTTCTCTTGTTACACTGTTTTTATCTTAAACTGCACCCTTTAAAAGAAGAAACAGTGTAACAAGAGGAGAAATAGTACAACAAGAGTAAAAACAGTGCAACAAGAGAAGAACAAGTATAAATATCTCTTAAATGGGTGCAGTTTAAAGTAAAAAATAGTGTACCAAGAGAAAAAATGGTGCAACAA
This sequence comes from Ananas comosus, assembly GCF_001540865.1. Lineage (NCBI taxonomy): Eukaryota > Viridiplantae > Streptophyta > Magnoliopsida > Poales > Bromeliaceae > Ananas > Ananas comosus. The sequence goes on along the minus strand of NC_033631.1, from coordinate 1,750,567 downwards.
GAGGAGAAACAGTGCAACTTTCATTTAAAGAGTGTAATTTTTATCTTAGTGGGTGCAGTTTATATCTGAAAGAGTGCAATAAGAAGAGAAACAGTGTAAATATCTCCCAAAGAGTGTGATTTTCGTTTAAAGAGTGTAATTTTCATCTTAAAACTGCAGTTTACATCTTAAGTAGTGCAACTTGTAATTTGTTTTGCAGTTAACAATATAATTTCATCTTCATCCTTTTTTTATATAATTTTTTATCTTTATTTTTTTTTGTTTCTTTTTTAATATTTTTTTGTCACCTTCTGTGCTAATAGCCACGGTGCCGGTGATGACGCCGCTAAAGACCCGCCCACTCCGAGACTGCAGCGCCGCAGTGATCTCCACGGTGTCGGCGTCGGTGTCGGCGAAGATGCATCGTCGTCGGAGGCAGCAAAGAATGAGGGAGAAGGAGAGACGAGAAGGGCAGGGAAGAGCGAGAGAGGCGCCGTCGTCAGAGACTGGAGGAGAGTCGGAGAAGAAAAAAAAAGAAAAAAGCAAAAAAAAGAAAATCGCAGTTCGGCCTTGGGAGGATCGGAGGCGAGGAAGGTGGGGGCGTCGGCGATGACGCCGCTCTGTCTTCGCCGCTCTCTGGAAAGAGAAAGAAAAAAAAAATAAGAGAAAAAAGAGGAGAGAAAAAGGTATAAGGGCGCCTCCGCTCCGTCTTCGCCGCTCTCTGGGAAGAAAAAGAAAAAAGAACGAGAGAAAAAAAAGAGGAGAGAGAAAGAGGAAAGAGAAAAAGGTATAAGGGTATTTTGGTCAGTATGCTAAAAAAGCGGACCGAATCTGCAAAAACCAAAAAGATGGCCCGATTTTGCAAAAGCCCAAAATAAGTGAATTTTTTATGCAAATTGGCCTATATATATATATAGAGAGAGAGAGAGAGAGAGAGAGAGAGAGAGAGAGAGAGAGAGTAGGGCTACTATACTCTTATGAGCATAGAACCCTTCGTACTCATAAATTGTTTTTAATGTTGGACGTTTCGAATCGACGATCCACACCGTTAAAAATGATCTAAAGTATTTGAAACTTCTAGAAAATAAATTTCGTAATTTTTCAATATCATTTACCTTACAATCAAAAGCTCACAAAATTGACAATTTTTAATGACCGGTATGAGATATTTGCTAGTTTAACGGTGAAATGTCTATCGGCAAGGGGTGTATTTATCGTGCCATAGCATGCCAGCAATATATCGGCACGATATAGCCCCCGTGCCGATGGCACAACTTAAAACTCTGTATTCTTGAAATTAATGAATAATTATCTCAATAAAGTTTAAAAAATTTGATAAAAATATATAATAAATAATTTACATATTTTATTGTTAAAATAATAAATATTTCATGCTATTTCGTGTCAATATATATATATTTTTTGTGACCGGCACGCATCCGCACAATTCGGCATGCACCGTACCGGCAAGCTTCCGGCACGACTCCCGTGCCATGGCATTTCAATCCTTACAATCAGCCCAACTAGAAAAATGTTTTAGATTTGGAGTTGCATGTTGTGTTAAAATTTTGCAATTTACACTAATACCAAATTTTCGCTCATATATACCAGAAATCTAGTTTGTTGGGAGAAACTAGATTTCTTAATCAAATCAGAGTATAAAATATGTCTCCTATCAAATTATAGTTTGAAAAAATTACACCCATACCCCTTTAATAAAAAAATAATAATGAGCAATGCTCCTATGCACAAAAAAGATCTCGGTCCTTGAATTTTTTAAAGAGCAATGCTTCAATACTCCATTCTGATCTTAGCTGTTTATTTTTAATCAATGAAGGGTTAAGATTTATGCATAAAAAAAGATGATCTGCTATTGCACAAGTAGTACCGGTCACCAGGTATGTGAATCTAGGAGTTTTTTGGAAAAAGAAAGAGCTAATATTAGAAAGTTAAATAACTAATATTGGAAAGTTTTGCATATATACTGCTCTTGAATCCTGGAGAGAATAAATTTTTAATTAAATTATCCATTTTAAGGTCGGTTTTAATAATAATTTATGATCTCATTGAGTCATAAATTTAGTAATTTATAATTTAAAATTAATTTTCAAACATTGAAACTTTATGTTTAAATAGTTAACTAAATTTATTTTTTAAGTATAATATAAATTTAATCTAAATTTATAATTTAAATTTGATCAATATTTTTGAAATTTAATGCTGTTTTTCAATATTGAATTAACAATTTCAACTTACTTTAAAATGTAGAAATCTTATATTTAAATAAATAATAAAAGTTTATATATACACTATAACTTAAATTACAATTTTAAAGATATTAACATTTTTGCACTTTCATGTTAGTTTAATATTAAATTAACAATTTGAATTCAAATGTTTACTCGTTTAAATATAAATTTTTCTTTCTAAAATTTAAATTTAATTTATACAATTATAAATATAAAGTTTAAACTCAAGTTAAATTTTAAATTCGAATTTATGAAGATTTATCACTTATGTAATTAGCCATTATCTAATTTGGTAAGTAACAAAATTAAATTAGGAAATGAAGATTTGTTGGATATTATCAAATTTGGTAATTAGCTAATGCATATTTTCAAATATTATCTTTATGATTGATTGGTAATCTGTTGAGCATGTTACCATTGTGTAAAAGTCAATCTTAACCTCACAAATTTGAATGGTCAAATTTAAATTGACCGGTGTATAGAAGCATTTCTCAAATATCTCAGCGTCTAAGAGCAAGATCATCACAGCAAAAAGAAAGCATTGAACACGTTTGCAATAGTTCTAAATAATCAAGACCTGAGTGTAGAAAGTACCCAACAGTATAGCAGGCCCGACAGCTCGCAAAAAGAAGAAAAGTTTCAGAAAGGGAAAACTTCAAAAAACTCCTTTGTGGTTTCACTTTTTTTCACTTTAGTACCCTATGGTTTAAAATATGTCAAGTTAGTACCCTGTGGTTTCTCACTTTATCACTTTAGTATCTTGTGGTTTAAAGTGTATCAAGTTAATACCCTATGGTTTTGCACTTCATCACTTTAGTACCCTGTAGTTTCGTACTTTATCACTTTAGTACCCTGTGGTTTAAAAACTACAAGTTACTAACTTGATACAAAATTAAAACCATATGGTACTAAAATCATAAAGTGTAAAACCATAGGGTACTAAAGTGATACATTTTAAACCATAGGATACTAAAGTAATAAAGTGAGAAACCACATGGTACAAACTTGATACATTTTAAACCACAGGGTACTAAAATGAAAAAAAATAAAAACACATGGGTTTTGTTTTGAAGTTTTCCCTCTCAAAAAAACTAGAGGACATAAATTCAAAAGTTTATAAATACTAAAAGGGATAGTATTAAACAAAATACAGGAATAAAGCATGCATTGCTATACTGTTCCTTGATTTCAAAACATCATACGCAACTTGAAAAGCATAGAAGAAAAGTGGACTCTTTCCTCCTTATTCGAATGCCGAGTTTGTTGCGAATAGTAATAGCATTGTTCTTAATTTTTTTCCTGACCTTTTTTTTTTTTTTCTCCTTAATGTGCTTGGGGGAATCTACATGGTAGGGGAAAAAAATAAAACAGAGTAATCCATACACAAGAAAACGAATGAGAAAAAAAGAACACACGCAAGTAAATCGAACGGCGGCCAGAACAACCAACCACTTGCCGCAGTCGATAGGCTACAACATTTACTAAAATGTCAGCAATGTCGCCATGCCTTCTTAGGTTTCTGAAGCTTGCTACATACCCGTTATGCTATATTCTTTTCTCATGAATTAGGGAAAAAAGTTTCAGTTTGTGACGGAATTAAGTATGGAATTCGAAGCAAACAGATTAATACCGGTGTAGAGCTACCATACTATCGGAAGCATAGAAAATCTGATACTTCCGATTTTTTGGCCCTTGGATCAAAAATTATACAGTTAGGATGATTGCAGTTTCCCAGAGTTGAGTAGTACTCTAGAATTGAGTGGTCCCCACAGGATAGTAGTATTAATTCAAAGGTTAAAAATAATCAAAAAAGTTGATCTAAGGGCGAAAAAATCAGAAGCACCAGATTCTCTATGCTTCCGATAGCATAGTAGCTCTACTCTTAATACCAAATAGAAATAGCAAGATTTCAAAACCAAATAGAGTGCCTATGTTGCAACAAGGTTTTAGTTAAAAAAATCTCCCCCAAAAAATGCAAACCCTGAAATTCTATTAACCTGCAAAAGTTCAGAAACACCGTTTTGTTTGGGAATAGGGATAGGGATAGGAATAGACCCTTATCCCCCCCTTTATACCCAAATGCTAATTTTTTATCCGAGAATAGTAGTTCTTGGTTACCCCCACCAACACCTCTACTTTTTATATAAAATTTTCTAATATTTTTCTTATTTCCGGGAACAACCCAATTTTCATCCAAACGCTATTTTTTGTATCTCCATATTTGTACCTATCCCTGTAATAGCTAGTTCTTACTTATCCCCGAACCAAACGGTTAATAAAAATCAAAACCAACCTGTCCAGCACCACACCAAACGCCGTGTACCCACATGCAGCAGAAAAATAGAGGAGAGAGGATAATTCGGAGTCCATAAAGGGCAAAAGAGGGTAAAAAACCAGCGAGGTGAGGGTCAAAAAGACGCGACCCGAAAATATCTGGTCAGGGGACCCCACACATAAGCTTGACAGTGGGCCCCGCAGCCCGCGGATTGCGGAGAAGCCTCCGAGGCTCCGAAAGTCGCCAATTCATAACTTCATAAATGAATGTTGTGAGCTCTAGCTCCTCTAATTAATCAAGTCCATCTCTCTCTCTATTTCATTTTTTTACTCCTCTAGTACAATAACTGCAGCATAAAGAACCAGGGAAAAGTTTACAATATTGTTCGTGATAAAAAACTAATTAATGCAGTATAACTCCACAAAAATCAAATATGATATTCCAAGAACATAGGTTTTTTATGAAATGATGCTGGAAACAAGCCAAGCACTTGCAAGTCATCACATGCATAACATGAATAAGCGTAAGCAGAAAACAGACAAACTCAAAACAAACTGATCTGGGTAAACAAATAGATTGCATGAAGAAACAAATAATATCGACGACGGTTAATGATGTACCACATTGAAATGCTTCAAAATAGAAAGAAAATTTTGAATCATAATGCAGAGCAGAGATATAAAACCTAAGAGTGCTGCAATGATCACGCACGGATTTTTTAGGTGATTGTGCTTCAACCATGCCATCCACCAATTACAACGGCAACGGTAGTGTGCTTCCACCGACTGAAACGTAGATGTTAAATAATAGTTCTCCCCACAGGGATCGAAAACAGCCAACCCGTTAAGCCTGTTGAAAATATTTACAACCTCTTCCTGGGGACCCAATATATGAACGATTTTTTCACGGGCAAGTAATTTAACATCATCAGCATCGCAGAGAAGTTGCGACATGAATGTGACGTATGCATTTATATAGTTCCCAGCGCTTGGATATCCTACCTCGAACATGATCAAATTACTAAAAATCGACTCTGTCTTCGCGTCAATGGACAGGTGTGGAATTTCCATTGTCCCATTGCTGAACGTCACGTCCAATAGAGAATGGGGAGTCGAAGATGAGTCCTTTACTCTGAACTCGACTCCTGCTTCACGGTATTGCATTGCTCGGTGCCACTGGTTCGTCATGTGATGTGAGCGATCAGAGCAAGGAAAGCATTGAATCATTGTTTGAATGCGGTGGTGTCCCGCTGGATTTTGACTAGGTCGAAAGAACATATGGCACAAGTGTAGCAGATGGTGAAAATCATTCGAACAGATCGCGGGGATTTCGATCGCTTTTGGGTAGTGTCGTAGCACACGTTCCACATATTTAGCGATGTTTTTTTTAAATTGTTCAGTTGTTTCTCCTGGTATAGGTGCAGCTAGGTTACGTATTTCCTCGAGGACGAAAAAAGGAATTTGATTCTCTACCAGGAGTAGGTCATGCACTATGTCGTGCCTATTCAATGCTTCGTGCTGGCTAAGATCAGCTTCGCTGGGTATGTTTTCAACAGCCCGGCCTTCCATCTTTCCGAGAGCAACAGCTATGAAGCATCCGTCGAGCAAGAGCATCTTAGCAAAGTCCTCCCGTTCCATTGTCACATTCTCGCTGTACAATCCTCTTGCTCTGTTTTCTAGTTCCATGATTTCGCCGCTGACATGGTAGTTGTCACTATCATAACCGAAGATCCTTCGTCGACAATCCAACTTCACTGACTCCATGCCGGCTACATGTGAAGATCCGTGGTGATATGGGCCGATCGATAGAATTATTGGGTGGAAGGACTGGACATTGTCGTCGCAGATATGTTGTTCTGGAATTTTGAAAATCCTGCACGCGTTAGTTTCCGTATTTGTGATCACAGATTGCACATTTCTTGGTTCGCTTTCCGGTACGTACCTGTGTTTTTAAACACTCAGTAGAATCAGTAGTGCATCTGTCATCATTGCATTGTCACAAGAAGGTAGTATAATTTTAGAGAAAACTTCAAAAACCGCTCACGTGGTTTCGTATTTTTTTATCTTAGTACCCTATGGTTTAAAGTGTATTAATTTAGTATTCCGTGGTTTCATTCTTTTTTTTTTATTATCCTTTCCACTATTTTTTGTTTGTTAAATCAGTGACAAAGTTAAAACTAAAAGATATTAAAGTGAATATTCGATAAATCTAGATAGGGTATCTGAAGTTTTTTGTATATAATTTAACGAAATGTTAACGAAAGAGCTGACGAAAAGAGAAAAATAAAACCACAGGGTACTAAATTGACACACTTTAAACCACAAGGTACTAAAGTGAGAAAGTGAGAACCATAGGGATGGTATTTGAAGTTTACCCTTAATTTTACCGATTTGTTTGCAGAGAATATATGTAAAACTAGGTTACAATACTATTAATAGCACTAAGTCAGTGGTGCGATTAGGTTTTCAACCCGTGGACGAAGTGATGTAACGTTAGGATGAGAGTGGTCTCTAGAGTTGAGTAGGTGGTTGGTTGAATAGTATGATCTGACGGTCGAAAATGATCAAAGAGGGTAGATCCACTGGTAGAAAACTTGATAACACCAAACGTTTAGTGCTATTAATAGCATAGTAGCCAAACTCATATATATATATATATATATATATATATATATATATATATATATATATATATATATATATATATAGTAGAGCTAGAATACTCTCAAAAGCACCAATGGGTTGGTGCCTTTGAATTTTTAGCCCTTGGATGGAGAGATGTAGGGTTCAGATGATGGTGGGTAGGTGGTGGTAGGTGGAATAGTATTTGATCCAAGAAATATTAGTAATTAGGGAGTAGATCCAAGAGCTAGAAACTTAGAAGCACCAATGAGTTGGTGCTTCTAAAAGTATTCTAACTCTACTATATTTATTGATCTTGTTTTTTATAGTATAAAGAATTTTCTATCAAAATTTAATATGATTTGAATATTTCTATACCGTTAAACTTGCAAACGGCTCTTTTTTGATAGCCTAGTGATCGAAAAGACTCAAAATCAACGGTTGAAAATAAAAATCTTAAAAAATATGATGATATGATATTAAAATTTTAGATCAAAGTTATTGATCTTGTTTTATATAGTATAAAGAATTTTTTATCAAAATTTAATGTGATTTGGATATTTCTATACCGTTAAACTTGTAAACGGCTCACCACGGCCATTAAAATTATTGATTTTGAGCCCTTTCGATCACTAGGCAAATGATATCAAAAAATCACAAAATTTATTTTCTGGGTACTTCAAATACTCTAGATCAACTCTAGCGGAGCCGATCGTCGATTCGAAATCCCCAACATCGAAAACGACTTGGAAGCACGGAAGGCTCCATGCTTCCAGAAGCATACCCAGCTCTCCTCTCTCATCATCTCGTCTCCTCTCTCTCTCTCTCTCTCTTCTCTATATATATATTATATATATTATAGTTATATATAGATCATATATACTAATTCGGCTACTGTACAATTGCAGTTAGACTCCATTTGTACTTCATAAATTTCCTGGTCGTTAGTCTACCCCTTTGACCATTTCACTCCTTAGATCAAATATTCAACCAATCACCAACTCAACTCTAGAGGATCCCTATCATTCTAATTGAGGACCACTATCATTCCTAACCGCATATCCCTTTTGCCACTTAGTACAAAATTTATAAATACTAAGGGGTCATATACTAATAAGAATACTTGTACTTGTAGCTGTTATAATTATATTATATATATATATATATATATATATATATATATATATATATATATAGGGAGAGGGAGAGAGAGAGAGAGAGAGCAGGACTACTGTGCTATTAGTAGCATAACATCTCTTGTGATCCTAACTTCCTAAAGGTGAGAGAGAGAAGAGAAAATAAAGAAAAAATGGAGAGAGCAGGGGTACTGTGCTATTAGTAATATAGCAGCCCTTGTGCTCTTAACTTCCTAACGGTGAGAGAGAGAAGAGAAATTAAAGAGAAATTTGAGAGAGCAGGGCTACTATGCTATTAGTAGCATAATAGGCCTTGTGCTCCTAACTTCCTAACAATAAGAGAGAGAAGAGAAATTAAAGAGAAATTGGGTGTCTTAATTTCTCTTCTACTTCAAAATTGATGAATGGTTAGGAAGTTAGGAACACAAGGACTGGTGTACTCCTAATGGCATAGTAGCCCTACTCATAAGGGGGTTCTAGCCATTAGAAAGATGTTAAAATTGACGAAAAATGCTATGTTAGCATCATGTCAGCGTCACGGAGGTACTGTGTCAGCGGATTGAAAAAAAAACAAAGATTGGAGACCAAATTAAAAATCAGTGCAAAGGTTGGGGACTAATTGTGTAATTAACCGATTAAATTTATAAATTAAAAACAAGATTTTTAATTTAAGATTTAAATTTTAAAAATTAAAAACAGATATCTCAATTTTAAATATTTATATTTCCACTCCTAGTTTTAATATGTAGCTATTTTCAATTAATTCATGCATCACAATGGCATTTTCTCTTGATCCAATACATCCCTTGTTTTTAGGGTACGTACGTACCTACAACAAAATTAACTTTTAGCAGCGATTACTTTATAAATTAGCAGCATTTGTATTCCAACATTTGTATTTGTCGCCAATTAGTGTACTAACAATGGAGATAATGCCGCTCTAGGCAGGATCGAAAAAGATTTTAACGACTTTTATTCTGACAACTGGTAAAGATAAAAATAAATGCCGCTAAAAGATACATGCTATACTAGTAATTACAAATGTTATTATAAGGTATACTTAATTAAACTGTAAAATGCTTTCAAACACTTACTATTGCCACCAAATTTTAAACAAAACACATTAAAGAACATTATAAAGACAATTGATCACCATTAAAAGCTTGAATTATAATAATGATCACTACAAGCTCCTTCTGAAATTAATAGTGCATACATCATAAAATTAAAATCTAGATATTTCAGGGACAAGTGAACAGTTAAATATGAAAGTTATAATCCATTAGTTTTAGTAATAACAAAGATGTCTAATAAAAAGATAATACTACTGGTACACTCCAAAGTGTGATGTATATCTTACACCTATACCATTCAAGAACCATTACTTTTTTACTTGTAACATCAACTATTTTCATATTTTACTAAATCTCATTTGAGTTTTTCCCTAGGATGGAGTGTAGGATCTACAGCATTTTTTGGTACACAATAAGTATTTTTCTTAATCAAATATTTCTCTCTAAAAACAAAAGAAGATTTGTTTATAATAAATGTTTCTAAAGACTCTCTCTCTCTCTATTTATATGTATTATTATGAGTTTAGCTGGAACAATAATATATACAATCCGCTTTTTCACCCTTGAATCATTATTAATACACCAAACATATCCAATCAATTCCGGACATCCCTACTATTAATAATACAGCGGCACACGTCCCCTCCCCAACTCATCGCCCCGTAGAGCGCGTTCAATCCCGAGAAGGAGCACCCCATGAACGCCACCTCTCTCTCTCTCTCTCTCTATCTCTCTATCTCTCTATCGAGGAAGAGGGAAAATAGTTGGAGTCTCAAGAGAGTCGAGACGATAGCATTTTTCGCACAAAGCTCCCTCTGAAAAACTAAAATTGGCTCATTCCAAAAATAACAGCTTAAAACAGCCGAAATAATTATAGATAGTTTTTGGGGGGTGCAATGATATTTCCTCGTAATTGTTGTAGAGCAATATCTACGGCCAAATTAATTGATTAATTAATGAAAATAAAATTAACACTAAGGTGATTGCAACACTCAATGGTGATTTAATCATATGGTTTTAGTCAACATCTTTGGAAATTAAGCAATGTGAACTTAAGTGAAAGTTGATAAGCTATTTGCTAGATGGTGTGTTTACGTGTACGTGATTTGGTCAGATGTCATATTCCAGTTTAATAAATACGGAAATAGACCGGATTCGGGCCGGGTCGACAGTGTTGTATTGGGTCCATGGCCTAGTGTGACACAAAAAGCCCATTATCTAATTGGAGCCAATGTAGGTCNAGGCCGTGGCTACTATACTATTATGAGTATTGGAGCCCTCGTACTCATAAGTTGTTTTCGATGATGGAGCTTCCAAATCGACGATCCACTCCGTTAAATATGATCTAGAGTATTTGAAACTTCTAGAAGATAAATTTCGTAAATTTTTGAAATCATAATAAAGTCCATCAAGCGGGCAAAAAATGAACGGTCAAAATCGAACGACGTTTTAAAAAAGGATGATCGGATCCTTCAATTCAAGATCAGAGTTATTGACCTTTATCTAGATAGTGAATAAAATTTTTTTTATCAAAAGTACAACAAATTCCGATTCTTTTACAGCGTTAACTGGTAAGTATCCCATACCAGCCATTAAAAACTGTCAAATTTGTGACCTCTTGATCGTAAGGAAAATGATGTCGAAAAATTATAAAATTTAATTTCTAGAAGTTTTAAATGTTGTAAATAATATTTAACGGTATGGTTCGTCGATTCGGAAGCTCTATCATCGAAAATGATTTATGAGTACGAGAGCGATCGTACTCGTAATAGTATAGTAGCTGGTATATATATATATATATATATATATATATAGAGAGAGAGAGAGAGAGAGAGAGAGAGAGAGAGAGAGAGAGAGAGAGTAGGGCTAGAATACTTTTACAAGTATCACCCAAGTGATACTTGTGTGTTTTTAGCCATTGGATCTACTTTTTGATTACTAATAGCCTTTATTTTATTTTATTTTATTTTATTTTTTTTCGAGGTCCTGATTGTCTCACCCCTGTAGCCTAATTTACTCTTTCAATGAATGAAGTAGGTAGTGCGCTACCTATTCTCAAAAAATAATTAACTAGCGACATTTTAAAGCATCAACAAGAATAACCCTGACGTTTATATAAACGTCGGGTAAAGAGTCGTTAAGTAAACATGTCGGAATAAATATGTCGACGCTTTAATATAGTGTCGAAAAATTTTTATCAGTTTTGATAAAAATATTTTTATTGGCTACGCTTAATCATAGTGTCAGCACATGCCAAATATTGAAGACGCTACAATAGAGCATCGTCTAAAAAGTGTCGTCTAAAATATATTTTGTTGTAGTAATTAGCTTGTGACTTTGCTTATTTGGTGAAGTCTAGGAGATCTTTTTACGAAAATTGGAAGTTTAATTTAGCAAATATTTAGAATTCAGTGAGTGTTAGTACATTTCTTCCTTTTTTTTTCATTTATGCCACTAAACTTTTCAAACTATCATTTTGATTCCTATCTATATATACTTCCAATTAAAGAAGAAACTATTACCCACACGTGATTCATCTCCATATTCATGTAACGTGCATCCATCCAATTTTTAAGCTTGTCGTCCATTGAGTTGCTATGTTTTATTTAGGGTAAACTTCAAATTGCCCCGATTTTAAAAAGTTGCACTTTGTCTCTTGTAGCTTAGCTCAATTTATTTTAGTATTCTGTGGTTTGGTTTAAAAAGTTATAGTTAACTACTATGTAGTTTAGAACATTACTAAAACTTTGCCATTCTATGGTCTTTCAAAAGTTTTTGTTTGTCATGTTATTTGATATAGAATAAAAATTAAAATGCATGGGATCAAAGTGTAAAGTTTTAACCATTGGATGGAAAAGTGAAAAAATGCTCTATACCACACCTGGACATTTTGAAGTTTTTCCTTCTATTTACTTAGATATTTAAACACATGAGAAGCCAATGGTTTACGATGTACATGTACGAGTACGAGCGTATAAATAAATCAGATAATTTTCATTCTAAGGAAAGTACTAAAGTGAAGCAACTAAAGTGATGAAACAATTACGAAAATTGAGGATCTTGAATGGTCCCTAATATCAAACTTAAAAGGTTTATTGATCAAAAGAAAATTCGATTTGGTTCGGTGACCAACTGCATTAGCAAATTAAGAAGCTAAGTCCTAACTTACCAAGAAAGGAGGAAGAGGAAGAGGCGAGGCTGGTACTGCTGCAGCAAAAGAGTACGAACAGTAACGAGAAAGTGGGAGTGTGACTGATGTAGGGAATGAGTGACTGCGTTGGGCTTCGTAGCCTGTTTATATAGATATAGAGCTATTTCGAGAGAATAATTAATATATAAAGAAAAAGCTTTATTCTTCTTTGAATAGAACGTTGGAATAGAATATTAATTCTAGAAAAAATTGCCTATATACTTCTCATACGTTTGAAAATATCTGATTTATTCTTACTATTTTTTTTATTCTTTTTAAAATACCCCCCATATGTACCACCGTTATTGCAAAATACCCCCGCAGTTATCTCCTATTAAGTTAACTTAGGTTAAACATGAGTTAAATATCTATCACAGTTAAAAAAAATTAAAATACCAATTTTGTCCTTAACTTGAGGATAAATAAAAAATATTAGTGACGACAGAGGGATATATTGGAAAAGACCAAAAGTTTAAAATGTTTTTTGTGCCCCTGACTTTAAGGACAAATAAGAAGGTCAGTGATGGTGGAAGAGTATATTTGAAAGGGCAAAATAGTAATTTTACAGAGATAACAGAATTAATTAACAGATTTTAACTCTAGAAATATATTAGAAATAGGTTGGAAGTAGAAAGGCTATTTTTAATATTAGCCTTTTAAGATGGATAAATCGAAATGTCGGAAACTTTTCAGGGATATATACGTAATTACCCCTTAATTATATGAGATAGAACTTTTGTATTAAATTATTTAAAATATTATATATATATTTTTATAGCTTTATCTTATGAGCAATGCTAGGGCCGGATACACTTATAAGTGAGTGTATTTTATACATCCTACGTACGTATTCATTCAAAGATGGAGTTTTCTCCATTAGTCATAGTATGGATGTGACTATTGGGCAACTCTCCACCACTAAATGGATGGGAAAATAGAATGACTGTTTCAATATGATAATAAATTAGAAGATTCTGAATTTCATATTCTCTTCTTAGTTTTATATTCTGAATTTTATATTCTCCACCACTAAATGGATGGGAAACTTGTCTCACTAGCCTTAGGCTACCGTGTGAGGAGTCGTGCTCCACCCACAATAGTCATCAGCCGAGAAGCACACTCTATCCGCTATATAATTCAATCTCAGTCGAAACTCCTCTCATATTTTTAACTAGTGATTGACTTTGATACCAATTGTGACACCTCACTTCTTAAGGAGTCATCCATATATTCTAGAACTACTCTAATGTTAACATACTTAACTTTCTTAACCACTTGGGTCTAACCATTATCCAAAATATTTTAAGCGAGTTAAGAGATTTAGCTCTATTATTTTATGTATAGGATTGTTTTAAATTCTATAGGTGTTACAAGACCATTTGGTTAAATGTAATTATAAATGCAATATAGTTTGATATCCATGTAGAAAAAATACAGCAACTATGATTACATGTATCTTGCATGGTTGGATGTAATTGAAATTTTTGCAACTATAAATAATTTATTTGGTTGTAAGCGCTTGAAAAGTGCTGTTATAGTATTTTATTATTTTCATATTAGGATAGTGAGTTTACTCAGATGTGTGAAAAAAATATTTTCTATTTAAAATGTTATTTGAGAGATAAGCTTACCATTTGTTACTTATTCTCTATCTAAATACTGTAGTTGGAATTGTGACTAATTTAAGAATATAGCTCCAACTGTTATAGTTGAACCATCTTGTATAATTCCAACAGGTAAATTTAAATGGCATCACGTGCGCCATATAATTACAACTGCAGTATAGTTACAGTTATGTATAATCAAGCCATCCTAAGAGTAGATGAAAAGAGCTATATATCGTATACATATTGTACTAAATAAATATCTATATTATGATTTAATGTTGAAATAAATTGGTAAGATTCGATCCCATTGGATCTAAACAATCTTTTTTTTTTGACATGAAGAGTTATGTAACTGCTGAAAAATAGAGGGTAAGATGAGATCTGCAATAGAATGGGTACCTCAATTTAATATTTATGTCCTAAGGCCCAGTTTAGTTCGGGGATAAAATAGGGATAACAAAAGTTATCCCCGCTAGCTATTCGACCAAATGGGGCGCTTTTTGGCCTAAATACTTTATCCCTGTCACCTTACTATTCCCGGCTATTCCGGAATAGCTTAAGATTTACTATTCCACCATTTTGGCGGGATAGTCTAGTTCAAAATTTAATTTCAAACTTTGTTAAAAAATTTTAAATTGAATGAAAACTAAATTATATAAATATAATATGTTATATATTATAATATATTATTTTTATTATAAAATTATTAATTATACTANATTATAATATATTATTTTTATTATAAAATTATTAATTATACTATATTAAAATATATTATTTATATTTAAATATTATAATAAATTATTTTTATTAGATTTAAGTTTAATTAGAATTTTTAAAAAAATTATATAGGAAAAAATTATTTTTATTAAATTATAATTTATTAATAAATTATTTTTGTTAAATATTATAATGAATTATTTTTATAAGATATTATATTTTATATCAATTCAATAATCATTTTTTTCACTATCCTTTATTATTCCATAAAATTAACCAAATACAATTTTAATTATTTTAAAAAATAACAGCATTACAAATCAAATATAATTTTACTTTTATCTCCGATCATCCTAAAATAAAAAGATATTCTAAGGATAAAAAACTTTATCTCAATATTCGTTATCTCCGAACCAAAGGGGCCTGAGAGTAGGTTAATAGCAAACTAACTGTAAACAGTAGAGGATCCCAAATAGGAATTTTAAAGCACAAGGCACCAAGAGCAATCGAGCAGTTTAGCGTCACAAGGGGCACAGTGCAAATATTCTCATAGGACTAAACAACCACATCGAACAGGATGAATACATCCATGTCCAAAGGGGTTTGCCCATGCGACACTGCATGTTCTTTTGGTTTTTTGGGACAAAAATGCGGTACCACATCATAGAAATAAGAATTAATATAACAACCTTTAACGTACGAATGGACATGCACCAGGCTCCTTGGAACACGCACCAATCTATTTTGCTACTGTTGTATTATTATGACTTAATTATACTATATACTATACTATACTATATTTTATTATTATTTTTATTTATAGTACTTTTCAAAAAAAATTTTGAAGATATCATTATATGATTGTACTTTATCAATTTCTATACTATATTATCAATCCCTATACTAGATATAATTAAACTATTTTTTTTCTCCTCAATCTCTGTAGTATCTCTATTTTTAGATTGTCTGTGAGATCTCATCATTTGAGGCTTGTCGACACATCTGGAGAGTGTCGGGATAAGTCGGAGTCGTTTTGGCGCGAAATAAACGCAAAATGGACTCGACGCGAGGCGAGAGTGCAGTTTTGACGCTGAAATCCGCAAAGTGTAGGATTTCAACGTTGAGTACCGGTACGGTATCGAACTGGTACCGGTATCCCTGTGTATTTCCAGAACATACTGCTCTCGGATTGTGTCAATCTGATGCTGAGTATCAGTACAGCATCAGACTGGTACCAGTACCCTGTGTGCGAGTTTGCGGGCTGAGAGGCCGAGTACCGGTAATCAAATCGGGTACCGGTACTCTAGCTAGATTTTTGAGTTGGTAAGGAGCATTTTGGTCCTTCCAACAGTGTCGATCAACGTACCCAAGGTTATCCACAGCCTTTATATTCACAGAGAGAGTATTGAAGTCGGTTCTTCTTCTCATTTTCCTCTCTCTTTAGCTAGTGGACTCGTCCGTGGGTTGAGGTCGCGGCTCGAGCTCGAGAGGTTGTCGACTCGATCAGGAGGGCCGTTTGAGTGCGCGGGCGTTGTGGTTGTATCATTGGGAGGTCGGGAGAGCACGTAGTTTCCTCTTCTTTCGACTTCTCGCCGTTGTTGGATTAGTTTTTCGAGGTGGGTTGAAGTTTACCGAAATCGTCGGAATACCTCCTAAGTTCTTGTATCGTCGACATATTCATTGGTTTATTTCCTTGCTAGTACTCGAATTTATATATGGATGAGAGATAAAGTTTGAATTTGGAATTAAGCCAGTAGTATAATTTTACATGTTGGACTTGGAATTGACTTAGGAGAAAACATATAGATTCCACACTGTCATTTCTGAAAATTATTAGATTTAGTTTTAGGAGCTGTGGTTCTTTTGTATCGTCGCTGTTAGTATGCGATGGAAATCCAGATTAGTATAGAATGAGTTTACGCTCGTGCTGGAATGCCGAGTTTATTTTTACAGTAGTGTGTAAACTGTTTCAGACTGTCGGGTGCCGTCGCGATTGACAATGGACCCAGATTTTTATATTTATATCAGATTGTGCCAAGGGCACGTGAGCTTTGATTGTTAGACCAGTTAAACCCATTTGTTTTGAGTATAGCCTGTGAGAGCCTGATTGAGCTCGGCAGAGATACGCTTGCATACTCAGTTGGGTAGCGCCCACGAGTGCCACTCCGGAGTCTGGCTTTGTGCTTTTGCGTTGATGTCGTAGTGTCCTCGTTGGACTTGCTCTCCACCGACAATCCAGCGTGGTGGTGGTTGGTGTAGCTTCGACAGGCGGGACGGGTGCATTCATAGTCCCTTGTGAGATTGGGTCAAAGATTGCATCTTGCTTATATCTACAAATATCTAGTGTTGGTTAGCGATAGTATAGTGGCATATAGTTGTAAAGTTTTACTAGCTTCTTTTACTATCCATATGCATACTTTCTGTAGACTTAGTTAGTGAGCCGTTCAAGTCGGTAGTGGTGAGAACTATTCCTTCTTGCAGTAGTTTTCATACCCAGTTGTGGACCCTTTTTTGTAGAGCCTTCTTCTGTGGTTACTGCTGTCGCCGATTCTGATCCTGGAAAGAGAGTCGCGAGCTAGATCCCTTCCCTGGTCGCAGTACTAGAGTAGTACCATCTACAGGTAGATTTGGAGTATTTTGGTTCATGTACATTCTTATACTGGTTTACTCGCTGGTGTGAGGAATATTTGTATCTTGGATTTTTGTAGGGACTGAGATTTTTGCAGTGTAGCTAAACTCTCAGTTGACGATGTTTTTGTGTGTAATTTAATTACAAAAGCACTCGTCAAGTTTCGGGCGAAATCGAGTTAAAACGGAAATTCTACGCGATTTCCAAGTTTCACTTAAAGTGAATAGTAACTCGATTTTCCGGAGAAGCCACGGTGAGAAATTGGCTTCTGGCTCGTACTGGACTCTGGTCATAGCAGTCCAATAGCTCGTTTCGACCGGGTCAGCTGTTCTGGAGCTAATGACGCTGACGGATTTTGAGTTCGACGCACGGATTTCGAGAAAATCCAAAAATACATGTTTTATATGTATTTATGTGTGTGTTTCCTTCTATTCGAAGAAGGTTGGATTTTGTCGTGAATCCGTGGTCGATCAGACGAGAATCGAAACGTAGCTTTGTTTCTCGCTTGGTGCTGATTCGGCACCGGTCAAATCGTTCGCCACATTGACGGTACGATCTGCTGAGCAATCGCGCGTTGATAGCGAGGAGAGGTCGGTTAAGTGTGCAAAAAAAAAGACGGTATTTTCGTGAAAGTCGCGAACATTTTATGTACCGTTTTAAACGTGAGATCCGCAATCGTGGAGGGTCGTTTACCACCTTTAGAACAGGAGACCCGGCGTAGCTTTTAGTCGTTCGGTGAAGGCTCGGATTGAAAATTCGATGTTTTAGTGAGCCCTTTTGCATGTTTGCGCCCTTGTATATAGTTCTCTTAGGGTTTGTCTCACCAAAACTCCTAAAACCCTAATGACCTTAGGCCACGACACCACCAGCCGCTCTCCCTTGAACTGCCCTGCCAGTGTTCGACCACCTCCGACCGCCGACTCCCTCTGACCGAGCCCCGGCCGCGTCAAACCACCACCTCAGCCTTCCCCTTCCTCTCCCTCATCTTGTTTCCACTGTCCTCCCAAACATCTTTGGACCCTGAGCTAGGGGAGGAGCACTCGAACCCTCCTCGCCAGCCTCACCTTCCACTCGAGCTCGGGCAGCCGCCGCCGGCCGGCTCCGCGAGCCGCCGAGCCGGCCGCCGGCGGCCAGCCTATCGCGCGCTTGCTGCCTCGCCAGCCCGAGCCCAAGCCGGTGGCCTGTGTGCGGCCCTTATCCGAGCGCCGGCGCTGCCAACCGTTTGGATGAAACCCCATCTGCCGAATTCCCAGTACCGCCGGCGTCCTCCCCAGCCGACTGGCCCGCCGTCGCCGAGGCACCGCCGCAGCCGCTGCTTGCTCCCCATGTCAGCCACATTTGGCGCCGAGCCCCATGGCGAGGAGGCCAGGGTTGCCAGCTGCCCAGCCCAGCATGCCACGCCACGCAGCCTGGAACCTCTCCCGCCGGCGCCTCCGACCCCGAGCACCCCACTTGCCCGCCGGTCGCAAGCGCCGGCCTCGTGCGAGCCGCCGCCGCCGGCCAAGACGCCCGCCGCCCCGTCAGTCTGCGCAACCGAGCCGAGCTCGGGTGGCGGCTATTATCCGAGCTACAGAACGGGCCACGCTGGCTGGTTAGCGCGAATACCCCTCCGTCCCCCGGACCGTCCTGCAGCCCGCACTCGGCGCGGCGTGCCCGGAGCTCCCCGGCCCTCCGCGCGTGGCCGCCTGAAACCGGCGCGAGCTCGTAGTTTG
Source organism: Ananas comosus (assembly GCF_001540865.1). Classification (NCBI taxonomy): domain Eukaryota; kingdom Viridiplantae; phylum Streptophyta; class Magnoliopsida; order Poales; family Bromeliaceae; genus Ananas; species Ananas comosus. The sequence continues at coordinate 1,731,376 of NC_033631.1, read as the reverse complement.
GTACGGGCTCGGCTTGGCTCCGCCGGGCCGCGCGGCCCCGCCGCTCGCTCGCCGGGGGCGTCTGAGGTGAGAACACGCTCACTCCTCACCTCCCCGCACCGTCGTCCCTTGGCCGCCGCGCGACGCAGAGCCGTGCCGGCCGAGGGCCGGCCGGAGCAAGGTTGCTGCGACGGCCAAAGCCCGGAAATAGGGCTTTATTGTGATGGGATTTATGGTTCCGCCGAGCTTCCCCCGATCTCTACGGAAGGGAGCACGGGATGAATCCTGGCAAGTTGCTGATCATGCTGCTCACCTTGGTTTCTGTCGGGAGACCCGTTGAGCTGTTGTCGGCGGGATGGTCGCTTTCACTTTCGGCCTTTTTTGGCTGCTGTTTGGAGTTTGGCGTACCTTATCCGGGCGATGCGGAGGCCTGGTCTCTGGATGCCGTCCGGAGGTAGCACAGGTGAATCGTTGGTCAGTGCTGATCATCAGGTGCGTCACGAGCGTCACTGTTGGATCAGAAGTGCCGTTTAGTTTCTGTTCGGGCGCGAATCTTCTTCCTACTAGGCCCGCTAATTGGCGCTGAACCTTCGGGGTTGGCTCCGGCAGGGCGCTTCCCAGCCAGCGGCCAGCTGTGCTTCCGGATCGTGAGCAAACGGACTTCCGGTACGATCGAGACCCCCTATCAGTACGTGGTGCTATGCGGACTATCGAAGATCCTCGTTTGCGTGTATCGAGCACCTTGAATCGGCTACTAATTACATAAAAAAATGATATTATTATGATAATTAACGGGCTTTTATGCAATTGTGCATATGTGTGGCTCTGTGGACGGCGTGTAATACGAGTTTGTAATTGACGCTGGAACTGATGCGTTCCCATCGGTCCCCGTTAGCTTGTCCGGAAAATCGTAGATCGATTTCGGTCTGGCGTTTTTTCGGCGAAATTCGCCGAATAGAACGCAGGTTTCGGTCGGGATGCCTTTCCGACGGTGTTTTTTGGATTGGCTTCGTGTTTTGTCGCTGAGCCTTGTTGGCTGGTCACCATCGTCATTTTATGGGTATCATTGACGATAGGTTAGCGACGGAAGGGCTCTGCGGTGTCTGGAAATAAACTTCCGGGAACCGGATCCGTAAACGATTCATCCGGCGACTGATCGTAATTGTTGTTGACCTTGTGTCTCGCTGCCCAAGGCATCCAAATCTGGGATGTTTTTGGGCAGGTGATCCGTGTGGTACGAGTCGGTGTGTTCGGTGATCACTTAGTGGGGTCCGATCGGCGTCCCGGTGTGGTTTTTCGGGAGACTGTCCGGTGGCTTTACCAGGTAATGCGGTTGTTGTGGAAAAGTCGATTACGGGATTCCCTGTGTGGGGGTTCTGTGAGTCTCCGTGCTTTGGTAGTGGTTGGATACTGACTTGGTGGCATCTTCTTATGGTCCGGTAGACTTGTGTCTACCCGTGTGTTCCAGACGCGACAGTCGACAGGGGCTGCTTCCGAGCTGGTAAGTACGTGAAGAGCGTTGTTCACTTCTTCTCATTGTTTTCGTAATTCGCCGATTTATCCTACATTGTCATTGTTTGCTTATGCTTTCGTATATCGTACCTCTTTGATTGCATATTGTTAGTAGTTGATAGACATGTAAAGCCAAGGTTACTTATGTATTTCAGTAGTCTCTTGTAGACACTTGGGTCCATGGGGCAACACATACGATCTCTTTTGTCGTGTGTTTGCGATTGCTAGGTTGATTCGAGGTCGGCATTGTACCCCGCGCCTAAAAGGCCATCGGGTACTCCAGTTCGGGCCGTTGTACCCCTAACTGCTTCTCATTTCAGTTTGGCATTGTAAGTCCCTCGGTTGTGTGGCTTTCGCCTAGTGCCACCCGGCTTTAGCCCGGTTTTGCTTGAGCATATCAGCATTGACTTAGTCACTCGGCACTTGGGGTATTCATGACAGACGGAGTCGTTTGGCCACCGTGATGCGGAGGTGTACTTATCCGGATGAAGTCGGTCCGGCCTGCGGGCGGATGGCATCAGGGTCCGTCAGAGTTATGTGACAAGATATGGCTGTGGAGGTGCTGCGGAGAGAGCGAGGACATAGCAGCCAGCGCAGGTTTGGGTACAGTTTCTGGTTCAAGTACATTGAGGCATTCTTTGCATTATTTTCTAATACAGTAGCCAGGTTCATCTTATTGGCTTCCTAATTTTATCTGTTGTGCTACTCGTAGTTCTATTTCATACAGCTTATATATATACTCGTTTATCTATGCTCCTTGGTTTCCGGGTGAATTAACACTTGCCTTCGTGGCTCTGTCGTACCCACTGAGAAAAACCATGGTTGCGGAGGATTTCTCACCCCCTTCCCCCAAGGTGACAGGAGACGAGAACAGTTGTTTTTGGGCTCGAACGAGAGACGATCTAGCTAACGCAGTAGCGACCGTTCACCCTGGAATTTATGTTCTTTCCGCACCTTTAGTAGTTTTCCCTTAATAATGGTCTCATGTTGCTGATCTATTATGCTTGCAATGATTGAACTGCTGGTGTTTGGTTTCCATCGTATTGTAATGGAAGATTGGGAGTTTTGCGATCGGTGGTTTGGGTTCCGTGGAGTTTGGTTTTCTTGTACGGTTAATTGCATCGGGTTTTCTAACCCCTCGAGGTAGTCGTTCTTACAAAATAAGTTTCCAGGGTGTGGGAAACAGTTTTAAAAAAAGGATTTTTCGAAAGGTTTTTATGAATGATTGAATTAAGAGTTTAAAGAAAATAAAATGCTCCGTGTGTGGAAAGCAACCTTTTAATAGGATGTCCTGTTGTATTTGTGCATGCATATCAGAGCGGTCCTATAGGAGTGACTTAGAGGCCATGCATCATTCTAAAGATTGTTACTCGTATGGGATATTGCATATCATACTTGGTATGTTGATTGGTAAAATGTAGGTTTCTGGTTGTGATCCGTTGTTCCGATTGGTACGGGCGGCCGTGCAAAACAAAAGGAGAGCGCTGCCCAGGTGGATCAGAGGAAACTGTATGGTGGCCGGGCCGCCTGTAACGTCAACGTGGGCCCGGTGGAAGAAAAAAAAAAAAAATTGACACGTCTTTTCGCACTCTGCTTTTCAAAATGCTTTTCAAAATCGGCTCCGGGGTAGGCAGTCGCCCGCATCGCGCCTGCTGCTGAAGAACTGCTGAAACAAACCAGAGGAGGGGCGCTCCAGCCTGACCCCTCAATTAAGCTACTGGGCCTCGAGCTGGCTCGAGTCCGAAGTACCAGCGTGGACGGGGCGGCTCACGGCTCCGGCGCCCTAACTGCTGCCCCAACTCACCGGGCCACTCGGAAGAGCACGAGTACGGCCCGCGGCAGGCGTAAATTCCGCAGCGACGCTCACCACGGCGACGCCCCGGACGAAGGGGGCGCCTTACCGGAGCCATCTGAACAGAAACAGCCGGAGGGCTTGGCCGTCAACAGACCCCAACGACTGGACATAGCGACCACCGGAATTCAAACCCAAACACCGGCAGCTGCACGTGGCCTATAGTACTTAGTCGTGCCTATGGTCCAACCTAGGACCAGATGTGTCGATGATTGTTAGAAAAACTTGTAATGCCAGTGTGTAGCTTGTTTCACTTCTGATACCGGATTTTAATTGCTGTCACGAACGCGGAGGCCCGATTTTAAAAGCGATTTTGAAGCAGCGAAGAGAGTTGCGGAAAACGGTCATTTTGTTTTTTTGTTTGTGTGTGAGACCGCCAGATAGTCCTATAGTATGTAGATATAAATTAGGGCTACAACTCTTAACACGCGGCTTAAGCATTTTGGGTGGGTGACAAAGGCCCAAAAGTTAAAGAGTTAACGTGCTAGGAGCGGGAGTGAAGGCCTATAGTGGATGGTGAACCCCCACTGGAAGGTTGAGGTCGTCAATATATGGTTGATCGAGAGCCAATTACCAGCCGGAAGTGTGAGATGAGTCTCGGCTGAGCCAGGGTCTGGATGACGGGCTAGCGAGACGAGTCTCACATTGCCTGGTACTTGTGAGTCTGAGCCTGACGAGAACGTCAGGGCTTAAAGGAGGGGAGATTGTGAGACCCCAGATAGTCCTATATATGAGATATAATAGGGCTAAACTCTTAACCCGGCTTAAGCATTTTGGGTGGTGACAAGGCCCAAGAGGTTAAGAGAGTTAAGCGTGCTAGGACGGGAGTAGTCCTTGGATGGGTGACCCCCTGGGAAGTTCGGTCGTCACAATTTTGTATGTACTGAAACCCTTCGAGGTTTTCATATAGATACTATTTTCAGTTTTGCAGATCTCTGCCTTATGGTTGTAGCTTGGTTTTGTTTACAGGTATAGCTATCACTTCGTATACAGGAGAAATTTCTATGTATATGACGGGTCTGTTGGCGTGCCGAGAAAAACGTGTAATCCAGAGCGTGACAATCTCTATATCGTTGTTAACAAATTTATTGTTTTAAACAAAATCTAATAACTTTACTGAGAGACTTGTTAAAAATTTCTATTAAGTTATTTTCAATTTTTTTGTTATTTTTATGTATTTTATTATTCTTCGTGTCAAAATGAGTTGAATATATATTTCGCCACTTTTAACAAGTATTTTTTAATAGCTTTTATATACAAGTATAGGTTTCTTGCTTATAGAATAGGAATTAACAAGAAAAATAATAAATAGATGAGTGATGCTCTAGAAAAAGAAAAATAGTATAGTGTAGGAAGTGAAAAGATCAGTAAAATTTAAGGCTGTTACTATTATTTTTTTTGAATATTTTATTTAGTTCACCACGTTTGGACTCTAAAATCAGAATAAGATTTATTGATTATGATAGTTGTTGTTTGTATTACAAAAATTAGATTTTAATTTCCATTCCACTCCAGAATGGGAGCAGCTTAATTAATTTGTGACCCAATTCGATTTTGAATTCTAGATCGGCCTATTCCAGACTAAATCTCTCAAAACTCTTTCTCACAAACTTCTCCCCGTCTCCTCTCCCTTTTGTTACTCTCCTCAACTTAACCAAAATTTTCTTTCAAAATCCTATTTATCCCAATTGTCCATTTTGAGTTTCATTCTACTAATAAATCAAATATTTTTAGATGATAAGCCACTTCATTTCCAGTTAATATGATCTAATTTTCCAATTAATATAATCTAATTCTATTATCCATTTCTATTGTAATCACGAACCAAATAGGTTCATCTAAACTACTAATAATTGAATTTTTAAATACCAACCGACTTTGGTCCATTTGGGTTTTGTCATTTGGATCCTCGGATCATTAAATTGATCAGTGTTTAAAACTAAATGTTCCTATTTAAAATTTTTTTTTCTTTTTGTTTTCTTATAGAGAATACTAACAACACATCGAATTAACAAAAACAATACATCCATGCCCAAGGAATTAATTTGGCCAATGCAAATACCATACTATAGTAATAAGAACTAGGTAAGAACGTACATAATTTATCACCTTAACTATGGATCATTTTGAATTAACTGCATAATCTTTTAAAATTTTGATTTTACTATCTAACTTTCAATTTATTTGATTTGAGTGAGTCAACAGTGCTCTGTAACTTTAAAATTTAAGTTAATTACTTATTTTAATTATAAGTTTGTAGATGCAAGATTTGCAATTAAGGATACTAACTAAATCTGTAAAGATAAATAATGCAATTAAGGATATTAACTAAATATGTAAAGATAAATGATGCAATTAAGGATACTAACAAATCTGTAAAGATAAATGACGCAATCAAATTTTGAAGTCAAAATGCAAAAGATTAACTCAAATTTTACCGTTCAAGGGACATTTTTAGATTAACTATAGGTGAGGCAGTCTCAATATATTTTAATTTACCTGAAATTTCAGAGGTGTTTGCTTGCTAAATATTCTAATAAAAACAACTACAGCCAAAGGCAGAAGCAAAAATAAGATCAAACAAGCAATTATCATTGAATTTGAAAACGTGAACCAACTTAGTCCAATCTTGCTGCGTTGTTTGGACTCTCAGATCATTAGTTTGGTTCCGGATTTGAGACTAATAAATGTTCCAACTAATAGCTTTTTTCCTTTTTTCTTTTTTATTGTTTTTTTGTTTTTTTCCCGTTAAAAAGGGGGAGCAACAACACGTACATCGAATAACAGCAACACATCTACTCCAAAGAGTTCGGTCAATGCGAAATTCGGATACAAATTAGCAATAGCTCCTTACAACTTTTAAATAAAATTTTGAATGATTAAGGTTTTGTTTAGATGCATAAATATGTTACTCTTCTATTTATCTCTTTAATTTACTTGAAAAAGAATATGTTATTTAGTTGATAAGAAATGTGATTAGATGTCTATAATATATAGGAATAATTGCCTATATACCCCTCAAACGTTTAAAATTATCCGATTTATCCCTACTTTTTTTTTTTCTTTCTAAAATACCCCTCATATATTCCACCGTTATTGCAAAATACCCCCGCAGTTATCTCCTGTTAAATTAACTTGGGTTAAACTTGAGTTAAATATCTACCATAGTTAAAATAAATTAAAATGTCAATTTTGCCCTTAACTTAAGGGCAAATAAAAAATGTTGGTGACAGTAGAGGGGTATATTGGAAAAGACTAAAAGTCAAAATACTTTTTATACCCTTGACTTTAAGGGCAAATAAGAAAGTTAGTGATGGTAAAAGGGTATATTCACTACAACAAAAAGGATATTTAGTGGCGACTTTTTGGTGGCGACAAGTACTGTCGCCGCCGATTCATAGGAAATGGCGGCGACATTTATTTGTCGCCGCCGATTCTTAGAAAATGGCGGCGACATTTATTTGTCGCCACCGATTCTTAGGAAATAGCGGCGACATTTATTTGTCGCCGCCTATTCAATAGGAAATGGCGGCGTCATTTATTTGTCGCCGCCGATTCTTAGAAAATGGCGGCGACATTTATTTGTCGCTGCCATTACATAGAAAATAGTGGCGACATATAAGAGTCGCCACTGAAATGGAAAATATAGCGGCGACAAAGTGTCGCCGCCATATATCCTTATGAAGCGCGCCAGAATTTCCCTCCCTTTTTTTCACCACTCACCAACCCATATCCCTTCAGAATGACAATTTTACCCTCACTAGTTTAACATCTATTACATAAGGTCTAGGGTCTTTATTGTCTTTTTACATATAAAAAAAGTTTAATGAAATTACAGCTGTAAATAAAATTTTACGGCTATCTACTCTTTCTCTCTCAGCAAGTTTGCCTATCTTCGTCCCCTCCGCCTCGCCACTGTGGTCACGTGCGCTAGGGCTTTGGAGTCGCGGAGGTTCATGTGCCGCTTCACGGAGTAGAGAGGGCGAATCGTCTCTTCCCCGTCGTAGATCACCCAAACTCAGCTTCTGCATCGCAAAATCCATAGGGATCAGGTTAGGTTCCCTTCCTTCGCCCGCGTCCCCTCACGCTTAACTCCCTCTCCGACCGCGGCGTGCTCGGAGTGGCACCCGTCGTACCGCTTGCGTCTTCTGTTTACTATTCTAGAAAATTTGCTGAGTTCCACATCTCGCTTTTGAGCCCGGACCACTCTGCATCGGCTGGAGCTTACTCGTTATCAGCAATTTTTTTCATTAACAATTAGAAGAAGAGCGAAAACAGAGATTTCGATTTCTGATTTTCTTTTTTATATTTTTTTTCTTTTCACTCATCGCAATGTGGTAAGTTTCTTTTGATTCATTTNCAGTAAAATCTCACCTCGTTTGTATCTCCCTCACATCCCCTCTCCTTTTAGGTGTCCGAGCAGAGAGAGAGAGAGTATTTCTCTGCTCTGCTCCATCTTCTTCTCCTCTCTCTCTCTAAGTGTTGGTGGAAAATCCGGTTGGGGATTCCGTCGCCGACGTCGCGCCGCGAGCCGTTCGAGCGCGCTTGTTGCCGGAGCTTTGCGAGGAGGCCGGGCGAGGGTGCGTCTTCGCCGTCCTGGACATCGCGCCGAGGATTGTCGCTGTTGAGGTGAGCATTTTGGTCGCAATTGCTCCGAGTACTTCGGGTATCGTTGATTTGAGCTTAAGTGCTGTTTTCGCAGAATCTACCGTCGACTGTTAGTATTTCGGCTCGTTCTCCGCGTAGGAGCGTCGGATCGCGACGAAACTTGGTTCATTGGATTCTAGACTGCGAGAGGATTCCACGGAGCCCTCACTTGCAATTTTTGGACGAGGTTAGCTTGGTCGAAACTTGGTCTCTTTCAGCTGCTGTGAACTTAGGCTGATTTGTGATGTTTTGGTCGTTTTAGCTCGGCGACCGGTCTAGGTGGTCCCTGAGGAATCCAGCAGCATCGCGGGTGGCCGAGGCTGAGTTCNATGTCTACTTCCGGGTAAGCATATTGTCTACATCATGGTAAGCTTATTTTTTTGTTGTTGCCTTCTGGAATGCATAGATCTAGGATATGCTTGGTTTGGTTTTGTTTCGTTCATATTTGATTTGTCTCAGCCTTTACATTGTTTTATTTTAAGATTGCTTGTCTTGAACTGTTCAGCTTCATGTTTCTCTTTCGAGTTCTTTGCATTTGTGAATACGATTTTCAGCTTCTTGTTTCGCTTCCTATTTCTCTTTTGAGTTCTTTGTGTTCAAGGTGTTGTAGAATTCATATAAAGGTGTCTGCAGTTTCTTTAGATCGAGAGCCTGATAAGCAGTAGCAATTTTTTCAATTTATTTGCAAATTATTATAAGGCTATCAACTATGATCAATTGCATATATGCACGAAAAATAGTAACATAAACAAATTGCATAAGAATTCTTGTAATACTCAATTCGTATTTGGCTACAGCTGACCAGGCTACAGCTTTATGAACTTGAACTCAATTCATGATTTTTATTTGGCGATAAGTTGTTATTGTAGTTGTTGGATAATGTGATAGATATAAAAGGTTCCGTAAGCTTTTGAAAGCTGATTAACTCAACAGTTGCTGGCTTTGTTCATCATTTTCTCTGCCTGCTGTGATCTATAATATTTTTGAGCCGAGTATTTTGATCATGTTGGAGCTTAAACTGTAAGCCATTATGGTTGTCGAGAATATATGCAGTATAGAATGAGAAAGTGTGTGGTTTCGTTTTCATGCTTCATTCTATTGAAAGATTGCCTGTTGATTGCCTGTTGTCGGAAATGAATGCTCCACCATCCTCTTTGATCTGCAGTAGAATGCAACCAACTAGTTGTATTATTATACATTATTGTTGGAATCAGTTAAGTCATAGCATATTATCTCTCTCTCTCTCTCTCCCTTTTGCGAACTCTTTGAATGGCATTACTCGTCGCCAAATTGCTTGTGCCGCCACTTTAATGGAAGTGGTGTTCCACATCATGCCATTTCCGACAAGTATTTCCGGGCACCTGAAGTACAATCGATGACTTGGCAACTTAGAATTCGTGCAATACATAATGGTTACAGTGCGATTTGTAAAATCTCCAGCTGGGACTAATAGTAACATAAAGCCGTAGCCAAATAAATATCATGAATTAATGTCGGTTTCTGTCTGTTATATAGTTTATGGCCAACATTGTTATCTACGTACTCTTTATTCTTATATTGTTTCCGTTATCAATTCAGGGATCAACAAATGTTGAAAAGCTAATTTTTTTTATTTTTATTTGCAGATTTATAAGAGATGAAGACGAGAAATCTTTTGGCAGGTCATTGGCGATGTAATGAATCAAGTTTAAGAATTTAGACATATTTTGAAAACTTTACATTTGATAGTATATGAAAATGACAAAAATATTATTATTGTGTTTTGTTTTTTAGTTGTGTTGGGCGATTGTAGTAGGTGATTGTATTAGGTGACAATACAGTGATACTCTAACATGGTTCTTGTTTTCTGGTTGTGTTGGGTGTTGTCCCAAACTTGTAGATGATTAGTTTTTTTCAACTTATTTCTTGTGTGAGCATATAATCTCTGTTCTGAGAGACATAATTCAATGCAAAATATAGGATTTTTGCTTGTTAATTTGTGATTTGTTTGGAAAGCTTTTTAAGATGAATTATGTTGTAAAGATTATTTATGCTCTTCTTAAATAATATCTATTACTACCAATTATTTTTTTAAAAAAATTAATTTTATATTAGAGAAATGGTGGCGACAAATGTTGCCATCATTAGTCATAATAATTATGTAAAGTTTTCGCGGCGACAGTATGTCGTCGCTAATTATCTCACTTGTCGCAGCCACAATTTGTTGCCAAATATTTTAGTGGCGACAAAATGTCGCCGCTAAATATGTAACTTTTGGCGGCGACAATCTGTCGCCGCGAATTATATAAGTTTTAGCGGCGACATTTTGTCGCCGCTAAAATCTAACTTTTGGCGGCGACAATTTGTCGCCACTAAATAGTTTTGCCGACAGGGTTTTAGGCGGCGGCTTGCGGCGACAGATTGTCGCCGCCAAAACGTTTTTCGTAGCGACAATTTTGGCTATGGCGGCAACATTTGTCGCCACTAAATCTTGTATCTGTAGTAGTGATTTGAAAGGACAAAATAGTAATTTTACAAAAATAATAGAGTTAATTAATATATTTTAACTTTAGGGGTATATTAGAAATAGGTTAGAACGTAGAAACGGTATTTTCAATATTAGCCTTCTAAGAGGGGTAAATCAGAAAGTCGAAAACTTTTCAGGGATATATAAGCAATTGCCCCTAATATATATTATATTTAATTTTCAAGTCATTTTTAGGAATAAAATAAATCACTTTATAGATAAAAACTACTATCCTAAAAAATCATAGATGCCAAGACCTTTTATATATATCGAGCCAAAATCGAACTATGTATGACTTCCAACCACAAAAGAAAATGTTCATAACTAATAAGTTATTATAAAATCTCTCATTCCAACGTCCAAACAATCTAAGGCTCTATTTGGGCGCACGAGTGCTTTGTTAATTTACTATATTTTTTTTGACTTACTCAAGAAATTTATGTATTTGATAGACAAGAAATGTGATTAAATTAATGTCTACAATAAAATATCTTATAGGCAAACGAATCATTTCTTCATAATACAAATTATATATTTTATAGGTGAAGTATACTATTCTATTAAATCGTGCATGCATGCTAACACCGTCGAAAAGCAAAAATAAATTAAGCTCCAAGCTTTGAATCGTGTATACTAAAAAATCTTCATACCAGATGAGTTATCCTTAGAGCTTATTCTAACTTTCAAATAAAAGCTGCATGTCTCAATGGATGAACTTCTCGATTTGCGTTATTATCTATCATTCAACAAGCGTATCTGCTCGAATACATAAATTTTAGGCTAAAAGCATGAACTTCTCGATTTGCGTTCTTATCTATCATTCAGCATGCGCATGCGCCTGTGCTCGAATATATAAATTTTAGATTAAAAGCTTCCTTTAATTTTTTTTTTTACAGATAAGAGCACGCTACTCGCTTTTTATTTATTGTATTTAAAAATAAACTTAGCTGAGAATGTGAATCAAACTAGGATTCAAACTGGATCTCCGGGTACTACCCCACCAAGCCTGTTGTGCACTTGCTCTAGGGGCGGTTTGGGTATTTTAGGTTAAAAGCCTTAAAAGATAATAATATAGCATCAATTACACTTTAAAAATAATATATTATACTATAATATATTAATATATATATATATACTATATATATACTATAATTAATATAATATTAGAGTGAGCGCTTACTATTGCCTATCGGAAGACCGGGCCTTCCGTGCTTCCAGCTCGTTTTCGATGTTGCAGACTTTCGAATCGTCTCGGCCTCCGGTATGAATATGATGCTAGAGGTTTTGGAGTAGCAGTACCTAGAATAATAAATTTTATTATTTTTCGATTATCAGTTTTGCCTAGTGATCCGAATGGGCCTCAAAACAACTAAATTTCAATGGCCGGTAGTGTGCCGTTTGCAAGTTTAACGGAATGTAGAAATATCCCAAATCCGTGAAATTTTGATAAAAATCTTATATACCTATATAAACAAGAATCAATATCTGTTGATTTAAAATTTTATGTATTTTTATTACATTTTGTAAGATTTTTCATTGTTTAGCCGTTGATCTTTGAGCCCCTGTCGTTCATAGGCAAATTGATATCGTAAAATCATAAATTTATTTGTAGGTACTTCAAATACTCTAGCATTCAGTTAACGGAGACCGCATCGACGATCAAAAAGTCGCCGATATCGAAACGAGCTGGAAGCACGAAGGCTCCGTGTGCTTCCGATAGCATGAGTAGCCTACACTCTATATATATATATAGATATATACTATTATATATATTATATATATATATAATATAATATATATATAAGGCCAATGCAGCTACCTATACCTTTATGAGCTATTGGAACCCTCGTACTGCATAAGTTGTTTTCGATGATGGAAGCCTTCCGAATCGACGATCACTCCGTAATATGATATAGAAGTATTTGAAACTTCTAGAAAATAATTTTGTAAATTTTTCGAAATCATAATAAGTCCATCATGAAAGAATAAAATGCATACGAATCGATCGGAAGCTCTGATGCATTGAAACGATTTATTGGCGTTACCAGAAAGCGATCGTTACTCATAATAGCAGTAGGCCGAACCCTTACATATATACGTATATTATATAAGTTGAGCTAGAATATTCTTAAAGCACCAATAGAGTGGTGTTTTGATTTTTACCATTTGGATGGAGAGATGTAGGATTGAGTGATGGTGATAGGTGCGGTAGGTAGAATAGTGTTTAATCCAAAAGACTATTAATAATCAAGAAGTATATCAAGGCTGTTAAAAACTTAGAAGCACAAAGAGGTTGATGCTTCTAAAATTTCTAGCTCAATTATATAATATATAGTATATATATATTATATAGATATAATATATAGTATGATAAGCTGGCTGGTACATATCGGTTAGCATCGGAGGCCTCCGTGTACAATGTTGTTTTTCAATTCATGCGGTTTCAAATCGATCGATCAGGTTCTTAGACTTGCATTAAATTTATTGAAAGTATTTGGAACTAATTTTCATAATTTTTCGGCTCATGTGTTAGCTGATTCAAAGTCTTTAAAATCTAACATATTAATCGGTTAGATGTGATGCCGTTGTGAATTTAACGGTCTAAAACAGTCCAATTTGATGAAATTTTAATAAAAAATTCTTTTCACATTTAGAGTAAAATCGTACTCTGATCTTAAATTCAAGTCTTTTATCATCATTTTTTATGAGAATTTTTTATTCAGCCGTTCATTTTTTACATACTCGTTTGATAGGTAAATGATCCCGAAAAACTATGAATTTAGTTTCCAAATACTTCAATAATGTAGATCAATTCTAACGAGCCGATCGTTATTTGAGAAGCTACATCATTGAAAACAACTTGGGTAGCAGGAACTCCGTGCTACCGCATTAGTATACCAGCCTACTCTATTATATATATATATATATATATATATATAGTTTTCATTCTCTAAGGACCTATCATCACGTTTCGCTCGGCAAAAGGCAAACTATAAAATGAGCTAAGATAAGGTTTGTTGGGAATCCGGTACTCGCCTCGATACCGGATCTTGTTAATCCGCAACCCGCTCCGATACCGACGGCTGTGGATCAGGTACCGATTGTTGGGATTCCGCAACGGAAGCGTCGAATCGGGTTTTACTATAAACCCGTCTCCTCAGCAAAAGCTGATACAATCATAAAAGAAAAAAATATGCAGGTAAAATAAGATTCATTAAATAAAAGAAGATTACACCTGACTCCTCTTCTGTATAGAGTAGCTACAACCCGAGCCCTCTTTCTTGAATTTCTCCTACCCTTCTCTCGTCTTCTATACTCCTAGAAGACATCTCTCTTCCTGTGCATCCATGCACAAGGTATACCAATGACCCACGGCTACAAGAGCCGCACATGTCCTCTTACTAGGTGCAACCAAAATCATGACTATCTTGGCCATGCCATATGGGTGTGGCTAATCCATACCACCACCACCACCACCACCAAAATAATAGCACATATGCTATATTTATAGCTTACATCAAAAGCTACCCAAATCCTAGTATAATTAGGATTCCTGCTCCGATAAATATTTAAATATATATTTAGTTTATCTCCAATAGATTTAAATATTTATCATAATCTAGTTAGATTTATACTCTAATTAATATTTAAATCTTAATTTATCTCCAACAGATTTAAATATTAATTCTAATCCAACTAAGATTCAACTACTAATCTAACCAAATCCTAACATTCTCCACCTTGGTTGGATTTGTAGCCTTCAACCGTTGCGTCGAGCTCACAATGCAAGCTCCACATTGACCTTGTCTCCTCCACTCGATGTCGCCGCATCCGTCGTTTCGCCTCGAGCGACTGCACTTCCGCGAACTTTTGGAACCGTAAACCGTCTTCGCTAACATTCTAACTATGCTCCCATTCAAAACGTATAAGTTCTTACGTTTGTTCGCCTCGCACATGACCCAATCTCGCTTTCGGACCCTCATAGCTCCACTTGAAGCAGAAATATCGCAACCCTTCGAGTCCAATGCGCCTAACGAGATCAATTGTGCTTTAAACATCGATCGCTCTGAACGATCGGTAACACAGTGCTCTGACATCGATCTTCTACAAGGATCGAAAACCTTCAACTCTAATACAAAATGTTGGGAATCTGGTACTCGCCCCGGTATCGGATCTTGTGAATCCGCAAACCGCTCCGATACTGATGGCTGTGGATGCGGTACCGATTATTGAGATTCCGCAACGGAAGCGCCGAATCGGGTTTTACCATAAACCCGTCTCCTCAGCAAAAGCTGATACAATCATAAAAGAAAAAAATATGCAGGTAAAATAAGATTCATTAAATAAGAGAAAATTACACCTGACTCCTCTTCTGAATAGAGTAGCCACAACCCGAGCCCTCTTTCTTGAATCTCTCATACCCTTCTTTTGTCTTTTATACTCCTAGAAGACATCTCTCTTCCTGTGCATCCATGCACAAGGTATACCAATGACCCACGGCTACAAGAGCCGCACACGTCCTCTTATACCAATACACTAGGTGCAACCAAAATCATGACCATTTTGGCCATGCCATATGGGTGTGGCTAATCCATACCACCACCACCACCATAAACAATAGCACCTATGCTATATTTATAGCTTACTTCAAAAGCTGCCTAAATCCTAATATAATTAGGATTCCTACTCCGATAAATATTTAAATCTATATTTAGCTTATCTCTAATAGATTTAAATATTTATTATAATCTAGTTAGATTTATATTCTAATTAATATTTAAATCTTAATTTATCTTCAATAGATTTAAATATTAATTCTAATCCAACTAAGATTCAACTACAAATCTAACCAAATCCTAACAAGGTTCTACTGGCGTGCGAAACCCTTTGCAGTCTATAGTTATTCTATATTGTTGTAAGAAAATTCTGTAGTCTTTCATTGGATGTTTCCGTGAGTTGTTTGGATTGACTCAAGAGCCAAGACGCGTGACTCGGCAAACAAATTGGACAAAAGATAATCGAGATTCCCCAAAGAAGAAACAAATGATGTGGCCCATATAGTAGCTGGATCATGCATGCATGCATGCCAGTTGTACAAGTATTCTTTAAAAGATTTTAGTATTTCAATATATATATATATATATATATATATAATTGGGCTGGAATATTTTTAGAAGTATCATCCCCATGGTGCTATTAAGTTTTTTTTTTTTTTCTTTTTTTGATGAAGTTGAGGTAAAGTTGTCCGATTATAGCCACTTTTTGGATTTAAACCTAGGATTCCTTGTACGTCACACACCATGCACTTAATTGCTTCCCTAAAGTTCTACGATAAATGTCTCAAAATCAAAATCCAATGTATACTGTCTTTTTATAACAATTAGAATGCACGCATGCATATCAAAAGTTCAAATACATAAATTTTAGACAAAAAGCATGAACTTCTCGATTTGCGTTCTTAATTATCTATCATTCAGCATGCACATGTGCTGGAATATATAAATTTTAGGTTAAAAAGGCTGGAATATATAAATTTTAGGTTAAAAAGCTTAAAAGATAATAATATAGCATCAATTACACCTTTATATATATATATATATATATACACTAGTTGAGTGTACGTACAAATATACGTAACAATTAATTATTTAATAATTTTTTTAAATTAATATGAATTGTACAGTATATTATTAAAAAATTTATAATATTTTAAAAAATAAATTTATTTTTATGTACTTATTAGAAAATACTGTTATATATTTCTAACTCAATTTTAATAGTTGTTGTCATATAATTATATATTTTTATTTTTATTAATTTTATTAGTAGATAACATATAATATACATTGAATATTTTTCTATATTTTTAATTATGATTAATTTAAATTTAAAAATATATTTTTTAATAAAGTTCAATTTAAAGTTAATAGTATATAAATATTACTAGATTAAATAGAGATAATGTATATATATTATATTATATTATATTATATTATATTATAGATAGAGATAAAGAAGAATTAAATAAATTTTGAATTAAAATATAGATTCATAGTAGATATTCTCCGGTTAGCAAAAATTTAGATAAGTATAAATTTTTTTATGTTGTAGAAATAAAAAGGAATTACGTTTGTTTAATTCTGTCATTTATTTTACGTAAGGAAAGAGGAATCAATTTTTTTCCCGCGGACGACAAACCGAAATTTGAAATACGTGCATTTATACATACTAGTTGAGTGTACGTGCAACTGCAGGTAACAATTATTTTAATTTATTTTAAAATCAATAAACATTTATAAATTATATTTATTAAAAAATTTAGAATAAAATATTTTCTAAAATTATATGTTACATTTTATTAGAAAATATCTATAATATCAAATTTAAATTTTAATATAAAATAGATGGATAAATTTGATCTAAAAATCAAAAATTTAATTTAATTCACAATTTAAACTCAAATTTAAATTTTAATGTAAAATAAATGAATAAAAGTGCTACTTTTTAACAGATTAACAAGATTGTTCATTTTTATTTTCAATATTTTTAACCAATTGATCATAACCGTCCGTAGAATTAAAGTTATAGATATGTATGAATGTTTTTTTAACAAATTGATCATAATCGTTTGTTCTTATTTGAGATAATTTTTAAAAATTGATCATAAATTTGTATATCATATTAATTCAAAAATATGATTTATAAATTTATCAACCAATTTATCTTTTAAATTATTTTCATTGTAATATATAGATAGTCCGAAAATTTTAAATTTTAAATTAATTTTAAATTTTGAATTGAAATATAGATTTACAGTAGATATTCTGGCAAAAATTTAGATAAACATAATTTTTTTTTCTATTTTAGAGATAAAAAATTAAATAAAATTTTAATTAAAATATAGATTCACAATAAATATTTTTCGGTTGTCAAAAATTTGGACAAGTGTATCTTTTTTTATTTTAGAGATAAACAGAAATTAAAAGTTTGTTTCAATCCCTTATTTATTTTACATAAGGTAAGAGGAATCAATATTTTTTTCCGGCTAAAAAATGGGTCTGTCGACAGACCCAAATTTGAAATACGTGCTTTTATATATATTATAGATATATATATACTAGTCAAGAGTACGTGCTTTTGCACGTAACAATTATTTTAATTTTTTAAAATTAATATAAATTTATATATTATATTTATTTAAAAATTTACAATAAAAATATATTTTTTAAATACTGTAGATATGGATATACATTGAAAAATTTTTCTACAAATTTTTATTCTAACAAATCCAAGATTTAAATATATTTTAAACTAAAAGTATCAAATTAAAGAGTTAATATAATAACAAATTTGATATCAAAAATTTAAAATTAAATTTAATTCATTATTTAGACTCAAATTTAAATTTTAATATAAAATATATCGATAGAAGTGCTATTTTTTAATTGATTGATTATAACAATTCATTTTTATTTTCAATACTTTTAACCAATTGATCATAACCGTTCGTAGAATTGAAATTATAGATGGATATAAATATTTGTTTTGAACAAATTGATCATAACCATTTATTCTTATTTGAGATAAATTTTTTACAAATTGATCATAAATTTGTAGATCATATTAATTCAAAAATGTAATTTACAAATTTATCAACCTATCTATCTACACAATTATTTCTGTTGTAATATGTTGGTAGTCCCAACATTTAAAATTTTAAATTAATTTTAAATTTTAAATTGAAATATAGATTTACAGTAAATATTGTGGTAGAAATTTGAATAAGCGTGAATTTTTTGTCTATTTTAGAGGTAAAAAGAAATTTTAAGAAAATTGAATTAAAATTTAGATTCACAGTAGATATCTTTCGGTTGGCCAAAATTTGGATAAGCATAAATTTTTTTCTGTTGTAGAAATAAAGAGAAAATAAAAGTTTTTTTAATTCTATTATTTATTTTACGTAAGGAAAGAGGAATCGAATTTTTTTTTTCCGCCAAAAAATGGGTCTGTCGACAGACCGAAATGTTGATAATACGTGCTTTGTTTTTACTAGTTGAAGTTGTAGTCAAATATTTTACTAACAATTTAATTATTATTATTATTTTTATTATATTATTTTAATTAATATGGAATTGTACATTCAATATTTATTAAATAGTTAAAATTTTTTACAAAGTAAATTTATGTTTTATATTATTAGACGATACCTACCAATTTGTACAATTAATTTTTATAGTTTTTTTTATTTTATATTTATATATAGTGTAGATAAGTATATTAAATTTTTTGATAATTTACATATAGTGTAGATATGATATACATTAAATTAGATATACATTAATATTATTTTTTGATAAATGTATTATTGTGTAGTATATGATATAATATATATTATTTTTATTCTATAATTTTAATTTAAAGTAAATATGTTTAAACTAAATTTTCAAATACCGTTATATAATAACAATTTAGTGATAGGAATAGAGATAATTTGGTATATATATATATATATTATATATACATATATATTATGTATATATATACTATTATATGTATATATTATATATATGTATATATGTATTATATATATATGTATAATGTTATAGTTATTTGTTATATGTATATATATTATGATATATGAATATTATATATATTATTATATAATGTATTATATATAGTATATGTAATCGTAGATATTTATATATATATATTATATATTTGTATATGTATTGTATATATGTATTATGCTATGATGTTATTATGTTATGTATATGTATATGATGTTATATGTATATGTATATATATGATATGTTAGTGTTTATATATATATATTATATTTATTATATGTATATAGTATATGTTATGGTTATGTTATTATTATTATATTATTATATATATATATATGTATATGTATATGTATATGTATATATATATAATTAATTATCTATGTTATTGTATATATATTATATATTATATATGTAGGTAGTTATATTATATTATATATCGTATATGTATATATATAATATATAGTATATGTATATGAATATATATCTATATATTATAGTACTATATATTATATATACTGTATTGTAATTGTATTTCTATATATATATATATATATATATATATATTATATTGTTATGTATAGTTAATATTTAATATATAATACATCGACTATATTTTATTATTATTGTTATGTATATGTTATATATAATATAATGTATATGTATATATATATGATATATTATGTATATGTATATATATGTATTTATATAAATATGTATAATATATATATATATTATGTATATATATGTATTATTATATAATGTATATATGTAATTATACTTATATGTAGATATACATATATATGTACATATACTTATATGACAATTACTATATATGTACTATAAATAGTATAATGATAGATTAAGGAAATTTTCCGGGGCAAAAAGATTGGAATTTTTTTTTCTGTGTAGAAACAAAGAGGAAATTAAGTTTGTTTATGTTGTTATTTATGGTTTATGTAATTAATGAATAGAGGAATGATTTGTTTTTCCGGCAAAAATATGGGTCTGTCGATAGACAAATTTTGAATACGTGATGATATATATTCTATATATATATATTATAATATATTTATATATATATATTATTATATTTTTATATATATTATATATATATCTATAGTTCTGTGCTATTGATCAGCACCGTACACTCTTGGTGCTATGCAATTTTCTGGCCATGTAATTAACACTTTGATTATTTTTACCCTTAATCTTATTATTAAATAATACACCATCACCCTAAAAGGCACATCATCCTAACTGACATTTCTCAATTTAAGAACTAAATCATAAACTAATAATTAGTTGCTGTGATAATATTATATTCTAGCCTTTGCCAAAGCTAATTGATGATAGGTTTTTAGGAATGAAAACTTATTATAATATATAATATTATATATGATTATTATATATATGATTTAGTTTTATTCATTTTTCTAAAGACCGTTCATCAAGTTTAGCTTGCAAAGAGGTTTAAATACATAGTGTTCCACCTTTCACAAGTTTTACTTGTGTCTCAAGCTTTTTTTTTTTTTTTTTTTGCATTGAGTCCTTAATCTCATTGATTTTATTTTTAAGTTAAGTATTAACGTGATAAAATAAATGTTAAATTGACGAAATTGCACGTACCAAATATTGTCAGGCCAAGAGTGGCCTATGTCAGCACCGGTTGGCGTGCATGTGTCAGCGGATTGCAAAAAAAAAGTTGGGACCCTACCGTGGCCGTATATCAGCGTCAAGTCAGTTTCTTTGGTCTAACTTTTTTTTTTTGTTTTTTTTTTTTTTTGTAATCTGACAAACCACTGGGCACTAGAATAAGCTCCGTAGTATTTTTCCGTCGAATTTATAATATTTAACGGCATTGGGAATTAATTTAAAATGAAATCCAGAGTTAGGAGACTCATTGAAAAAAAAAAGAAGATAGGTTCAAAGATTGAAAATGTGAAACGGTTGTCGACTATAGTGTTAATTACCCTTGCAAATGGAAACTATAAATGAGAAATTTTATTTTATAACAGGGTGTCATCACGTTTCTGTTGTCTTTAAGCTTCATTGTGTTTCTTGAGTAGATTGGATTGGATCGAGTCAGAGCAACGGCTGTGATCGGCAACATAAATGGACAAAAAGTTATCGAGTTGCCAGAGAGAACAAGATGATGTGGCCATATTTAGCTGGATCATGTTTATGCAGGCAGTTGTACAAGTATTTCTTTCAAAATTTTTAGTTTTGAAAAAAATATATATATACTATATTAGTATATATAATATAATAATATTATAGTATAATATAACTATTTATATATATATGATTTGAACAAGGATCGTACTGTGAAAGTTTTTCGCTGAAGTTGAGTAAAGTTGGTCGGATTATAGCGTCCGTTTTGGAATTCTGTATGTTATTATTTTTTATTATTTTTTATTAACCAAGTTACCTAAATTATATTACTAATTGTTAATTTATTTGTGTTGTTATATGTATAATACTTATATTAATTAAATCAGATTTAAATGCTTTGACAATTTAGTATCAATAGAGTTTTAATTAATTTCTTATTTTACTAATATATTAATTTATTAGCTTAATTTGTTAACTTATCAAATTATTTATAGTTAGTTAATTTATTAATTAACAGTACTCTTGATTAATTAATTATTAATTAATTAATGTTGTAATTAATTTATTAATTAACATTTATGATTACCTAATAATATTCACGATAAATTAATATTAATTCATTAAATACTGTTTACTTAATATTTTGATTTTAATTAATTATATACAATATTATTATTTAACTACTATAATTACTTTTAATCCTATCTAGCTATCCAAACACTATTTTTCTTATTCTCGAAATAACTCACTTTTAATCCAAACGTAAAATTGATATTATTCTCGTTTATCCCCAAAGTTAATTATACCCATCCCAGGAATAACCAAAAGAAAATTTTATTTCCAAACCAAACGATACCTTATTGAACTGTGTTGGCTTAAATGGGCGAGCATCCTGCCTTGTGGCGGGAGGCCATATTGGGCCGAATTATGTTCGAAATAGCGTGAGGCTGGATGGGCCGAGTCATGTTCGAAGTGGCGTGAAGCTGGTTGGGCTGAGTCACAATTGAGACCCGTGGGCGCTGTATCTGTAATATTTAAGTGAATTGGTTGCGTATTTCTAACAGCTCAAGATTTTGAGATTAATGATTAGTGCCAACGATCCGACAAGAACTGTTGGTTCAGAATGGTCAAC
Organism: Ananas comosus; assembly: GCF_001540865.1. NCBI lineage: Eukaryota > Viridiplantae > Streptophyta > Magnoliopsida > Poales > Bromeliaceae > Ananas > Ananas comosus. The sequence continues at coordinate 1,709,069 of NC_033631.1, read as the reverse complement.
ATGGGTTTTAAAACTTTCTGCTTTTATGGGTCAAACTGAATTGGCCTAGAAACTAGGCTGGTTCTACGCGGTTTTGAAAACGCTAGTAAAGATATATGAAAGCGATCCTAATGAACGAATTTGTGGTTCACTTACACCTAATAATTTGATAGCAGACGAAGATCATATATAGTACTATATCTGTTGATACCAAAATTGAGCTGACCTAACCAACGTATGAGCCAACAAGGACACGTGGTACACCAGGAGTCGGCAATAAGGCGCCTGAAGGACAAGAAGGCGGGAACGGTTGAAGATTGGGGCGTAACTTTCATGAGGAGTTAGCGTAACTTCCATGAGGAGTTAGAATAACTTTCACGATCATGGTTACAACCACTTCCCCCAACTACTTTCAACCAACTAATAATGTGGGCTATAAATAGTAACTTTGAAGCCTGCAATAGGGGTCTTTGCCCCTGCGCACAAAAGACCACCCTTATTGTTTTGCATCTTTCTTTCTCGCATTTACTGATTTTCCTAGGAGTAGTTCCTGTAACTTAGATCTTTGGAGTCTGTCTGCCCCATGGGCATCACTCTCTTGTAGAATATACTTGGAGTCTGTCTGCCCCATGCGCATCACTCCCTTATAGAATATACTTGGAGTCTGTCTGCCCCACGGGCATCACTCCCCTATTCTTGTACTTTTTCATTTTCTATTCAATAGAAAGTCACGTTCGGCTATTCAGGCCGACCAGATTTTGTGTTGTGCTAGCCATTCGGTTCATTCCTTAGCTAAAATTCATATTTCTCTTGTTCATTCGGCTCATCCAGCCGAACCGAATTTGCTGTAGACGTTTCGAACCCGGCTGACCCGATCCCTCGTCAGCCGAATCGCTTGATCAATCGAATGGCACAAACTTCATGGGTCACTATTCGCAGTCGTTTCGCATCCCGACGCGCTCCCAGAGGAGGATCTTTGACCAGGTCAGGGATTTGAGATTTCTGTCGAATCCCTCCGTTGTAGAGTAAAAACTCTTCTCCCTGTACTCTCTGCTGTTATATTCAATAAAGGGCTATTATCGGTTTTTCAGGCCGGCCAATTTCTTGCGTTGTTTAGCCATTCGGCTCATCTTTCAGTCGAATTCTGAGCTTCCCCTCTTCATTCGGCTCATTCTGCCGAAGCAAGTTTACTGTAGAGGTCTTCGAACCCGGCTGATTCGATCCTTCATCGGCCGAATCGTTTGATTTATCAAAGGGCGCACATTTCGAGGGTCATCTTTCGGAGCCGTATCAACTCCGACGCGCTTTCCGAGGAAGATCTTTGATCGGGTCAAAAGTCGGGAATTTCGGTGACTAACAATATCTTACATGTCAACTGAAAAACAGAAAAATTTCTAATTTTGTTCATACGATTTGTAACTAATTTCTTAGTTTGACTGAAACTTAGAGAGAATTTGGTGACGGAAAAAAAAAACATTATAAACTATGAGCTGGCATATGCGCGCTGTTTTCTAGTTAGCTAATTAGATTGATCAGTGACTGAATCTGTATGGCCTTTGCTATATTAAAACTCTTTTAGTAAGGAGTAGAAAGCAATCTTTTCAAGTTGAAAAACAATGAATATGATCTCTCTCTCTCATCAACTCAACCTTAATTGAAGAGAACATAAGATCAATAACATAAGACGAGAGGAATGTCGGGAGCCATAATATTCAAGTATCTGTAAGAAGAAAATTGAAATCTGAGGACTTGTTGGCTATGTTTGCATTTTTTTTTTCTTTTCCTCAGACTAAAATTAATTATATATATACACTTAATTATCTAAATCCAGAATATACCAGATTGTATGAAATATGAATAATTGTGGGCTTTATTTTTGTCACGCCCCAAAGTTCTTTTTGGTTTTAAAATCAATGCGGAAGTGCTCAATTTTTTTTTTTTTTTTTTAAAGCTTTGACTCCAAGGGATGTCAGATCCGCCACAAATACAGAAAGCCCATTGTTCACACGGACAGAGTTTCCCCTATATTTGCACAGCGTCACACAAGTATAAGATACAACCACAGTATATAAACAACCATAAACATTCACCACATCACATAAATTCATTCGCATTTATTCAATCACAAGATTGCAATGTTGTCTTCATAAATCCACATTTATTAGTTTAAAATGTTTTCCATCCGGAAACTCATTTTGAAATACTAAAAGTTATGACAACCAGAAAATTCTTTTTAAAATCGTTTTTCACACAGAAACCTTGTCCTTTAAAAACACACTACCACATGGGGTAGAAAACTATTTTCATAATCTCATATGAAAACCATAATTACTTTAATTAACTTCACAAAGCCATGAATATTTACTTTAATGAAACTGCTGAACCATAAAATGTCTAAGTTATTTAATTTGAATAAGTAAGGATAGAAACTAAACAAAATGTCACCGGGCCGACAACTCTATCGACCGCTACATACGCGCCTCACGCACCGCCCCGACTCGGACCAGCAATGTCATCTGAAAGGGGGGTGGGGGGGTGAGAACATGTACACATGTCTCCCCCCCCAGTGGGTACCGCAAGCCGATGAAGGCGAGGAGTACTCACCTGCAGAAAGAGATCATCAAAGTCATAGGTAGATATCACAAATACAGTAGCTATAATACTGGAAGGAAAGGGATCGGAACAGTAATAGAACATGTAATTACTGGTAATGTAAAATAGAACAGAATGCATATATACATGGATACTATAACTACAGTAGCAATGATACATGGATAAATAACAGTACATAGCAATATAACTAGTCGCTACTGTAATACTGAACAAGTGAAAGTATGCATCAACCGGACGATCAGTCCCAAAAATACCCAATCAGAAGCATGGCTTGACGATCCGCAGACCTCAAGCCTGTGCCACTGCCACTCTACCTGCATATAACCCAGCCTAGGCCGCTGGGCTTACGGGTCGGATGTACGACCACTTTTTTGGAAAAGAACACCCTATTATGGTGGCCAAACTACTGGTGTACGTGAAATGCGAACGAGTCTCGAGCGATCAATGCTGATATGCTCAAAAGCCAACCGTCGGCAACTAGCCGACAATCACCGCCCCTCGGGGCACACCGACCAATAGGTAATCAAACCGTAAGGAGCACAAGTATCGACCACTCAGGTCAACTAAGATGGAACAACTCAATATCCTTCCGAAGGTATGCAAGTATCGACCACTCAATGTCAACTAACATATATACACAAGAATCGACCAATGGGTCACAAGAACGTCACATCATGCATCGGTATAATCCAGAACTAGCCGTCAGCCACTAGCCGACAATCCTACCCTTCAGGATATACTGATCTCATAGGTCATCAGACGACAAGTGTCACGAAATCGACCGATTAGTTCACATAAATGTCAAATCATGGATCAGTATAATCTATAATCATCCGTCTGCAACTATCCGACAATCCTATCCCTCAGGGTATACCAACCTGATAGATCATCAAACAACATGAGTCACAGAATTGACCGAATAGGTCACCACAGATAGTCCACTCTACTTCTAAATCATGATGATAAACACGGAAAGTAACTAAGTAGAGCAGTAAGTACGAAGTCAAAGGGTGCTAGGCTCATAACATGATATACAAGATAATAAAGAGAGGGGGGAGAGAACGTCACCGAGCGTGCACCACTGTATCGACTTCGGATCGAAGTACCCACCTGTACGAATGTAGTGCCTGTCTTTTGACATTGGAAGAAGGTCAACTGGACCTACGGAGGGTCCACCGAATTAGAATTCAACCCACATATATGAAACACTAGTCACAATCCCCACTAATAAGCCCACGAAAATCGGTTTCCCAAATCGATTGCCGTAACTCACGGGAAGTCCCGAAAATCGCACTGGGACTCCGCCGGGACCCATGAATTGTCCCGAAACTCACTGACTCACGCCACGAGTCACCCGCTACCACTAAACACAAAAATTTGTGTGACCTGACAACAAACACATATCCTCACATCGAAACTATTATCACCGGATTATCGTTTCGATCCGGGTTCCCGAAAGTGTCAATTTCGACACCGAAACCCACCGTCGCTCACCTGTCGTTTCCAAACCCTCGAAACGATGTGGGTGACCAGCAAACAAGGCTCAATGACCACATATTAACCATGAGGCACTATCGGAAGAGTTCCAAATCGAAATCGCATTTCGTCGGTAGATTTCGCCGAAAAACGCACCGAAAATCGACATTCGATTTTCAGAAAGGCATCAGACCTTGGACAATCAAGCCAGAGGTCACTTGCAACAAACACGTACTGCCCACATCACCCACAACATGTAAAAATTGCATAAAAGTCCCCAACGTTTCATAAAATCACATTATTTTATGTGATTTAATGGACTTTATGGGTCGCTACAGCAAACCGAGGGCTTTCGAGGCCGGCCGAGACATGTACTGATAGGTCTCGACATGCTGGAGGCTATGCTCATGATTCAGAGCATGGCCGGCCACTGTGGGGAGCGCGGGAGCGACGTGAAATTCAGCAGACCCTGCGCGCTGAAATTAAAACACTTCTAAGTCACATATCCGAGGCTCGTTGACCCTAAATGAGGTGAGCAGTGTGATAAGCACTGACCAACGATCACCGTGCTCACCTCCGGAGCCATCGGAATAGCACCAGGTCGCCGGAATAGCCATCCGAACAGGAAACAATGCGCAAACAGCGATAACTTAGCTTACCGGCCAGGGGAGAGCTAGGGCACAGCCGGCGGCGGCCGGGCGGCAGGCCGCCGGCGGCAAGTGGGTGCGGCCAGTGTGGGGAGGTCAAGACGCACATCTTCTGACGACGGGAGGCGGTAGCAGTGGCGGGCAACGATGCCCTAGCCGCACGAGTCAAGGAAGAGCCTGGCTCAGGTACTGCCAGCAGAGGGCTCCGGCGGCGGGAGCACCGGTGGTGGACGAGTGTGGCCGACCCAGGGGAGGCGGCGCTCACGCCGGCTGGCGGCGGCGACGCTGGAGCATCCCGAGCCCGTATGGGCTCGGCTCGGGCTCAACTCGCTCCTCCGGCAACAACGATGGCTGGAGCAAGCAGGAGAGTAGCGTGGCCTTCACATGGAGCCGAGAGGGGGAGGCGGAGCCGGCGGCCAGCGGCCGAGAGGGTGGCGTGGCAAGGCATGGCCGCCCCAGCCCGAGCTGGCCACTTGCTAAAGCAATGATGACGGCGGCGCTCGGGGGCGGCTGTGGTCGGCCGGGGACGGTCGCCGGAGGGCGGGGGAGGGCGGCGCCGCCTTCCCTAGGCGGCGGGGCTCGCGAGCCAAGAGTTGAGGTGGTCTCGGCCCGAGCTGATCCAAGCTAGGCTGCGAGCTGACTACGACGACGACAGCATGCGGGGACGACGGCGACCGGTGGGGAAGTCGTCGAAGCTTGGGACACGGCCAGGAGAGGGAGCCCGAGGTGTATGGGTCCTTCCCTGTGGTCAACGGCAAGGATGCAAGGTGTTTGGTGGAAAGAGAGGCCGCCAGTGATGCTTGCCGGCAGCCGGGGTGCACGCGGCACAACCACCCGGCAAAGAAGGGGCGGCTGGGGGCTCGGTTGAGGAAAAGGGAGGCTTAGGGGTAGGGTTTGCATAGAGAAACCCTAAGTGGTCTTTTTATGCAAATGGCATTTTTGCACAAAAGTCCACCATAGTTGATTATTATCAACTAAGTCCCTCACAGCGCGTGTATATCTCGTGTACGCAACTCCACGTTTGATCTCACGCGATTCGGTACATAAAATATAGGGGGTTTCGCACGAGATACAAAAATGCTATTTTGACCTTTCCTCGATAATCACACGATATCCGGCGATCCGCCCATCGGATTTGCGAACGGATTGCACTAATGCAATCAGCACGACAGGGGCATCGAATCTACTATCTTGTTTCACCTATTTTGGCCGCAGATTCGTGACGAAACCCATCCTCTCTCCAATAGGCAAAACCCGCTCATGAATACATAGAAAACATGTATCTCTAGTTTCCCCAAAAATCGTGCGTCGGATCTGAGATCCGTTAGCGCCAATTGTTCCAGAATAGTCGGACCACTGAAAACGAGCTATTGGAGTGCTATGAACGGAGTCCGATACACACCAGAAGCCATCTCCACTGATCAACCTCTCCGAAAAATCAGAGTACTATTCACTTTAAGTGATTAGTAATGATCGCGTAATTTCTCGATTCTAACTCGTTTTCTCTTGAAACTTGATGAATGCTTATGTAATTAAATTACACACAAAATATGGTCAACAAAAAATTTAGTTACACTATCAAATCTCAGTCCTCACAATTATTTATTTGTTCGAAGGAAGATTCAAATTTCATCTCCCATTGAGACACATTGCAAGCTAACTAGATAATAAAAATGTGAAAGTCCATCCACGAATGTAGTTAGGGTAAACTTCAATTTGTACCCTTATTTGGTATCGTGTATACTAGTGAAAGTCCTGCGTGCATGATGCTGCGAATATAAAATATTTTAATAATAAATTTTAGTTTATATATTTATATTTTTTATATAGTTTTATAAGTCTAATTATTAATTAAATAAAAATTATACAAAAAATAATTTAATAATTAAATCTATTTAAATAAAAATTATTAAAATTGGTATATGTAGAACGTAGATTTATATAACAGCTTATTAGTAATAAATTATTTTATAAATATTTATGTGAAAAAGATTTGAGAGAAATCTATCAAAATAATTTAAATAAATCAATAAATAAAAGAGAAATAAAAATGGGGTCGCTAGGCATATACTGACAGTTTAAGAGTGTCGGTATAACCTAAAAAAAATACTGCTAATTTATCAATACTTATTTAAGCATTTAACCATTGCCAAAACTCTACCACGTTGGTTGCGGTGGCGGAGGAGAAGAGCGAAGGACTCTTCGTCTAGAGTTTCAGTGGATTGAGTGAGGAGAAAAGGGGAGATGGTGATCGATTTTTCTTTTCTTTTTTTTTTATTTTCTGATTATAATCAGACCGAATGGGCTGGGTGGGGTGGGTTGAGTAGAGTAATCTTTTATTTTTGGTTGAATTGAGCTTTATATTTAGGCCTTAGTAAATTTTTTTTTAACGTTTTGGTATAAATAGAATACTTACACAAAAATATTCCAAACATATATTTCTATAGTTTAATTCTATTGTAGTGGATGTACGTTGAGTTTGGTAGGTCAGAAGGTGGGGATCTAACACTACCAATTGATAGTGTATTGGCCGGGTTAGATCGAATTAGATTCTAGCTTCCATATGCCTAAGGACGTACGCATATCGGGGGATGGGCAAGGTACGTACTAAGGGGCTGGTATACATTGGGAGGAGATATCATGATTGGGCTACACCTATGTTAGTAAAGTCGTGAATTATTCGCGAATTATTCGAGAATTTTTGAAAAAACGAATTAAACGACGGAATTCGTATTTTTCCCAAAAATTCTCAAAAAAAAAGGGTTTTTTTTGATGAAAAAGACTTATTCGCGTATTATACGCGGGCCGAATTATTCGGATCCAAAAAAACGCGGCCCGCACCACGCCGCGTGCGCTGCAGCGAGGCCCGCGGGCGTGCTTGCGAGGCCTGCGAGGCCCGCGCGCACCGGCAAGGCCTGCGAGGCCTGGGAGGCCCGCGCACGAGGCCCGCGCGCGCTTGAGCGCCTCAAGCGCCTACAAAATACAAATTAACTAAATTTAATTAAGTTACAGAAAAAAAACTATTAATTTAATTACAGAAAAAAAAATCTTTTTAAATTTTTTACTTAATTAACTTAATTTTATAACTATTTATTCTTATATTCTTAAAAAATATGAGTATTTATGCTAATAACATAAATCTTGAGAGAAAAAAAATTTAATTTAATAGTCGAATTTTTTATCCCGAATTTTTAATTGATGAGCGTATAATATCCGTATAAATCACGTATCCGAATAATTGACGAATCCGTTTTTTAGCCGTATTTTTTAACGAATTTAAAAATTAGAAGGCGAATTTTATCCGAATTATATCCGTACCGAATTTTTGCCAAATCCGAATTAACTAACAATATATGGGCTACAAGTCTATGCCAGATTAGTTGGGACGTACGATCAGTATACATGAAAATAACTGCGTACATTGTGACCAGAAGGATATGCCTTTGACGCCCTAGCTTCCCTTTGTATACGTCAGGAGTCCACTGATGGAAAGGGGCTGGGGAGAGCTTGAACACAATTTTATCTATCTTAGAACTAGTTTAACATTAGCATGCTTAACCCTTTTAATTTTTTGGGACCGATCATGTACTGTCTAAAATATTGTAGCTAGTTTAAAAAGTTTAATTTTGATTATATCTTATATATAGGGCTGCTCTAAATCTTAGAGGTGTCACGTACAATACCTCAAATAGTATAAGCAAAAATGAGTAAAGTATGCTTCGGTGATCAGGTACGTTATAGCTAGCTGGCTGGAGTGATACACTGGCTTTTGTAGTTGAGAAAAAATTCTAGAATACAATGGGTATATTTGTGACATGGCGTAACAAATCAATCAAATATTTTCTTTTAGGGATATATGTTCCATCATGATTGTAAAAAAATATTTTTGTTGTACTTTTATTTTGAAAAGAAGAAATGTGATTGGCTTGTTATTGATGACGTGGTGCAAGTGTGACAGTGTAGAATTCCTCGTAGTTGAGAGGTAGGATCCTAGAGTAGAGAGTTGGGCTTGATTTTGTTTCTCTTTGCTATCCTCTATCTCATGATTTTCCACTTGCGTGAATTGTACAGCATATTGTAACACTATATATATATATATATATATATAGGCCATGGCTACTATACTATTATGAGTATTGGAGCCCTCGTACTCATAAGTTGTTTTCAATGATGGAGCTTCCGAATCGACGATCCACTCCGTTAAATATGATCTAGAGTATTTGAAACTTTTAAAAAATAAATTTCGTAAATTTTCGAAATCATAATAAAGTCCATCAAGTGGGCATAAAATGAACGGTCAAAATCGAACGACGTCCTAAAAAAGGATGATCAGATCCTTCAATTCAAGATCGGAGTTATTGATCTTTATCTATGTAGTGAATAGAATTTTCTATCAAAAATTCAACAAATCCGATTCTTTTAACAACGTTAGAACTTAGCAAGTATCCATACCGGCCGTTAAACAATTGTCAATTTGTGAACCTCTTGACGTACGGTAATGATGTCGAAAAAAATTTTATAAAAATTTGATTTTCTAGAAGTTTTTAAATGTTGTAAATAAGTTTAACGTGTGGATCGTCGATTCGGAAGCTCTTTAACATTGAAAAACAACTTATATAAGCGAGGCGATCGTTACTCATAATAGTATAGTAGGGCCGAACCCTATATATATAGTAGTACTATATACTATATATATATAATAAGAGAGGTTACTATGTTCTGGAAGTAACGGAGCCTTCCGTATTTTACATGTCATTGTTTTCATGTTGCAACCTTTCCGAATCAGTCGATCACGGCCTCGAATACTGATCTATGAGTATTTGAATAACCTATAAATAAATTAATGTGATTTTTTTTTTTGAACATTATTTGACTAGTGAACGAAATGTGCTCAAAAATCAACGACTGAAAATAAAAATTCTTAGAAAACGTGATAAATGACATTAAATATTTAGATCAAAAGATATTGATCTGATTTTTAAATAGGATAATAGAATTTTTCTCACAAAATTCTACTTGGATTTGGAATATTCTACAACCGTTAACTTGCAAAACGGCTGCACTTGCGGCATTAAAATTATTAATGTGTAAGCTCCTTCGATCAACTAACACAATAATATCGCAAAAATCATAAAATTATTTTTCTAGGTACTTCAAATATTACTCTAGGTAAGTTTAACATATCGATCGACGATTTGAAAGGCAACATGAAAAACGACCTGAAGCACGGAAGCTCCAATACTTCCAAAATATATATAGCCTCCTCTCTCTCGTCTCATCCAGAAGTGCGAAAGACCCTCTCATGCATACTGAAGGCCTCTCTCTTCTCTCTCTCAACATTCTCGTGTCCATCTCCACCCTCTCTTCTCGTCCTCTCCTCTCTCTCATATAATAATTATATATAGATATTTATATTGAAGCTCTATGCTTATTAAAAGTAAATTATGGGTGCTTGTAAATTTTGTGGCCATGGATTAAGGAATGTGCGGTTAGGATGATTGGGCTCGATGGGTTTGGCAGCGACTGCTCTTGATGCTCATTAAGTAACAAAGTTATGGTGCTTGCTAAATTTTGGGCACATTGGATAAGGAATCGTGCGATTAGGTATGACATGGGGCCCACGTAGTTGCGAGCGGTGGTGGTTGACATAGTATAATAATCTAATCGTTGAAGAATAATCAAAAGACGTAAGATCTAAACGGTGAAATAAATTTACAAGCACCAAGTACTTGTGTATTTTTAACAAGCACCATAGCGGTACTATATATATATTATATTATATATATAATTATAGATGAGAGAGAGAGAGAGAGACGAGAAGAGGAGAGAGAGAGAGAGAGAGGAAGAGTTGAGCTAGATACTATCGATATGGCAAACGGCTCCGTGCCAACCGCACTGTCTTTTTCGATGATGAGCCTAAATCAAGATCGCACTGTTGAGATATAATCTATACCACTCATGAGTGTTTACGACAATCAATATTCAAATCTTTTCCATAGTCAATTGCCTAAATGATAAAGAGATTTTAAAATTTGTTAAATATTAATAGTCCGATACTGAAAGCGTTTTCTTGTTTAACGCGTATAAGATATGCTAAATCACTGAATATTGTTAGAAAACTTATAAACTATTTAAAAACAAGATCATACTCTTGACTTGATTATACAGAACTCCTATCATCATTTTTTAAAGAATATTTATTTTCAAGCCACGTCATTTTTGTGTCCACGCATCGATAGATAAACAGAACATATCGAAAAAATGTAAAAATTGATTTCTAAATATTCAAGTGGTATAGATCATGTTCCCGGTCCGATCCGCTCGATTGAAGCCTAATCATCGAAAACCAATGGTAGCAACGAGCCGTTTGCTATCGATAGTGATCTACTCAACGCTCTCATGCTCTCTCCTCTCTTCTCTCTCTCTCTCTCTCTCTCTCTATATAATAATATATATTACGATATCATTTGCTCTAGTGAACGAAGGGCTCAAAATCACGGCTGAAAATAAAAATCTTACAAAATAATAATAATATGAACATTACAAATTTTAAGAATCAACGATATTGATCTTGTTTATATAGTATAAAGCAATTTTCTATCAAATTTTAACGTGATTTGGATATTTCTAAACACGTAAACTGCAAACGGCTCACTACGCCTTGAATATTTTTTGATTGTTGAGCTTCAATTCGATCATTATGTAAATGATATCGAAAAATAAAAAATTTTTTATTTTCTAAAATACCGAAATACTCTAAATAATATTTAACGGTAGCTGATCGATCGATTCAAAATTCGCAACATCATCAAAAACGAGCTTGGAAGCACGACAGCTCGCGTGCTTCAATACAATAGTAGCCTGCACTCTCTGCTCTCTCTCTCTCTCTCTATATAAATATAGTATATTGAATAGGCTGGAATACTATTAATAGTAAAACGCTCTTTTTGCTATCAAGTTTTTAACCCTTGGATGAAAAATTATATGGTCAGGATGATATTAGTCGGTTAGAGTTGAGTGGTCCCCTAGGGTTGAGTGGTCCCCACTGGGTTATAGTATTTAATCCAATGGTTAGAAATAATGAAAAGAGTTGATCCAAAGGCTAAAAAACTGGTAGCAACAATGGGATTTTGCTACTAATAGTAGCCCAGTCCAACTCTCTCTCTCTCTCTCTCTCTATATATATATATATATATATCGCAAATAAGTAAATCACCTAACTAAATACAAGCTCCTTAAGATTATTTCCTAATTGCCTGTGTTTCGTGCCTGGATCCTGTGCCATCTGAGGAGCACGAGGCTGCTCTAGAGCCTGCTACTTATTCTATGGAAACTGATAGCAATGACGCAGGACCAGAATTATCACTATGAGCTGTTGTATCTGTTGGCCTAAATGGGCCAGCATCTTACCCTGTAGCGGGAGGTCATATGGACTGAGTCATATTCGAAATGGCGTCAGGCTGGGTTGGGCCGAGTCATGTTCGAAGTGGCGTAAGGTTAGTTGTGCCGAGTCACAATCGAGATCCGTGGGCGTTGTATCTGTATGCTTTAAATGAATTGGTTGCGTATTTCTTACAGTTCGAACTTTTGAGATTAATAATTAGCACTAATGATCCGACAGTATCTACTGTGTATTTTGAGCATCTCCCTTTTTTCATCTCAGAGAGTTAAATTTTGGGTAATAAAATAAAAGTGTCACTCTTCTATTTTGGCATTTCATCTCCCTCTGTTTGTATGTCCTATATATTTTCTTTTATATATTTAGTTTGTATATAGTTACCTCTATTTGTTTTTCTAGGTATAGATATTCCCCTATTGCTGGTTGATATAAATCGCACTTTGGGTTTCCTAGCTTTTGGAGACATTGATCTCTTCTGTGATAGTAGAATCGTCGTGCTAAAGATATGTTATGTGTCACCTAGAACTTGGAATAGTCTCATATATAAGATATAATAGAACTACACCTCTTAACCTTACTATAACATTTTGAGCGGTGATACTAGGCCTAAAAGATTAAGAGAGTTAAACGTACGTACGTGTTAGGGCTAAAGTAGTTCTAAAATAAATGAACCCTCAAAAAATGGGGCGTCATAATTGGTTTCAGAGCCAATCACTAACAAAAAGTGTAAGATGAGTCTCTGCTGATCTAAGATCACACAACAGGTAGAGTGGGACTCCCCAGCTAGCTGACGATTATTGTGAGTGGAGCGCGGCTCGCTAGAAGGTCAGTAAGGCTAGCAAGATGTATCTCACATCGCCTGGTGCTTGTGAGTATGCTTGAGCTCGACGAGAACTTTCCGGCTCAAAATGAGAAAGGAATGTGACAACAGTAAGTTTTAAAATAGTTCTAGATATTATAAGATATAATAAAACTACAACTATTAACTTGGCAATAATATTTTGGGGGTGGCTAGGTTCAAGACATTCAGGTTGCGTTTGGTTTGGATATAAGTAAGAGCTACTTATTCCAAGGATACGTACAAGTTCAGGTATAAATAGGAACTAGACCAATTTTGCATTTTGATGAAAACTGGGTTGTTCCTATAAATAAGATAAATAGTGTTTCGATGGTTAGATTGGAACAAAGGGAATAAGAGTTATAATTTTAAATTAAAATTATTTTATCTAATTAATTAACATCAAAATATTACTCAAAAATAATTTAATAAATTAATAAATTTATTAGCTTTGAATATTGTATAAGATAATAAAAATATATTAATTAATTAAATAAATAAATAATAAATTAGATTAATAGAAATACATTAAATTATTAATAATTATAAATAATAAATTATTAATAATTATAAATATTAAATTAATTAATTAATAATAAATTATAAATAATTATAAATTGTTAATTAGTTAATTAATAATAAATTAATTAATTATAATTAATTAATTAATGATAAATTAATAAATTAATTAATAATTTAATTAATAATAATTACAAATAATAATAATTTAATTAATAATTATAAATAATAAATTAATGAATTATTTTATTATTTAATAAATAAATTATTATTTAAATATATTATTTAGATTAATTAATGAATTAATATCCTAATTAAAATTAAATTTAGGCTATAATTAACCTTGTACCCACCTAGACTGGAAAAGGGTGGAACGGCAGTTCCAGCTTTATGCCAGCTTTTTCCAGAAACTCGAGAACTATTATTCTCGGATATCAAACGCACCGTTTACGAACAAAAGGGAGAACAAGGGCTTATTCCCCCTCTTGTTCCAGAACCAAACACTACTTTAGAGAATAAAGCGTGCTATGACTAGATATTTGACCCTATATGGAAATTGGAGTGTCATATGTTAACCTTTATAGGTTTGGAATTTGAGAACAAATTGGATCAAATTTTTTGTTTCTGGTGTACCCACAGCATTCTAGAAGGTCTGAGGTGTAACATTTCTTATATAACACACCCTCAAACATTCCTAATGTTAGTATAATTTGATTCCTACTCTACTTTCAATTTAAATCTGACTTGATTTATCTATGTCAAATATATATCTTTGTTCTAATCTAAAATTTCACTACAAATCTAATCAAATTCTAAAAAATTCACAAAGTTTTCGGTAAAGAGATAAAAAATATACATATATAATTCTAGGACAATCGAATAAGAACTACCAAGGACGGAACGTTTTAGAAATTAATTAGCACTCGGTAATTGACACATGCATAACATTAATAAATGTAAGCAGAAAATAGATAAGTTCAAAACAAAGACTGAGAAATTACATTGAAGAAACATTACCATCCATGAAACTGCATATCAAAGAGGTTAATGTCGCTAATTTGAAATATGACAGAACAGCAAACGGCCTCAGAATTATAGTGCTAAAGAGATCTAAAAAACCTAATAATGCTGCTAAGGCCAAGCAAGGATTTCTACAGTACTAGGTAGTGCTTCGACCACGCCATCCACCGATTACGACGGCAACGGTAGTAATCTTCTATCGACTGAAGCATCGATTTCAAATAGTAGTCCTCCCCATGGGGATCGAAAACAGCTAATCCATTAAGCCTGCTGAAAACATTTAAAATCTCTTCCTCGCGACCGAGTATCTCAATGATTCCTCTCCGAACAAGTAATTCAACATCATCGGCATCGCTGAGAAGCTGCGACATGAATGTGACGTATGCATTTATATATTTCCCAACGTGAGGGCATCCCCGTTCAAACATGATAAGGTTACTGAAGATAGATTCTGTCTTCGCATCAATAGACAAATGTGGAATTATCATTATTCCATTGCTGAATGTTACGTCCAAGAGAGAATGGGGAGTTCTTGACTCTTTTACTTTGAATTTCACTCCTGCTTTGTGGTAGTGTACTGCTCGGCGCCACTGGTTCGTCACGTGGTGCGAGCGCGGAACACAGTCCGAGCATTGAATCATAGCTTGATTGTGGTTGTGTTTCACTGGTTTTTGACTTGGTCGAAAGAAAATGTGGCACAAGTGTAGCAGATGGTGAAAATCTTTCCAACGGATCTCAGAGATTTCGATCGCTGTTGGGTAGTAGCGTAGCACACCTTTCACATAGGTAGCAATCTTTTCTTTAAGTGATTCTGTTGTTTCTCCTTTGCCTGCAGCTAGCTTATGTATTTCCTCGAGGACAAAGAAAGGAATTTGATTCTCTTCCAGAAGTAGGTCATGCACTATGTCATGCCTATTCAACGCTTCGTGCTGTTTAAGATCACCCAGGCTTGTTTCACTGGATACATTTTCAACAGCCTCCTTGCCTTTCATCCCTGTGAGAGCAGCAAGTATGAAGCATCCGTCGAGCAAGAGCATCTCAGCAAACTTGTTCGGTTCCATTGTGATATTCTCACCGTAAAAGCTTCTTGCTTTCTTCTCTATTCCCTTGATTTCGTCTCTATCGTAGTAGTTCTCACTAATCAAACCGAGGATGTAATGTCGACAAATCAACTTCACCATTTCCATGCCACTTAAATGTGAAGATCCATGGTGATATGGACCAATAGATAGAATTTTTGGCTGGAAGGAGAGTAAACCGACCTCACGGATAATTTGATCCGGAACTTTGAAAATCCTGCTTAAGTTAGTTTCCCCATCTTTTATCCTGAATGATTCCTCTCTCGGTTCGCTCTCACGTATAACTATTTTTAAGAGCTGAGAATTACAGCATCCACCTTCAATCATCATTGCATTAGCGCAAGAAGGTACGTAGCTCAATCATATAGATTTGGTCGTGGAGAATATATATAACACGCACTGAGAAAAGAAAGAAAAAAAGTTTGAGAAGTTAAAAGCAAAACAACTATTTCAATCAATTGTGAAAAAGCCAGCTAGCATTGATCAAGAATGATACAGACTAAAAGGAGCAAATGATCGCCTATAATTACATGTGTGTTACTTAATTAATGTGAAAAGATTTTCAATATCAATTAGTTAAATGTGCAAATCAATTAGTTTACTTAAGCTTGTTTTGCTAATGAACAATGTTGTTATCTTTTCAATTGGCTTCTTAAGTACTATTTAGAACTATTATATCTAATTCTATATCTTATCTTAGTAAAATTTGTCTGGCTATCTTTTTGAGTCCTGGTAGGATGCTTGCTCCTAAAGAGAACTAATTTCTTAATTTATTTAGGATCGGGAAATTGCATAAGAAATAAAGGAGTTGATTTTTTCGTCCTAGTACAAATATGCTATTTAAAGTAAAAATAACGAATTAATGCTGGATATATTCACTTAGTTACGAAGACTACTAATGAATCGAAAGGTGTACGATTGGACAAAGCAAAGAAAATTACATGACTGATAACTGAGGCTTCTACAATGAAACTTGACTTGAATAGTAATTATTTCATAGATCTGTAAAATGTATATTCAGTTTGTATTTGTAGGAACCTTATAAACAAGGATAGAAAGATGTCAAAATTTGTTGTGGACTGAAGATCAAAAAGAGCCAAACTTAGAACTAAGAGGATCTTATAAATGTTTACAGGATATCCTTTTGAAGAGGATTCAACTTATGAAAGAAATATTCTCTAGAATATTGGCATAAAATGAAGAAAAAGAGGGCAGATGTAACAGTCTCCAAGTCCTTTTTTTACCCATCCAAGTATAGAAAAGCATCTCCATACTATACAAGTAATCACTGATAAATTAGTTCTATGGTCCTTCAAATGTCCTTCAATTTATGTGTTGCGCGAACAAATTGGCAACTGTGAAGAGAAACAAGGATCGATTAATTCAAGGAATAACTTAGTGGGCTTCCTTACTTATCCATTGTTCAAGGAAATTGAAAAAAAAAAAATTGTGCACAAACTTTGAAGGAGAGTCGACACTCTCAGTTCATGAAATAAAGAGTAAAATTACATAGAAGGTCTAGTTAATTGCTATTCAACTTCAACATATGTCTGTTAAATATTCAGTATCGCAGTTTTCAGCACTAATTTGGATTAGAGAAAGATCATCAATTAGCAAAAATAACATGTGGAAAAATGATCATACGAAAATCTTAAACAATTAAGGTCATTTTCCGTTGGAATGATTGTTTAATTAGGTAATATCGTATTAGAGCCAGTTTGCGCAGAGATCCTTGTTTCAAATCCTTATCTTCCTCCTTCTTAGGTAAGTTTTGGTTTTCCGTTATTTCGACGCAGTTGGCAGCAAGTTTGATTTTGGTTCTCCATATTCAAATGTGGGATGGATGTACAAACTGAATCTTAACTCTCAACTTTCACAACCAGTCTCTTGAACTTCTAATTTCCGCAACTAGATCTCCAAACTTCATCAAATATTTAAATAAGTCCATATTATCAAGTGAAGTTACTAACCGAACAACCATTCATAGAAGAACAAAGGTCTTTCCTAATTCAATACTTGGAAAAAAATAACAAAATTAATTTGAAGATAAATTCAAATTATTTTCAAATCCTGATGCTCTGTAATCATTTGTAAGACATGATGCTAGCTAGCATGGGTGTTCAGTTAGTAACTTTTCTTTGATAAAGTTTAGGAGATCTAATCGCGAAAATTTAAAGTTTAGGAGATTATTCAACAAATATCGAAAATTCAGGGAGTGTTTGCACATTTCTTCCTCCGATTTTTTTCATTTTGGCCGCTAAACTCTTCAAACTATCATTTTGATTCCTATCTACATTTCTTATTTGAGCAATGCTACCCCTCTTGGTGGTGTTGACAGGTACATATTATCATGTCGACTAGTGCATATATATATATATATATATATATATATATATATATATATATATATATATATATATATATATATATCAAAATTGTTACACAAGAACTTAGTAATTGTCTGCCGCGAACGAATCGGCCCCGCCGTAGATATTTCTAAGACGAGTGGTCATTCATAGTATAGATTAAATTTACTTAAGTTTTATTTTAAATCAGGATTATAGGTTCATGGCTTCCAACAAACTCAAAAATCTGTCGTTAATTACCCCACACTTTCACTGTTAAGGAACCCTCGATTAAGAGACCGAATACAAATACTGATAATAAAAGAGACCAAACAGGCAAATAAAATTTTAATAATATGATTTGCCATGTACATGGCTTAAGCAGGGGCATTCCCTCACTGTACATAGATTTTATAAAACTAAGTGCTCAGTTTATAAACTTCATGGTCGATTGGAATTAGATTGCTCGGTCTAGTGACATGGTGGTCGTTTGAGATTAAATTTAAATTTAATTTGCTCAGTTTAACGATATGGCGGTTAAAAGGAGTTTGAAATGGTTTGCTCAGTTTAGCGACTTGGCGGTCGATTGAAGTTGAGATGCTCAGTTTAGTGACATAGCAGTCGGCTTGAGTTGTGGTGCTCAGTTTAATGACATGGTGGCCGACTTTAAATTGAGTTTCTCACTTTAATAATATGGCGGTCAATTTGAATTTTGGTACTCAGTTTACCGACATGGCGGTCGGATTTAGTTTAAGGTGCTCAGTTTAATAACACGGCGGTCGATTTGAGTTTTGGTGCTCAGTTTACCGACATGCTGGTCAGATTGAGTTTTCGTTCTCAGTTTACCGACATGACGGTCAAATTGAGTTTTGGTGCTCAGTTTACCAACATAGCGGTCGATTGAGTTTGAGGTATTCAGTTTAATGACATGACAGTCGGATTGAATTTGAAGTGCTCAGTTTAATTACATGACGGTCGGCTTGAAGTTGAGGTGCTCAGTTTAGCGACATGACGGTCGATTTGAGTTTTGGTGCTTAGTTTAATGACATGGCAGTCAATTTGATGTTGAGTTGCTTAGTTTAACGATATGGCGGTCGGTTTGAAGTTGAGGTGCTTAGTTTAAGAGCATGGCGGTTGACTTGAAGTTGAGATGCTCAGTTTAGCGACATGGCGATCAGTTTGAGTTAAGTTGCTCAGTTTAACGACTTAGAGGTCGACTTGAAGTTGAGATGCTCAGTTTAGTGACATAGCGGTCGGTTTGAGTTAAGTTGCTCAGTTTAACGACTTGCCTGTCGGCTGAAGTTGAATTGCTAAGTTTAACGATATGGCGGTCGGCTTGAGTTGAGTTTATTAGTTTAACGACTTTACGGTCATTTAAATTTGGATTTAGTTTAACAACTTTACGGCCTGTTGAATTTATTTGTGGACTTTGGGTTTTGGATTTTATTTGTGGACTTTGGGTTTTGGGGTTTTATTTGTGAACTTTGGATTTTGGATTTTATTTGTGGACTTTGGGTTTTTGTGTTTTATTTGTATACTTTGAGTTTTGGGTTTTATTTGTAGACTTTGGGTTTTGGATTTTATTTGTGAACTTTGAATTTTATTTATAGTTCGAAATGGATTGGACTATTGCTTAGGTTGGATTCAGGTTGAGTTGGCTTGAACTTTTTGTATTTGATTTGGGTTAAGCCGTCTTAGGTTGTTTTGGCCCTTCTGAATTTGGTTCAGGTTGACTATGCCTTAGTTCAGGACCCGCTAAGACTTGGTTTATGTCGAACCCTTATGATGTAGTTCGAGATTTCTTTGAATTTAATTTCGGTCAAGCCCTTATGGTTTGGCTCAACTTGAACCCTCTTATAGTTTTGTTTGGTTTGAACCGCTTCGAATCAAGTTGAAGTAGTTCGGCTCACGTTGACTCGGCTTGGATGTCCCATATATCTATTTGAGTTGAACCCGACTTATGATTTGATTTGGTTTAGCTCGATCTTCATGTAGTTCTGTCCAAATCAGATCTACTTCGATTCGAGTTGAATTTTCTATGATTCGGTTCAAATCAGATCAACTTCGGTTCAAGTCAAATCCTTTGCGGTTCAGTTCAAATCGGATCCACTTTGGTTCAAGTTGAATCCTTTATGGTTCGGTTAGGACCGGATCCACTTCGGTTCAATTCGGATCGTACCCACTTCTATTCAAGTCGAATCCCTTATGATTTGGTTCAGACCGGATCCAGTTCGGTTCAGTTTGGATCAGATCCACTTCGGTTCAAGTCGAATCCTTTATGATTTGGTTCAGACGGAATCCGGTTTGGTTCAGTTCAGATCGGATCCCCTCCGGTTCAAGTCGAATCCCTTATGATTTGGTTCAGACGGGATCCGGTTCGGTTCAGTTCGGATCAGATCCACTTTGGTTCAAGTCAAATCCTTTATGATTTGGTTCAAACGGGATCCGGTTCGTTTCAGTTCAGATCGGATCCACTCCGGTTCAAGTTGAATCTCTTATGATTTGGTTCAGATGGGATCCGATTCGGTTCAGTTCGGATCGGATCCACTTCGGTTCAAGTTGAATTCCTTATGATTTGGTTAAGACCGGATCCGGTTCAGTTCAGTTCGGATCAGATCCGCTTCGCTTCAAGTCAACTCCCTTATGATTTGGTTCATACAGGATTTGGTTTGGTTCAGTTTGGATCAGATCTACTTTGGTTTAAGTCGAATCCTTTATGATTTGTTTTGGACCGGATCTATTTCGGTTCAAGTCGAATCCTTTATGGTTCGGTTTAGGCTAAACAGACTTGTAATTGGTTCGACTTGGCTTGGCTCGAACCTCCTGTGCTTTTGTTTGAGTTGAACCCGGCATATGCTTTGGTTCGGCTCTACTTGAAACTTTTTTGTGGTTCAGTTCGATTTGAGCTCATTCGTGGTTCGGTCTACTCGATTCTCATGTGGTTCAGTTTGAGTTGAACCAACTTGTAGTTCGGTTTAGGTCGAACCGGTTCATTATTTGGTTTGGTTCAAAGCTCGAGTCTCGGTTCGATTTGAGTTAAACAGGCTTATAAGTCGATTCGGTTCATTGTTTTGGGTTCGGTTCAACTTAATTTTGGTTCGGTTCACTGTTACGAGTTCGATTCAATGCTATATATGTGGTTTAACACTTAGGCTTGGTTCACCGTTATGAATTTGATTCACCATTTTAGACTTGGTTCACCAACTTGGTTTTTAATTTATTTTTTATCCATCACTTACGTGAACCGACGTCACCGACTAAATGAATCGAACCCGGGTCAAGCCAATCACGAAAACGGCAACATGGCTAAATAAACCAGACTCGGGTCAAGCCTATCACGAAGATGGCGATCCGATTTAATAAACTGGACTCGGGTCAAGCCTATCACGAAGATGGCAAATTAAAATATGTTCATCGTTTTTTATATATATATTTTTTATTTGATCGGTTCGAGCCTATCGCGAAGATGGTCGTGTTGATCAAGTCGAATCGTGTCTATCAGGAAGATGGCGAATGATTCAAACAATGACAAATCAAAATATATTCATCATTTCTTATATATTTTTTTTTATTTGATCGGTTTTAGCCTATCGCGAAGATGGTCGTATCGATCAAGTCAAATCGTACCTATCGCGAAGATGACGAATGATTCGAGTAATGCCTAGCACAAAGATGGCAAATCAAAATATATTCATTATTTTTTAAATATTTTATTTTATTTTTTTTATTATTTATTTAAATGCGCGAGTTTGATCGTATCAAGCCTATCACAAAAATGACCGCTCGGTTAACTCTTTAAATATGTCGAGCCTATCACAAAGATGGCCGCACGGTATACAGAGTTGTAAAATAGCCGGGTTTGATCATGTCGAGCCTATCACGAGAATGGCCGCTCGATCAATCCTTTTAACCATGTCGAGCCTATCGCGAAAATGGCCGTACGGTTTAGGAATTAACGATGCATACGCACAACGGAAGAAACGATTTGATATTAAATTTGATCGGTTCGAACCTATCACGAAGATTGTCGGGTTGATCAAACCGACAAAAAAATTACACTTACACCATTTATATACATGTGTTAACCTTTGTCGTTGGGGAAGACGCCATGATCATCGTCGTGGTCGTCGTCGGAATCATCGCAGAATCATCGCAGCCGTTGCTACCACGATCGTGCTTCAACTTTTTTTTTATTTTCTTTTTCTCTCTCTCTTTCTTTTTTTCTTTTTTTTTTTGGCCCGAGAGAGGGACTCTCTCTCTCTCTCTCTCTATGAGCGCAGAGAGAGAGAGAGCTAGGGAGAGCCGGAGAGGCGCCCTCTCTCTTTCTCCCTTTTTTTTNCTTTTTTTTTTATTCTCTTTCTTCTTTTTTTTTTTTAGATTCCTCCCTTTCTTTTTTCTTTTTTGACCTCCTTATAAAAAGGTTCCAACAACTTTTTCATCTTTTTTTTTTAATTATTCAAAATATTTTAAGAAAGCAATTTGATAAATTATTGAATTCTTTTCTCTTTTTTTAAATCTTTCTATTTCCTTCCTTCTATATTCTCAATTTTAAATTTTAAATTTTTTTTATCTCGAACAGTAATATACTTTTATCCACCCTCGACAACAAGTAACAAACAACCCCTACACCATACTGGGTTGTAGATTGACTTAGCATTTCTCAATAACTTTTATTCTAAGGAAAGCACTAAAGCGAAACAGTTGCGAAAACTTCAAGATCTTGAATGGTCCCTAATATCAAACTTAAACAAGTCTGTTGCTAACTAAAAGAAACTTGACTGAAGTTCAGGGACGAACTGCTGTAGCAAAGTAAGAAGCTATAGCTCATTAACTCACCAAGTTAGAAACGTCAAAAGGTAGGAGAAGGAAGAAGGAAGAGGCGGGGGCCGGGGTTGCTGCTGCTCAAAAGAGTAGTTCGACCGATGCAGCGAACGAGCAGATGCATATGTGCGTTGGCTTATTGTCGCCGCTTATATATAAGAGAATAATTAATTAATATATAAAGAAACTATTCTTAATTTTTTTTAAAAGAAGATGTTTTAAATAGATTATAAAGCTTATGGGAGTATATATGGGATTGAACTTTTGTATTTAAAATATCTAAAATAATATATTTTTTTTTAGTGTGAGGCTACTATGTTTTTGGAAGCACGGAGCCTTCCGTGCTTCCAGCTCGTTTTCAATGTTGCGATTTCCGAATCGTCGATCGGCTCCGTTAAATTTGATCTAGAGTATTTAAAATACCTACAAAATAAATTTTATGATTTTTCGGTATCATTTGCCGAGTGATCGAAGGGGCTCAAAACTAATATTTTTTTTTTTGAGGGAAAAAAAGAATTATTATTGATTTTGAGCCCTTCGATCACTCAAAATCAATAATTTTAATGGCCGTGGTAAGCTGTTTGCAAGTTTAACGGTATAAAAATATCCAAATCACGTGAAATTTTGATAGAAAATTCTTTATACTATATAAAACAATATCAATATCTTTGACTTAAAATTTTAATGTCATATTATCACGTTTTGTAAGACTTTTATTTTCAGCCGTTGATTTTGAGCCTCTTCGTTCACTAGGCAAATGATATCGAAAAATTACAAAGTTTATTTTCTAGGTATTTCAAATACTCTAGATCAAGTTTAACGGAGCCGATCGACGATTCGAAAGTTGCAATATCGAAAATAAGCTGGACGCATGGAAAGCTCCGTGCTTCCAAAAGTATAGTAGCATTACACTTTTTTTCAATATCTTAGTCTTATATGTAGAGCAATTGGCGTTTTCAATACAATATTAAAGCAGATGATTCTGAGTTTAAATCTTAAATTAATTGCTCTATAAGGAAGCATTTGGTTGGATGTAATTGTAAATACAGTATTGCTCGAAATGCATGCAGTTAAAAATATTGCAGCTATGGTTACATGCACACGTTTTATTTGGTTGGATGTAGCATAAAATGCCACAACTATATATAATTTATGGGAAAACTTCAAAAACCCTCCTTGTGGTTTCAATTTTTTTCACTTTAGTACTCTGTGGTTTAAAATGTATCAAGTTAGTACTCTGTGGTTTCTCACTTTATCACTTTGGTATTCTATGGTTTAAAATATATCAAATTAGTACCCTATGGTTTTGCATTTTATCACTTTAGTATCCTGTGGTTTTAATTTTGTATCAAGTTAGTACCCTGTGGTTTTTAAATCACAGAGTACTAAAGTGATAAAGTGTGAAACCACAGTGTACTAAAGTGATAAAGTGCAAAACCACATAGTACTAACTTGATACACTTTAAACCACATGGTACTGAAGTGATAAAGTGAGAAATCATAGGGTACCAACTTAATACACTTTAAACCATAGAGTACTAAAGTGAAAAAATGTGAAACCACATAGGAGTTTTTTGAAGTTTTTCTATAATTTATTTCCGTGCATGTGTCGAGAAGTGTATTCACAAATTTTAGTTCTTTATTTGCCATATGGTGAGTTTACTTCCTATGGAGGATTTTTCTTTTATATAAATTTAAAAGTTACTAGGAAAATAATTAATCTTAAGTCTTGTTATTTATTCCCTATCTAACCGCTGCAATTAGAACATCAGTCACTTTAGACGTAGGTATAACTGGTATAGTTGAGCCAATTTATGCAATTACTATGTGCAATCAAACAACCACTTACGAGTAGATGCAAGAGGTATATGTGGAAACAAAAAGTATACTAGGCGACAAAGTTTATTACTTCTTCTAAATATATGTCACTGCACATCAAGTCATGTGCATTGCAAATTATGACACCTCAATAGTCCCACATTAGATGGAAATGAAATTATCATTTGGTGTATAAGAGAACTCCACCTAGTAATAATAACTGAGCTTAAACATTTTGAATATATTGCTAGCTGGTTAGGTTATTATATTTGGTAACAGAGCTGATTCACCGGTCATATTTTCGGATTAAGTCGTTACATTTGATAACAGAGCTGATTCACCAGTCATAAATATGTGATGAATCTCGGCTGAGTTAAGATCGATAAATGACAAACTAAGTTAGAATCGGAATGACAAGCCTAACGAGAGACGAGAGAATAATACCAAATGATGTTGAATGAAAATTTTTTAAATAATATTGTTAGAAGAACTGCTACAATAAAACTTGGTAAAAAAGAATGAAGCTGCTACTATTAATTGATGAAAATATATAATTAGAAAATACTAAAAATTAAGGAATAAAGAAAAATAGTTGATTAGCTTGTGTCAAAAGAGCCCTTTAGTTGGGATTAGTTACCGTTTTCACATAAAACTTGGGTAAGTATATGGAGACCCCTCGCCGATATAGCATTATGAAGTTGAACTGCAAGTTTTATTTAGAAAATTGCAAGTTTTATTAAATTTATGAATGATTTTATCCAAGATAAGAGTTTGCCGACATTTTTGGAAATAAAATTAGAACAATTAACAGCTATAGCTAATAGAGAGATTAAATTTTAAAAGAAATAAACTTTAATTAATCAAAAAAATTTCAGACTAAAACTTGGAAATTAAGGGTGTGTCGATAAAGAAATTTATAATTGAGGGCTCACATATTTTTTGCTAAAATTTCAAAGGAGTTTCCTTTCCAAATATTCTAATAGAAATAATTGCAGCAAAACGCAGAAGCAAAAATAAGACTAAACGTGTTTTTGTTTTTCTCTTTTTATAAATTTTGCTGCAATTTTTCAAAATATAGGATTAATTAATTATGTCTTTGAAAGGGGACTGATAATAATTGAATGTGAAAATAATTGAATGTGAAACGCCAACTAAGTTAGTTAGTAAATTCGTAAATTATTCGCAAATAATTGAAAATCCGAATTAAACGATCCGTTTACGAATTTTTTCCAAAAAAGGCAAATTATTCGCAAATTTTTTGGCCAGTCGAATTATTCGCGAATTATTGCCGAATTATTAAAAATATGAATAAAAAACTTATACTTTTTATTTTTAAATATAAATTATTTCATATTTTATATCTTATATTTTATATTTATATCGAATTTATTTTTTAAACCGAATTTTTCAACGAATTTAAAAATTAAAAAATAAATTTTATGCGTATTATATCCGTACCGAATTTTTGCCGAATCCGAATGAACTAACTATGATTTTACTAACTTGGGACCAGCTGGTTTTGTTATTAATTAATTTGGATCCTTGGGTCATTTTTTTGGACCTGGGTTTAGAACTAATTAAAGATTCTTATCTTAATCTTGTCTTGTGTGTTCTTATATTTGATATATGTAAATATTGACAACGAACAAAAGTTAATTCACTACTTAACGTGATTCTCATCATTTTACACAATATCTTTCCATCATTTTATACAATATTGATAGTTGATAAATGTGACGAACTTCTTAGCTAGGGAGTTCATTTATTCTAAAACTAATTTAGCCCTAACACGCCTAAAGTTTTTAACATCTCAGATCTAGTCATTGTATAAAATGCTATAGTTTCTAGTTTATAAATTTCATGGAGATTTTTTACTATGTATCCAAACAGGTCCTTAATGTAGGGTCTGGCTACTATACTATTATGAGTACGATCGCCCTCGTACTCATAAGTTGTTTTCGATGATAGAGCTTCCGAATCGACGATCCACACCGTTCAACGTTATTTACAGCATTTAAAATTTCTAGAAATCAAATTTTATAATTTTTCGACATCATTTACCTTACGATCAAGAGGTCACAAATTTGACAATTTTTAACGGCCGGTATGGAATACTTGCTAGTTTAACGGTGTAAAAGAATCGGAATTTGTTGAATTTTTGATAGAAAATTCTATTCACTACATAGATAAAGATCAATAACTCCGATCTTGAATTGAAGTATCCGATCATCCATTTTTAGGACGTCGTTCGATTTTGACCGTTCATTTTATGCCCACTTGATGGACTTTATTATGATTTCAAAAATTTACGAAATGTATTTTCGAAAAGTTTTAAATACTCTAGATCATATTTAACGGAGTGGATCGTCGATTCGGAAGCTCCATCATTGAAAACAACTTATGAGTACGAGGGCTCCAATACTCATAATAGTATAGTAGCCATGGCCCTTAATGTAATAATTTGAAATATTGGAAGAAAAAAATATAAATTTTTGAAAGTAAAAAAAAAAATGGCTAAATTACAGAAAACCCCCCTGTAATAACCCGCTTTTTCACTTTTCCCCCCTGACATTTAAAAACCTACACTTTGCCCTCCTGTAAAATGAAAAATGTTCACAGGGGGTTATGGTGTGTAAAATGACTATTTTGCCCCTCGCCATTGTCGTCTTCTTCCCCATCTTCCTCAGTCGTCTCTTCGTTCGACCGCGATTTCCACATCAATCGGCCGCGATTTCTTTCCATTTCTTCTCCACCTGCTTCCCTTCTCTTCCTGCACCCTCGCCGCCATCGATTTCGGCGATAGTAGGAGAAAACCGAGGTGGGTGACAGTAAGAGAAGGGCAAAGAAGGCGAAGGCGAGACGGCGGAGGACGGCGAAGGGGATGTGGGTGAGGGCTAGGTAGTGGAGGACGGCAAGGCGGCTAGGCGGCGAGGTGGCGAAGCGGCGGCGAGGTGGCGAGCCGGAGGGAGGCGAAGCAACAAAGAGATGGCGGAGGAGTATTTTCGGCATAAAAATATATTTTTTAACGAAACTCTAACGGTAGGGAGTGGAGTGCATATTTTTTATTTTACAGGAGGGCAAAGTGTAGATTTTTAAATGTCAGGAAAGAAAAGTGAAAAAGCGGGTTATTACAAGAGAATTTTTTGTAATTTAACCAAAAAAAATTTAAAAAAAAGTTATTTTAAGATGATGTTTTGTAATTTAGAATATTATTAAATAAGACAAGGATGCCCCAGCGAACCCGCTCCCAATTCAAGAGATAATGCTCTCTGTCTTTTTTCGCATGTTTCCGTACGATGATTGGGCCGATTTAAGACCCGTGACTAGAGGAAAAGGTTAAAAATTTATCAGACAAGGATTTAAGTCAGAAGATAAGGCCAAATACCAGCTGGTAGGTAAGGCCAAATGCCAGCTGGACAAGGACGTAAAGAAATTATCTACACCAGGAGCCAACTTATTTTAGGACTAAAAGTGTCGGCAGACGGACTGTCCCACGCAAGTGGTAAAAAAATTTGATGGTTGGTATTCAAGATCTTAGTTCGAATTCTAGTTGATTCATATTTTCAGTTAAATTTATTTTTAAATAAAATAAACAAAACAGGTAACATGCTATTTTTCTCTCTCTCAAAAAAAAAAGGTGTCTGTAGAGGGGGGCGGGTATACTGTATTCGTACCCTAAAACGAAATGGATAGAAAAAGAAAATATATACATTTAATTTCGAAACGGGTTTGGGTCTTGATACTTAAATTAATAATACATCAATCGGGTCGGGTATACTGTATTCGTACTCTATCCATTTAATTTCGAATCGGATTCGGGTCTTGGTACTTAAATTAATAATATATCGATCGGGCCTATTTCAGCGGGTCTAGGTGGTCACTATCCGTATACTACTCGCTTAAGACCGAGTATGGATCGGGTACAGGTCGGTCTAGATCAACTATGGATATCCGTATATATATATATATATATATATATATATATATATATATATATATATATATATATATATATATAAAAATATNGCGGGTCTAGGTGGTCACTATCCGTATACTACTCGCTTAAGACCGAGTATGGATCGGGTACAGGTCGGTCTAGATCGACTATGGATATCCGTATATATATATATTTTTATAAACTTTATTAAACAGTTATAAAAAAATCATAAATCTCTTACTATAAAAACTTGCTTTCTAATCAGTTGCCTAATAAAATTTGTTCAAAGAAAAAATTCAAGCTGTAAACTACTAGGATTAAAAATATGTGGAGTAAAATAAAATAAAAAAAAAAAGTAAACAGAGCGGCCAAAATTTTCACTACGATAAAAATACACGAAAACCCTTTATCTATAAATCCTATTGAAATTTATCCCTTAATTTCAAAATCATTTTTATTTACTATCAGGTATTTCACCAAGTCCAGGTTTGGGTCTGGATTTAGAAACTCTTCCAAACCCTACCCATTAAAAGGTCGGGTTCAGATCGTGTTCAAGTCGGGTATGAGTATAAAGTATCCAAACATATACCTAAAACTTTAATGGATATCGGGTATGGGTATAAAGTATCCAAACATATACCTAAAACTTTAATGGATATTTTTTTTTTATCCGTATACTATTTATTTTTTATCAAGTCAAGTCTGGGTAGGGTCCAGGTAGAGTCCAGATCGGATATGGATATCGGGTATTTTGGACAACTTTATTTTGAACATGTTTATAATTAATTAGCCAAAAGTAAAGCATCGAAAGTAAATCTAGCAAACAGGCGGATTCGATAAATCGCAGATGTATCCATAGGTCATATGGGTATAGATAAAATTTATCCGTAAATTTTTAGGCAGCAAACATCTTTACTTATACCTGCCCGTAGGCGGGCTAGCGGAGATGCGGGTTATCCGCAAGATTTTTTTTTTTTTGTTTTCTTTTTGTCNATATATATAAAATTTTTAAAAGATCATAAATAACATAACTTATGTTTGAAATATCATAAAATATAATGAACAATATAAAATCTTAGAGAAATGATTCGGTACTTTATTTTATAAAAAATAAAAAAAATTTATCCGTTGATCAATAAAGGATAAATGTATTATTTTAACATGTAGTAGGTTAACCGACCGTCCCTAGAGCAAGTGGCAATAGACTTGGTGGTTGATACCCTAGACCCTAGTTAGAATCGTAGTTGATTCACATTTCTAGTTAAGTTTATTTCTAAATGAAATAAACGAAGCAGGTAGCGCGTTACCTATCTCTTAAAAAAAACATATGGCAGGTTAAAAAATTACTTCATGCTGAGAGTATTTTTGTAATTAAACATCGCAGAAATTTTTTAAAAAAAAATTGATTGATGTTCCAAATTTAGCCATTAATTTTGCACTAATTTGGACATTAATTTTACAAAATTTAGAATTCCTATAATTTAGGCATTAATTTCAATTTTATAAATTAAATATTAAATATTAAATATTTAAATTAAAAAATTAAATTTAAGTTAGAGGAAAAAATTAATGTTGGTAAATGTTTAAATTCAACATATTTAATTTGTTTCAAGAATTTTTAAATTCCTCTAATTTAGACATTAATTTTGTATCACTAATTTTTAAAAATATTGAATGCAAGTAAATAATTAAATACAACATATTAATATATTTAAAAAAATTTTAGGATTTTTTTTAATTTAGGCATTAATTTTGTACCGCTATTTCAAATCTTTTTAATGTTGGCAAATATTTAAATTCAGTATATTTAATATGTTTAAGAAATTTTTGAATTTTAAAATATTTTTAATATTGGTAAATATTAAAATTCAGCATATTTAATATCTTTAAGAAACTTTTGAGTTGCATATTTAATATATTTAAAAAATTTTAGGAATTTTCTAATTTAGGCATTAATTTTGTATCGCTATTTAAAATCTTTTTAATGTTGGTAACTACTTAAATTCGGTGTATTTAATATATTTAACAAATTTTTGAATTTTAAAATCTTTTTAATATTGGTAAATATTTACATTCAATATATTTAATATGTTTAAGAAACTTTTGAAAACCCTAAACCCTAAACCCTAAACTTTTGAATTGCTTTAGTTTAGATATTGGTTTTGGATTACTAATTTTAAAAGATTGAATGTGGGGAAATATTTAAATTCAACATATTTAATATGTTTAAAAAAAATTTAGAATTTTTCTAATTTAGATATTGATTTTGTAACACTATTTTGACACCTATCAATATTTCTAATGATCAGGCTTCTGGTATCTCTGGTATATTCAATTGCCCTTTACAACCATTCCCCTTGCAATACCTTGGATTACCACTCTCTCCTAAAAATCTTCGTCGAGTTGATTATCTGCCGATCATCGAGAACATTGGTAAGCGCCCAGCCGGTTGGAAGTGGGCCTCTCTATCCAGAGGAGGGCGCCTAATATTGCTCAACTCTATACTCTCTTCCCTACCAACTTATTTTTGCTCAGCTTTTGCTCTTCCTCTTTGGGTTACAAAGGCAATTGAGAGGGTTCGGAGAGGATTCTTCTGGAAAGGAAAAAACAAGACCAATGGGTTCCATTGCCTTGCTAATTGGAATCAAGTTTGTCGCCCAAAAAGCATAGGGAGGACGGGATCAGAAACCTGCAAGTGGCGATTTCTTCTTTACTGATGAAGGGCCTTTGGAAGTATTATACTGCTCCTTCTCTACCTTGGGTCAAGTTGTTGAAACATAAACATTATAAAAGACGACCGGCTGCGGCACGTGGACATACACCCAACGTGTAATATACCGGAATCTCGGTAAATAAATATCGAACTTTAGTCAAATTGACCAAAGTGTGAGGTTGGTACACTTCGGAAAGGCTGAAGACGTCAAAAAGAGTAAAAATGCATTGTTGGGGATCTTCGAGAGCTAGAGAATCGAAAATTTGCAACTGCAACTTTTGAGCTCTCGGGGACTGATCTCTAGTGGGACAGACCGGTCTCCGTAGGCGTGAAAATTGTGAAAACGGCTAAGTATTGGAAAACTAGATCTCGGGAACCGGTCCCTGGCGGGAGAGATCGGTACCCGTGCTCGTAAAAAGCCCAGAAGTGAAAAATTGGCTAAGTTCCTGGAGAGCAGCTCTCGGAAACCGGTCCTTGCGAGGAGAGATCGGTCCCCGTGAGACCGGTCCCTCAGGGTGAGATCGGACCTCAGCCGCGTGAACTGCAGAAGGTGCTCTCGGGAACTAGTCCCTAATGGACAGACCGGTCCCCGCAGCCCGAAAGTACCCAGTTTGGGCAGTGTTATAAGATGAGAGTTGAGGGGCTTAAATGCATTTGTGTCATTGTGGGGCTATGTAAGAGAGAAAGAGAGCTCTTTCTTTTATTTTCTCCACCCCCTCTCACACTCTCTCATATCTCTCTCTCTCTAGAAGAAGAAAGAGAAGAAGAAGGAAAGGAAGAAAGAGAAAAAGAAGGAGAAGAAGGTGGAGAAGAAGGCAAAGGAGTGAAGCAACTCCCTCTCCTTCACCATTAGCTCAAAAAAGGGAAGCTTCGAGGTAAGCTTCGCACCCATTAATGGTAGAACCCTAGAATGGCTATGAGATGACCTAAAAATGGTTTTAAAGGGATCTCTTGAGTATAAGCTTTCTTTTGCTTATCTTTGAGATCAAAACCAAGGTTTTGTATATATGTGTAGCTAGGGCACCCAAATTGAGGCTTTTACTTGTGAGGGCTTCAAAGTCAAATTAACCCTCTAGAAATCTAATTGGGGGTATTTTCGATGCGTTTGTGCGTTCGGTTTGAGGAAACGAAAAGCCTATGCAAAGATATTGACAAAAAGATCGATTTTTGTACAGATAGCCGTAGCACGTGGAATAGAAGTCCAAAAATTCCGAGAAATTCACCGTAGCACCTTAGCAAGCCTAATAGGTGGGTGGTGCTATCCAAACTCTCTGAAATTTTCTTTATGTCTAATGTGTCACTTATTGAACATATGTATATTGTTGCATGCATAGTAGGGTGATTGAAGTGATAATTATGTGAATGTTTGCATGTGTGAGTACAAATGCATTATGAGATGGTTGAGAACCAATAAGAATTGTAAAAACTCTATATATGCATGTGTGGTGACAAGAACTTCGTAAAGTTAAAGAACAAGTGGCATTAAGGATAATGTGTCATTGAGATATCAAGTACTAAAGTTATATACCTAGTAAAGTGGCATCAAAGAACAAAAAGCTAGAGTTAGCATCAAAAGTGTGGCATCAAAGAACAAAAAGCTAGAGTTAGCATCAAAAGTGTGGCATCAAAGAACAAAAAGCTAGAGTTAGCATCAAGTGTGACATGAAGTATACTAGAGTTAGTATAATAACATGATGAAAACAAAGAATGCAAA
The DNA here is from genome assembly GCF_001540865.1 of Ananas comosus. Lineage (NCBI taxonomy): Eukaryota > Viridiplantae > Streptophyta > Magnoliopsida > Poales > Bromeliaceae > Ananas > Ananas comosus. Next base: position 1,676,151 of record NC_033631.1, on the reverse strand, counting down.
GAACTTGAGATTGAGACACAATGACATACAACCTTAGAGCTAAGGGTCATTTGTGCATAATTTTTCTATAGTTAAGGAACGGATTGAACTGGACATCTTTAGAGTTAAGGATTGGATCATACTCGCTTAAGTCCTTGCTGGAGGGCGGTAGCTCCCCCTCGAGCGATGCGCTCCGGAGTTGTCATCACTGGATTGGTGCTGTTTCCAAGAGGACAGTCCCTGTCGAGTCGTAGGAGTCTCCTCGACGAATTGGGAGTTTGAGTTGGTGAGTTAATGAGGCAAAACCCAGGGGTTAGCCATGAGATTGAACAAGAGATCAAGAACCTGTATTCTTCATGAATACTATATTGAGCATCTTTATTGATAGTATTGTTCGGGCATATTAGTTGTATTGTATAGTTGGCTACTTATCTGCTTATTTTTTTCTATTATGCCTGAGTTAGACCTAGTGGGAAAGTCGGTGAGATTGGGGCCGAACCCACTGAGAACTTCGTTATAGTTCTCACCCCACTATTTCCACAGAGCCGGGACCGAGTGAGCCGGCGAGCGACCACGGCAAAGGTATTGCGTCGTAGACAGTGACCACCCGAGTCAGATTTTCATATTTTGCTAGTGGATGCATTCCCTTATATCGTCTTTTGTATTTGATGATTAGAAATGTCAAAGAAAGAATGTAATCTTTTATTTTGAGAAAATATGATGTAAAAAGAAATGATGTAACGTAATGTAAAGGCAAATGTGATAGTTGAATGCAATGTATGTGATCAAAAGTGAATCATAATACTTGTGTAGTTGTTTAGTTTATATTCTTTCACTCTGGCTATTGCTTACCCTCGTGTAAGCCATTATATATGTTTCCGCTTGTGCATTCCTTTACTCGAATTGAACATGTGTTGAGCCTTGGGCGGACGGGAGGATTTGTCCGTTCGGCGTCTGTTCGACGTGCCCGGACCTGCCAAAGGGATCGGTCCCGGGGTGCGACACAACGACTGTTGCCCCATTTGGCGAGGTATGCTCAGGCTTCAAGCCCCCTTTCTCACTTCGGTCAATTTCATACTCCACGACAATAAAGAAAATCCCTTTTGGAGTAATCGATAGTGTGAAGAAGTCCCTCTTAGGAATCGCTTCCCGACCCTATATGCGGCCTCGACCAATTCCCAGATTACGGTCAGCACTTGGACTCGCCGTTTTGCACCTCGCCCAAATCTGGGTTTCAACTCTCCCTGCAGCCCCCAAGAGCAAATTGAACTCCAACAGCTATCACTACTGATTATTAACTTGGCCCTTTCAACGGACAGACGCGACGCGCTAACTTGGAGATGGAGTAGCACTGGAAGATTTTCAATAAAGAGTGCGTACCATTTCCTAATGTATGATGGGATAAACAACTGCAACCTTCCTTTTCTATAGAGACTTAAAATTTCGCTAAGAGTCAAGCTTTTTATTTGGTTTGCTGAGCAAAATAAGGTTTTAACGACCGACAACCTTATGTAACGAGGATGGCACGGGCCAACAATTTGTATTTTTTGCCACTTGGAGGCTGAATCTCTGGTACATATAATGTTTCGTTGCAATTATGCAAGTTCAGTGTGGAACTGGTTGATGAACTCAACCTCAATCAACCATGTCTGGAGTAGCAGCTTGGGGAAGGAATTGCAGCACGATGGAGAAGAATGAGGCGGTCGGTAGCTGACGAAAATAGAATCAACATCGATCTTGGCTTTGCAGCAACAGGTTGGGAAATTTGGAAAGAACGAAACAGAAGAATCTTCGACAATCGGCACGTTCGATACGATATTCTGGGAAGAACCATTCTCGATACTATATCTTTGTGGAAATTGGTCTCAATTAGCGCAAGTAATTAGGTACATTGTTAGTGGGTTGTTGAGTTTTCTGTTTCTGCATATTCGATGTGGATGTGCGTTTATTTTGTTATTTTCTCTTCCTATATATCCTGTTTTCCCTATTGTAAAATAGGGTTCATCTTTGTTTAATAAAAAAAAAGCTTTATTTATAATTTTCGTTAAACGTGCCTTAAGTTTATGAAGTCTGAAAACGAAATGTTATATGTAAATTAAGTTTATAAATTAAAATTAATTTAAATTAATTAACTCTAGATTTTTATAAATTTTAAAAATATGGAAAAAAAATATGATTAAATCTTATAAACTGTGCAAATTTATAATTTACATTACAGATTTATTTATATTCTATTTTACTATATTTTATTTATAATTTTCGTTAAACGTGCCTTAATTTTATAAAATCTGAAACCAAATGTTATTTGTAAATTAAGTTTATAAATTAAAATTAACCTAAATTAATTAGCTCTGGATTTTTATAAATATAAAAAAATTGAAAACAAATATGATTAAATCTTATAAACTTTTCGAATTATAATTTACATTACAAATTTATTTAATTATATTCTATTTGACTATAATTTTATTTATTTAAAATTTTTGCTGAACGTGCATTGTGTGTGAACGTTTGCTAATGTAATAAGAAAGGAAGTAGATGGGCTTTAATTTTTCCACATCAACCAACTCTATTAAAGAATGTGAAACGATTGATTTTTTCAAAAAAATTAAGCTAGTAGAGAAATAGTCTGAAGCAACAATTTGATCGTCCCAAAACATATAAAATTTAAGATCTCCAACTCTGATAGTATGTTAAATTGTCAAATTAAATTAATATTTAAAACTCAAAACTAAATTTTTCTTTGGAATTTAAACTGGAATCTAAACTCACGGCACACTAAAAACTTTGCACTCGACCATCCAACTTCCAATGATCCAAATATTTATATTCATGCCAGAATCAAGAAAGTGATGAATTACTTCAACGGCGCGCGTGCGTAGAGTCGCATGTAATTAATTTACTTTAGCAAATCAATAAACTTGAAGGCTGCATTTGGTTGGAGAACTAAATTTTGAAGAACAATTTTTATTGTTTCCGAGAATAGAAAATATTTCGGTATAATATAGAATAATTGTAAATTTATGTTTGCATGCATTTGGGGATATTCTAGAAGATATCCTTAGTAGCATTTGGATAAAAAGTGTAGAACAATATTTAAATATGTTTTTAAAAATAAAATAATTAGTTTATATAAGTGTATTTTATATACAATTATTTATAAAATTATTTCTATAGTAATTTATAATATAATATTTTATGTAACAATTTAATTTCAAATAGTATATTTATTTTACTATATATAATAATAATTTATTTTATATAATTTATTCATAATATATGTAATGATATCCTTATTATTTTAATTAATAATAGTGTAAATTTCAATACAAACTTAAAAAATATATAATGCATGAAAAAATAATTATTATATATAATACTTAATATAAAATAAAATAATTAAATATTAATATATAAATAATAAAACTTAATAAAATAAATAATATATCAAATTTAATTAATTTTTATTATATAATAAAATTTAAGTCGAAATATATTATGATAAAAATAATATTTATATTAATATATTTATTTATATTTATATATCTATTTATCTAATAAAATAAATAGAAGAACAAAATTGTTCTCAGTTTTTCAAGGAACAATTTTTAACAGATTGTTTCAGAACAACTCAGAATAACCCGCTTTGACCGGAACGATCCGTTCCTTCCTGTTCTTCTGTCGTTTGATTACAACTCGGGGATATCCCGTGCTGTCCGGGGATATACGTACCCAGTATCAAACGCAGCCAAAACGTCTTCATTTTAAAAAGTGATTATTTTTTTTCGCTTACTGATCGAAGTCCAATTTAAATGCTGGAAAAGAAACAGCGCTAAGATTGATCTGTATTTCTTGTTGTTAAACATATTTTATCAGCGCTTCTTAATTAATTGGTACCACTAAGATCCCAAGCTTCTGATAATTAATAGGATTACAGACACTTTATACGTACCTTGCGAATTAATTATTTCACACATATTCCTACCCAATGGTATCATAAAACACCATGTAGAGGTTAAGTAATTAATTAGTTTAAGTAATTATTATAATGAGCCATGCATTTGTTGAACATCAGTGCGTTGAACACGCTGTTTAATTTGTAGACGCCATAAATTTTTAGAAGCAAATGGATGCTATAATAAAACAAATTGTCCATAGTTCAAATCTTATCACATTTACTTTCATTGTTAGTGTAGTATCCCTAGTGCGTTTGGTTCAGGTATAAGTAAGAACTGCTAGTTCTAGGGATAGGTACAAGTTCAGGTATAAACAGGAACTAGACCAATTTTGCGTTTGGATTAAAATTGAGTTGTTCCTAGGAATAAGGTAAATAGTGTTTGGATGGTTAGATTGGAACAAGAGGAATAAGAGTTATAATTTGAAATTAAAATTATATTATGTAATTAATAGTAATAAAAATATTACTTAAAAATAAATAAGAAATTAATTATTAATAATTAATTATAAATAATAATTATTATTAATAATTAATTATAAATAATAAATTAATAATATGGATGATCTAATTAATAATAATAATAATTATTATTAATTATTAATAAATAATAATAATTATTAATTATTCTTATTAATTAATTATAAATAATAAATTAATAATAATATTGATTATCTAATTATTAATAATAATTAATATTAATATTTATTAATAAATAATAATAATTATTATTATTTAATTATAAATAATAAATTAATAATAATATCCATTATCTAATTATTAAGAATAAGAATTATTAATTAATTATTAATAAATAATAATTATTATTAATTATTAATTATTAATTATAAATAATAAATTAATAATAATATCGATTATCTAATTATTAAGAATAAAAATTATTAATAATTAATAATAAATAATAATAATTATTAATTATTAATAATTAATTATAAATAATAAATTAATAATAATATCGATTGTCATTAAGAATAATAATTATTAATAAAAAAATAATGAATATTATTAATTATTTATAATTAATTATAAATAATAAATTAATAATAATAATTATCTAATTATTAATATTTAATTATAAATAATAAATTATTTAAATTATTTAATTATTAAAGTAATAAATAATAATTTAAATATATTAATTAGATTAATTAATAATTTACTGCCATTAAAATTAAATTTAGATTTTAATTAATCTTGTTCTCATCAAGGAACAAGCTTGTTCCAGGAAACGGGTGGAACAGCAGTTCCAGCCTTATACCAGCTAGTTCCAGATTCCCGGGAACTACTGTTCCCGGGAACCAAAATTGCGTTTGGGAACAAAGGGGGGAACAAGGGCTTATTCCCCCCCTTGTTCCCGAACCAAACACTACCTAGATGTTCAGCAACTGTGAGATTTCAGCATTTGAGACTTGTTGATACATTTGGAGAGTGTTTGGACAAATCCGAATCGTTTTGGCACGAAATAGACGCAAAACTGACTTGTTGCGACTCGAGAGCAGAATTTTAGCACTGAAATCTGTAAATTGTAAGTTTTCAGCATTACGTACCGGTACCACACAGGGGCGTACCGGTATCCCAACGTATTCTGCGAACTGCTGCTCTCGGGTTGCAATTTCTGATGCTGGGTACCCGTACGGCTTCGGCCTGGTACCGATACTCCAGGACAGGTGAGGGGCTTTTTGGTCTTTTGATGTCTCGTGGAATTCATTCTTATCCTCACCATATATATATGAGTAGAGAAGCAAAGATGGAGGGTTTTATTGTTGTTTCTTCTGTCTCTCTCTAGATTTTGATCGTGGTTGAGGTGGTGTTCGTGGCTCGAGCTCGGATCGACGTTGATGTTGCGCCGGTGAGTCGTTCGTGCGTGTGCGCGTCGTGATAGCACCGTTGGAGGCCGAACAAGCACGTGTTTCCTCTTCTTCCAACTTCTTGCTGTCGTGTAATAGCGTTTCGAGGTGGGTTAATGTTTACCAAAATCATCGGATTTTCTCCTAAGCCGGAGTTGACAGCATGTGTTTTTGACTTCATATATCAAGTTAGTAGCTCGATTCGTAGATTTGCATTATTTTTAAAGGAAATCTGAATTAGAGCTTTATATGCTAGTTTTATTATACATGTTGGACTTGAATTTAACTTAGAAGAAAACTATAGGTTCTACAGTCATTTTCTGAAAACTACCAAATTTAACTTTAGAAGCTGTAGTTTGTTTATATCACCGCAGTTTGTAGGCGGTGGATATTCAGAATAGTGTAGAATGAATTTACACTTGTGCTAGAATGCTGAGTTTATTTTTACAGTAATATATAGATTGTTCCGAACTGTACTGGGTGCCGTTGTGATTGACGGTGAACCCAGTTTGCTATTTTTGCATCAGATTGTGCCGAGGGCATATTTATTATGGTTGTTAGACCAATTATACCCTTCTGCTTTGGCTATAGCCTGTGATAGCCTGATTGAGCTCGGTAGAGATACGCTTACATACTCGGTTGGGTAGCGCCCACGAGTGCTGTTCCGGAGTCGGGCTTTGTGCTTTTCCGTTGTTGTCGTTGTGTCCTATTTGGACTCGCTCTCCACTGACGATCCAGCATGGTGGTAGTTAGTGTAGCTTCTATAGGCGGGACGTGTGTGTTCACAATCCCTAGAGATATTGGTTCAGAGATTGTATTTTCTACAGATAGTTAGTGTTGGATCGTGATAGTATAGTGACATATAGCTGTAGAGTTATTCTAGCTTTCTTTACTATCCTTGAGTATACCTTCTGTAGATTTAGTGAGTAAACCGTTGAGGTCGGCAGCGGTACACACTGAAGACTACTTTTTTTTGCAGTAGTTCTCACACCCAGTTGCTGACCCCTTTTTGTAGAGTCTTCTTCTACGGCTGTTGCTATTGCTGATCCTGATCGTAGAAAGGGAGTCGCGAGCTAGATCCCTTCCAGTTTTGTTGTTGCCTTAGAAGAGTACCAGTTACAGGTAATTTTGAATTTTTGGGTCATATACATACTGGTGTTAGATCCTCGCTGGAGCGAGTGATGTTGTATCTAGAGAGACTATGTATGTATAGTGAACTCAATGTTATTTATCAGTTCTGTTAGCAGCTCTATACTACTAGTTGTAGTTTTGTATGATTACAGATATAGCTATCGCTTCGTATATAAGAAAAAAAAATTTTTATACCGTGGATTTGTCGACGTGCCCGATGAAACGAGTAATCCAGAGTGTGATAGTTAGTTTCAATGATCAGTGCTGCATGTTAAATATGACTTAGACTATTTAAACTTTTTAAGAACTAAAAATTTTCGACAGCAAGCAGAATCTAGACAAATGATGACGTATAATGGTGAAATTTGGCTTTTTAATGAAGTTCAAGTAACCTAGTTTATGTTTAATAATGCCTTGTCACTGAGGACGACTCAAATGTAAACATCTCTATTTACTTTTAAAAGTATTTTACTCCTTGCTCCTTTAGTGTCACGCCCCGGATTACTTGTTTTTCCGGGCTCACTAACAGAACCGCCGTATACATAGAAATTTTTCCGGTATACGAAGCGAAACAGTAGATGTACCTGTAATCATACAATACTACAAACAGTAGTATAGAGCAGCTAGAACTAAAGTAGATAAATAAACAAGCTCCATATACATACGTAATATCCAGGGTAGAAAACTACTCGCACTGGCGAGTTAAATATCTGTATGTACATGAACTCAAACAAAAAAAAATACAACTACCTGTAGTAGGTGCTCCTCTAGCTCTGGCTCGTCTGGGAGGGTTCTAACTCGCGACGCTTTGCCACGATCCAAATCAGTAACAGCAACAGTCGAAGACGACGGCTCTGCAAAACAGCGGTAACAACTGGGCGTGAGAACTATTACAAAAAGGAGTAGTCCTTAGTGGGTACCGTCCTCAAAATCATCGGTTCACCTACCAAGTCTACAGAAATGCACAAAGATAGAAAAGAAAGTTGGAATACATCTACAACTATAAGTCACTATTCTATCAATCATAAATCAACTCTACTATCTGTAGCATGATGTCAACTCATACACAATCTCGCTAAGGACTGTAAACATACCCATCCCAGGGACTGTGAACACATCCATCCCAACCGGTTGCAGCTATATAGCTACCTCCACACTAAGCAGTCAATGGAGAGCAAGTCCAACCTGCACGAACGACACCAACGCAAAAGCACAACGCCCGTCTCCGGAGTGGCACTCGTGTGAGCTACCCAACCGATTATGCAAGTGTATCTCTGTCGAGCTCAATCAGGCTCTAATAAGCCAAAGTCAAGTAGATAGGGTCAAAACAGGTCTAGAAACCAAACCCACGTGTCCTCGGCACAATCTGATACCAAAAATAGAAATCTGGGTCCACCGTCAACCCCGACGGCACCCGACAACTCGAAACAGCCTAGACTCTGCTGTAAAAATAAGCTCAGCATTTCAGCACGAGCGTAAATGCATTCTAAACTACCCCGGGTATCCACCGTGCTGAAACAGCAGTGATACAATTAAATCGCGGCTCTTAGAGCTAAATCGGATAGTATAAGCATATGACGGGTCAAAATGCTGGTTTTCTCCTAAGTCAATTTTCAAGTCCAACATGTATAATGTAAATACTCGTTTCAACATGCTTCAACATTCATATTACAGCCAAGATGCTAATCAATGAATTTAAGCATGATATATAAGAACCGACAATTATACACGATGACTAACATGCACGTAGGAGAAAAACTGATGAAACACCCACCTCACAAGCTAAATCCTGGCAGCAAAGAGATCTCGAACCACTGATAATTCATACTGTATCAACCGAAATCCTCCAAATCCAGCAATCAACTACCTCCAAGGTTCTAAACATTAAAAACAATCAATTAACCCAAATTTCAGCACTTAAGCTTAAATAACCCAACTCTAATGTCAAAACTCACCTAATAATCTCCAATTCATGTGAGGAGAGTCCCAAACCAGTGGAGTATACTAGAGTATCAATCTCAGGTCCAAAGATCCATTGCTTCCAAAGATAGCATCAAAAAAATCCAAGAAATCCAAAATCAGGTCCAAAACTACTGCAGTCCAAAAAAATGCGAAATTGACTGAGCTAACCTTAACTATTTCGTGGATTCTTTTTGAAGTCTAGAATTCAGCAAATCAAGTTTCACCGAAATCCGACCTTCCTACGTAGAACACGAGTCAAAACGCCGAAGGTCGCTGCTAAAAATCTGCAGAATCAGCAATCCTCAAGCTTGGAATGGTGGAATTGGAGCAAATTGAGTAATTTGGAGGGACTAAGATGCCAAATAGAGGATCTATGTGAAGAACAGGTGAAAAGAGCTCAAAGGGAATGCACACAAGCTATTTATAGGGTGTTAGAGCGGTCCAATAAGCTTCAGGAATAACTGCTGCTAACCTGTAGTTCCAGCAGAAAACTAAGATCTGGGCGCCCTAAACCTAGTTCTAGGCGCCCAGAACTTCCAGCCTGCACAAATGCTCCCCTTCAGTTCCTTCGCCCGCGGTGTGCTGTGCCCGTAACCGACTCCGACGGACCTCACCTACCACGAGCCACGTGTCAACACAATTGATATTCACGATGTGAATTTTCGGACCCACTTCTGGGCGCCCGAAACATAGGATCCGAATTGGCTTCCAGTTTCAGTTAATTTCAGCACTCAGTTCTGGGCGACCTAAACCATGTTTTGGGCGCCGGAATCTAGCAAAACTCCAGTTTTGCTTATTTGAGTGCGGCAAGTCTACTTTTGCATCCATTTCGTGCAGAAACGACTCCGACTCAGTCAGATATTCTCCAGATGTGTCAACCAGTCACTAATACTGCAGCCAATCCTATCCAAACCCCAGGAATGCTACACTCAGTCTCTATGCCCTATAGCCCAAAATGACGCAAAAGTGAATGACTCTGTTTACTTTTGGTAGTATTTTTCTTTCTCTGTATGCTGTATCTATATTATATGTAGGATTAATTTCATATAATTCTATGCAAATATAGTGAATGATAAATATATTACTATAAAGTTCAACTTTTATATGTTGTCTTTACAGAAGTCCTGATGTTTTCAAATATATCCCTGTCGTTAGAATCCGTTAGAAAATTTAGTTAACCATAGATTAAATACTTAACCTTGATTAGTTTTGATATTTTTATCTCTCTTATATTATACTGTTATAGTTTTTGGAAGGATATATTTGTGATAGCAAAATTAAAAATATAAACGGCTCTCTAGCAGTTCTCTAACGGTAATAAATCAGAGGGACATATTTGAAAATATTAGAACTTTTACAGAGACAACCTATAAAAGTTGAATTTTGTGGAAATATATTTGTCATTCACTATATTTGCAAGACCTGTATAAAATTAACCCTATATAGATTATATGTACATTAGGCAACAACCACTATAAAAAAAGATAGTATTGATGACAAAAATAAGATCTCGACAAAATTTATCGCCACTATTACCTATGGTGGCGATAAAAAAAATCGTCACTGATTAATTAATTTAAAGTGGTTAAATGATTATTTTATCGCCACTATTTAGTTATTTATGATGTCGATAAAATGAATCGCCATTGTTTGGTTACCTATAATAGCAATAAAAAAAATTGTCACAAATTAATTTAATTTAAATTTTAAATTGAATGAAATTAATATTTTAATTTAATTTTTTTAAAATTAATAATTTAAATTTTTAGAAAATTAAAAAAAGCCCTCCGAATTTTTCCCTCCGAGGAATTCTACACTATTACACTTGCACCACGTCATCAATAACAAACCAATCACCTTTCTTCTTTTTTAACAAAAGTACAATAAAAATAATTTTTTATAATCATGATGGGACATATATTTCTAAATAAAATTTTTTGATTGGTTTGTTATGCCACGTCACTAATATACATGTTGTATTCTAGAATGTTTCCCTCCCCTAACCCCTCCACGTCCTCTCTTAACATAGCAGTCAGAACTATATATATATATGCTAGGGCTACTGTCCTATTAATAGGATAGGAGCACTTGTCCTATCAAGTTGTTCTTGATGATCGAAATTCCGAACCGATGATCGGAGCCGTTGAAGTTGATCTAGAGTATTTGAAATATCTAGAAGCTAAATTTTATAAATTTTGATAATGGTTCACATGGTGATTAAAGTGACGTAAAATCGACAATTTTTGACGGCTTATGTGAGCCGTTTGCTTGTTAACGTTATAGAGCAATCCAAATTGTTTGAATTTTTGATAGAAAATTCTTTATACTATTTAGATAATGTTTGATAACTCTGATTACGATTGAAAAAGTCTAACCTTTATTTTAAAAAGGTTATTCATTTATAACCGTTCATTTTTCAACTCTTAAGATGAACTTGATAATGATTTTTAAGTATTATAAAATTTGGTTTCTAAACATTTCTAATTGTGTAGATCAACTTCAACGGTGCCGATTATCAATTTGAAGTTCCGATCATTCAAATCGACTTGATAAGACAAGGGTGCCAATCCTATTAATAGGATAGTAGCCGGACCCTATATATATATATATATATATATATATAATCCTGAGTTTTATATATACAAGTGGAGTAACCGCACTTCGCTGCAGACAATTTTGATGCTAATATTTAATTATAAAGTTTATAATATATAAATAATTTTTTTTTGATATAATAGTTTACAAATGCAAAAATAAAAAAAAAAATTGTCAGTGATCATGCATCTTAGCATTCATTTGATGTTTGCCGGTATGACATCAGATAACAGCTAATAATTAGGTAGCTTAACGCTAAATAGAATTATCACAAAGAACCACATCAAATATTTAAGTCGCTTATTGTTTTCTAACGATATTGAAAATTTTGAACATTCAGAAAATCATAGGAGGTATATTGCAAAATGATAGCATAAAAAAAATATACATCTCATACCATAGGCATCAAAATATTGCCATAAAAACCACCCTAATTATTGCAAAATGGAAACCACCCTAAATTAAGCACCAAATTATCAAAGAAAATCTAAAAAATTGACGCAAGTTAGGTTCAAATTTAGGCCCTGTTTGGATGCATATTTAAAAAACTCCATGAAATCTTTATTTTGTGGTTTTGGTCAAAATGAAATACGGAATCTTGTGACTACAAAAAAATTTCACAGTTTTATTTTTAAGTTGTTTGGATACATATCGTATAATTCCACAGGATTTATAACAATTAAATTTTTAAAATTTTAAAATTAAAAATATAAAATTCCAAATTTAAAAATAAAATTTTAAAAAATTAAAATTCAAAATTTAAAAATAAAATTTTAAATTTTAAATTTTAAATTTAAAAATTTTAAAAATTAAATTAAATTTTATGTTTCAAATTTGAAATTTAAATTAAAATTAAAATATTGAATTTTAAATTTTAAATATGAAATTCAAACTATAAAATTTGAAATTTAACATTCGAATTTGAAATTTGAAATTGAATTTTAAAAATTAAAAATTTTAAATTTTAAATTTCAAATTAAAATTTTAAAATTAGTGGTTCTCATTTTAAATTTAAATTTCAGAATTTAAAAGTTAAAATTTAGAATTTAAAATTTAAAATTTAAAATTTAAAATTTAAAAATTGAAAAATTGAAAAATTGAAATTTAAATTAAAATCTATATTTAAATTTTGAAATTTTAAATTTAAAAAAGAAAAATTTATAAATTTACATATTTATAAATTTTAAAAATTTAAAATTTGAAAGTTAAAATTTAAAATTTAAAATTTGAAATTTAAAATTTAAAATTTAAAATTAAAATTTAAAATTTAAAATTTAAAAATAAAATTTAAATTTTGAAAATTGAAAATTTAAATTTAAATTTCAAAATTTTAAATTTTAAAATTTAAATTTTTAAATTTTTAAATTTTAATTTAAATTTTTAAATTTTTAAATTCAAAATTAGAAAATAGAAATTTATAATTTTAAATTTTAAATTTTAAATTTTAAATCAAAATTAAAATTAAAATATAAATTTTATATTGAAATTTAAAATTTTATATTGAAACTTAATATTTAGAACTTATACATTTTTTAGGTAAGGGAGCTCAAAATGGTGGCATTTTTTTTCTTTTGGTTAAAGTGGATTGTAATTTTACTCCATTTTTTAGAGTATAGTATAACTATACTCCAAAATTTACTCCATTTTTTTTTATCCAAACGTTTCGTAGGATTATTTTTCTACCGGTATAGCATAGTTTAACTATGCTACGATTTTAGGGGTATCCAAACGGGGGCCTTAGTGGGAATTGGAGATTTGAGGCATGTACAATGAGATTTAGCGATTTGAAGGAAAAGGATGTGTCGATCTCATTGCCTCCATCGAGGATCATTCGGGCGAAGAGGCCGAGTTCCACGGCGGAGCTCGTCGGCGCGGCGCTGTCGCCACAACCAATGGGATTGTACGCCATGTACTTCGCTCACCACATCTCCAACATAGTTAGTTAATTCGGATTCGGCAAAAATTCGGTACGGATATAATTCGGATAAAATTCGTTTTTTAATTTTTAAATTCGTTGAAAAATACGGCTAAAAAACGGGTTCGGTAATTATTCGAATATGTAATTTATATGGATATAATACGTTCACCAATTAAAAATTCGGGATAAAAAATTCGGCTATATAATAAGTATATAATAATTAATTTACTATATATATTATTATTATAATTTTTATATATAAATTAAATATATTCCTATATTAATAATAAACATATATTAATAATACATAAAATTTATATATTTAAAAATAGTAATAAATAATTATAAATTTATAAATAAAATATTATATAAATATTTATATATAAAAATAAAATAATATATATAATAAATGAATATATATTTATAAATAAAAATTATATATATATATATATATATTAAATATATATATATATATTAATATATATATATATATGAGAGGGAGGTCCACTATGGACCTCCCCCTCATGCGGTCCACGAGGCTGAAAAGCCTGCTGGACCGCGCATCTCCATGCTCCAAAGACCCCGCAAAAATTACTGGTTTAACTCCACTTTCCCAAAACGGCATCGCGAGAAGATGGATCCGCTGCGCGGCCTTTGCTCCCGGCGCGCGGCGAGAGTCGGCGGAGGACAACGACGATGCGAGCGGCCGACAACGCGAGCGGCACGAGAGCAGCGACCGACACGAGCGGCGAGCCGGGCGATGACGCGACCTCGCGCGAGTCGCGCGACCGGCGATCGCGATCGCCCGATTTTTTGGGCGAATTATTCGCGAATCGTGAATAATTAGCGAATAATGATTTTTGAGGAAGAAATCGCGTATTTTTTCGATTTTTTCGGAAAATACGGAAATCCCCGTTTAATTCGTATGTAAAAAAATCCCTTTTAATTCGGCGTATTAAACGCCGAATTAACTAAGCTGCTTGCCGATATATACTATATATATATATATATATATATATATATATATATATATATATATATATATATATATAATATAAAAAAAATTCGGGCTTAGGTTGGGTTCGGGTTCGGGTTCGGGTCGAATACAGTTAAAATCCATATCCGAATTTGTATCCGTTAGATTTCTAGTATTTTTTTAGTATTTTAGTATTTTTAGGTTTTATGTTAGTATTTTTTTCAAGTATTAACAAAGATACAGGGAAAAGATAACATAGTAAAATAGTTCAATCAATTTGGAGCATGGCAAACAGACATCTTTTGAAAAGGATACCTTTAAATTTTGCAAATTTTAGAATTTCAGTTGGAAATTTAAGAGCTTACTCTCTCAGCGATGCTGTGGGGATCCGTTGCAACAGCAGCACTAATACATGATCCACCTGGGATTAATGATGGCAGATCTGGATTGATCAGCATTCCATAGTGCAAGTTTGTCCTGTGAAACTGGGAAAACTGGGAAAAATGGACACAAATCTTAGGAGTTTTAGGTAAAACATTTACACATAGAAAGTGCCTAGGAATCAATTTCTGTAATGGACAATGCATGAAATAAGTTTTAAGAATAACACTTAACATATACTATGCATATATCAATCCAGGAACCAATTCCTCTAACAATGCCATGTTTCAATTAATCTTGCAACCACCTCAAGAACCTCTAACAATGAAGAAATTATGCTCACATAAGGCTACACCAGTACCATTAATTAATTAGTTTAGTTGTATATGTTAGCTTCAATTAATGCTACACCAGTGTCATTATTAATTAATTAATTTAGTTGTATATGTTAGCTCTAATATAATATAGGTAATTTAAAACTTCAATTCTGTCCATGGGCATCCCGGCGGGCAGCTCAACCTTCTATCGGCCTTCCCTGGGAGCTAATGGTTAGGTTTCTACATGTAAAAGACATTACTGAATTCCAATTGAAAATATACACAATAACTTCTTGTTCTTTTCATTCAATTGGTAAAGCTATACAAAAAGGAAAAAAAAAATAGTCTACATGTTCAGACTAATACATGATCAACTCAAGATTATTAATTCTTAATATCATTTTCCCAGTAAAAATCACATTCATCATATTAATTACTCATTTCATGGCTTCGTAATGCCTAACCAATTTCTAAACTTTAACTTAGGTGCCCCGAAAAGCAAATTAATTTTGCAATATATATAAGCTAGAATAATTAAGTTTCAAATAAATGGAACGCAAAACATCAAACTACAATGATATATACAATTTCAATCCAAACACCTAATCTGTTCCAACTAAAATAGTAGCTTCTCACCTGAATCCGAGCTCAGCAAGGCGAAGCGGCGGCTCTCGTTGTCGGCCACGCGGGCGGAGTTGGCGAAGTCGGCGAAGAACTCGTCGCCGAGCACGTCGCCTCCTCGCCACGGTGTACCACGCGAGGAGGCGGCGACGATGGCGGCTGAGGAGGAGGCGAGGCGAGGGGGTTTCGATGAACGGAGCAGAGGAAGGGGAGGGTGCGCTGAGCGCGAGGAAAGCGATGAAGGAGAGAGGAGAGCTGCGGATCCCGGCGGGGAGATCGGAGAGAGAGAGGCGGGATCGGATCGAGAGAGAGGCGGGACAGAAGAGAGAGAGAGGCGGGGGCGAGATGCGGACAGTTGTCGCTCTATGCCTCCCGTGCCCCTCTCCCCGCCTCCCCCTGTCGCCTCGCACGGCGCGGAGGTCCTACAGATCCGCTCCGCGACCCGCGCCCGCGCCCGCTCGAGCCCGCCTCTCATCTCTCTCCGATCTCTTTCCGATCTGCGAGGATCTTCTTCTCCTCCTCCCCCTCACCATCACGCGATCGATCGGAGGAGCTCGCAGTCCCCCGCGTCCTCTCCCTAGCGCTCGCACCCTGTTCGACGAAATGCCCTCTCCCTAGCACTCGCGCCCTGTTCGACGAAATGCCGAGGCGATCTCAGGGCGCTTCGCGGGCATCGGAGCGCCCTCTCCCTAGCCCTCGCGCCCTGTTCGACGAAATTCCGAGCCGATCGCCCAGGGCGCTCTGCGGGCATCGGAGAGGGACTCCCCGGCCCTCGCGCCCTGTTCGACGAAATTTCGAGCCGATCGCCCAGGGTGCTCCGCGGGCAACGGAGAGGGATCGATCGATCGTGGAAGCTTCGAGGTATTACACGTTTAGATCTAATCCCTTTTCATTGTCTCTCACATGTTTTTATGCCTAACATCCTGCTACTGAAGAACACACTTAGTCTTTGGGGAAAACTTGAATAGAATATTTGGGTGTTTTAGTTATTTTTTCATCCTTGAGATTATTTCTCAGCACTTTGTTGCTTTATACCTAAAAGTAGTTAATAGTTTTACCTCTGTAGGTGAGATTTCGTCTGAGAAAAGACTATGGAATTGACAGGGGAATACCAGTAGTTTTTTCTTTAGAGAAGCCCAAGGTGAAGCTACTTCCCTTTAAAATTTCTGCCACTGAGGAAGAGAACCCGTTGGTTTATCAGGTCAGGTCCTTGGTTGATAATGAGTTACTATTCATGCAATATTGTAGCCTTAGCTCACATATTATGACTGTGATTCTAGGAAAAGAAGCTACTAAGTTATTTAATTACCAGCTTTTTATTTGTCAAAAACTAATAACAGTATTTCTTTTGAATTGATTGAATTACATATTCATTCCGTTCATTTGGACTGAAGTTTTGCTTTTGGCAGTTTAGGTAGATTTAGTAATTTCGATTTGAGTTGAGATATCAATTGAAATTAACACCAAAGAGTTCATATTTTGAAATCTCTTAGGCCTTTTACAAAACTATCGACAATATGTATATATTAGCAGCAAAAATAGTAGGTTGTATGCTCCACAATGCAGCATAGCCGCGAACTTAAGAATTAAACATACCAGACAAGCACAAGGACAGCAATAATTTGCCAAAATTTGCTTAAGTTGAAGCATTAAGATAACATTTGTTAGGACCTAGGAGGTTACACAAAATGTTAATAGAACAAAAATGCCAGCAGGCAGAAATCACTATACTAACTGAAAAGGTGTAATGCAAGTTTAAGAGATCATTACAGCCCGAGAGAGAGGGTCAATTTTGGATCAGTGAATTGGATTGGGGAGGTTTAGTTGTTGTTTTACTTTTCGAACAGTTGAATTGTGGGGATTCCTATACATGTTGCGATCTCCGAATCTGATTGTTATTTTACTTTTCTAAGA
Organism: Ananas comosus; assembly: GCF_001540865.1. Taxonomy (NCBI): domain Eukaryota; kingdom Viridiplantae; phylum Streptophyta; class Magnoliopsida; order Poales; family Bromeliaceae; genus Ananas; species Ananas comosus. The sequence goes on along the minus strand of NC_033631.1, from coordinate 1,658,534 downwards.
GTTGAGTTGTTGCTTTGTTCGTTGCTTGCGGCCAAAATTTTTTTGGTGATTCTTCTGATGTTGGATTTGTTATTTTGCTCATTGTAGAATAGTAGGATCACTGATTAAAGCATAATTCTCCCTTTTGTGAACTGGTTTGTGCTTCCCTCTTGTGAACTGGTTTGTGCTTCTTGGGATTCTGATCTTGAATGGTGATTCTTTCTCAATTGATCTCATCTTTCTTCTGATGCAGTTTCTTTTTTAAAAATTCATACCATTTGTATTGGAATGTTTTTTTTTTTTTTTTTTTTTTTTCATCTGATTAGTGGAATAATCCTTAGTGAAAATTTTTCTTTTACTCTGATTTTGCTCTTGCTAGAAACAATTTTGGATGTTGATGTTTGGCTATTAGGTAGTTCTAACACTTTCCATGCTCTCTGAGCCTTCTCACTTGTCACGCCCCGGTTGTCTCGTTCCCCTGGGCGCGCCGACAAATCCGCCGTATACAAAGAAATTTTTCCTGTATACGAAGTGACAGCTGTACCTGTAAATCAAACACTACTAGGAACAGTAGTAGAGAGCTGCTAGAGAAAACAGAAGCTAAACAAACTGAGTTTCATATACATAGTCCAAAACCAAAATACAGAGCTACTCGCACTGGCGAGTTAAGTCAACTATGTACATAAACTCGAAACAAAACATCTACCTGCAGTAGGGGCACCTCTAGCTCAGCACGTCGGGTAGGGCTCTAACTCGCGACGCCCTTGCCTCGATCCTGGTCCGCGGACGGTGCAGCAGCCGGAACCTGTGGCTCTGCAAAAACAAAGGTAACAACTGGGCGTGGGAACTAGTGTAAAAACAAGTAGTCCTCAGTGGGTACCGCCCAAAACAATATCGGTCCACCCACCAAGTCTACAGAAGGGAGCAAGAGTAGTCAGAAAAGCAGGAAATAAACTCTACCGCTATCGATCACTACACTATCATGCTCTACACTAACCAACTGTAGGAAATGTCAACTCTGACCCAATCCAATCGGGACTGTAAGCATACCCGTCCCCGGGACTGTGAATACACCCGTCCCTGCCCCGTTGCGACTATCAGGCTCTATCCACACTAACTGGTCCGTGGAGAGCAAGTCCAACTGGCATGAGCGACACCAACGCGAAAGCACAAAGCCTGACTCCGGAGTGGCACTCGTGGGCGCTACCCAACCGAGTATGCAGCGTATCTCTGTCGAGCTCAAACAGGCTCTGAAAAGCCAAAGTCAAGAAATCGACTCTAACTGGTCTAACAACCAACAAGTAACGTGCCCTCGGCACAATCAGACGCCAAAAAGGCGATACGGGTCCACCGTCAACCTCAACGGCACCCTACAGTCCGGAACAGCCTGAACGACCCTGTAAAATCCCCTCGGCGAACCAGCACGAGTGTAGATATATTCTAAACTACCTGGAGTACTCGTCTCGAAGATACTGCGACAGTACAATTTAATAACGGCTCCTAGAGCTAAATCAGGCAGTTTAATCAGGTGACAGATCCAAATCGCAGGTTTTCTCCTAATTCAGTTTCCAAGTCCAACATATATAATCTACTTAATTTATTACCACATACTCCAAATTCAGATTTGCATTATATCATATAATCCATGAATTCGAGCTAGAATAAATTATCAAAATCGAGATCTATACATGTTGACGATTATGAACTTAGGAGTCAAAACCGATGTAACCCACCTCAAACGCTAATCTCTGGCAGCGAAGGACTCCCACTGGCGTAGAGCAACCTGCTGGATTACCCGGAACCTGCCGAGTACAGAAATCGCCTAAGCTCGAGCTCTAAGTAACAAAATTCACCAATTCAGTCCAGAAATTGCAGCAGTGAGGTACAACAGGGATTCGACCAAGCTAACCTTCGCCAAAATTCACAAGTAAGGGTTTCGTGGATTCCTCTCGCAGTCCCAAATCCAACGAACCAAGCCTCGTCGAAAACTGATGCTCCTACGTCGAGAACGAGCTGAAATACTAACGGTCGACGATGGGAATCAGCAAACAGCACCTAGCTCGAAATGTCAATACTTGAAGCAACGCAACGGAACACTCACCTCAATGGCTAATCGGTCAGCGACACGGCGTCGAGAACGGCGAAAACGCACCCTCGCCAAGCTTCCTCGCAGCGCTACGATCCCAACCGTATCTCCGAACGGCTTCGTGGCGCGACGTCGGTGTCGAATCCGAGCTCCAACCGAACTCCACGGTCGAACCAAGCTAGAGAGGGAGAGGGGAAGAAGGAGCAGCAATAGAACTCCCTCTCAAGCTCTCTACGCCTATATAAAGAGGTAGGTGGAGTGGTGATACAAACGAGGAAGAGAATTACTAAATTAACCCTCTACCTACCCCCTTGTACCGGTACACGGGCCCTTGTACCGGTACACGGGCTCTTGTACCGGTACAAGAGCCAACCCGAGAGCTGCTAATCCTCTGCGCGATGGTTGTACCGGTACAGCCACGCTGGTTGTACTGGTACAGCAAGCAGAGAAATCTGCAGTTTCGCAGATTTCTTCGCTATAAGCTGCCCTCGCGTCGCACGGAGTCCGTTTTACGTCTATTTGACGCCAACGCGACTCGGACTTGCCCCGACACTCTCCAGAGCTGTCGGCAAGCCTCCACAGCTGAACACTAGGGATCTCACATCACTTTTGAGTTAGTGAACCCAAACGGTACATGCTGTACGATCCCATCGGTAGCGGCTAAGAAGCAGCTCCTCTATTGTGCGGAGAGGGTCGCAAAATCCATCCCCGTACACGTGTGTCAGTATGTATCAAAACATGTGGGATTTTCAGCAAATTAGGCATTTGGTAAAAGAAAGTGAGCTATTTTATAGAAATATAAAATAGCTACTCTATACTTTCTGAATAGGCATGAAAGATCATTTTGACACCTATGAGGTTGCGATTAAGTGAGCTATTTTATAAAGTAGGTATTTGGTAAATTAGCTCACTTAATCTCTACTTTAAAATAGCTATTTTGAATTCTTTCTATAAAGTAGCCTAAGAGTAGCGCAATGCTTTCTATATACTTTCTTTTACTAATTCAGATATTTTATCATTAAAAGCTATTTGACAGTAGCTATTTTATGTGGAGTATTAGTTGATTTTCTTTTCACATTATTTTTTGTTTATTATACTCATTCATGTATACTATTTGGTGTGATTTTCACAAGCTGATTTAATATAGAGCTTTTCATCTTTCTTGCAACCATCCATTTTATACTACGGTTGGGAGTTTGGATGCTCTACTCATTATACTTAAGTTCGGCAAGTAATGATTTAGATAGCTGCTTAATGTTTTACTTGCTTAGGTTCAACATGTGATGATTTGGATAGTTAATGTTCAAACATGTATATTATGGCTTCTGATTTATAATTTTTTTTTTCCCGCAGAAAGAACTTGAATTTATTTTCAATACCAGTTAAGTTTGATTTTATTTCCTGCACCAATTTCATTTTCGGGTATCAGATTGAGTTTTTTATGTGTTTTGTATGAATTTTTCAGCTGTTTGGTAAAAAAAAAATATCCTCATTGGATTTTTTTTTTTTTCTTAAGAGTTTTTTTGTCGGATTTTGATTAATTTCGATGGTATCAATTAGCTCATTTTTCTAAGATTGCATAGTAAATGGATGCCGCCTCTATCAGCTCTTGACTGCTTTCCATACAGATCAGTTTCCTTTGAAATGTATTTAAGCTAACCAAATTAACTATATTATATAGATGATATTGCTTGATGTTTGCGGATTCTTTCACTATGTGTTGGAAAGATTAAAAATGTGTAAGCTTGGTGCTGGGAAGGTATGAATTTGAGAATTAAATAATTTTGGTTCCATTTTCCTCTAAGAATTTTTATTATGTGCCTTGGTTTTGGCTGTCAACATTGGAATCAAATTCTTATTGGGATTTTTTTAACATGGAAGAGAAGTACCCACCTTTTACTATTACTGGACGCTTCATATATTTGGAATCTAAGCTGATACCTTAGTTTTAAATTAAGAGAGTTCTACATATCCAATGCATAAGGTGTCTTTTCCTTATCAATTAAGTAATGTGTATTGGTTTCAGATCAATATTTGATAAATGGGGGAGCCTAAGCGAAATATATTTATATTGCCTATCAAGCTCTGTTCTGACTACACTTTATATTTATGGACAGTTTATTTTTATGTAAATTCATGTTGGGTTTTTTGTATGATTCCCAAGATTTCTGGTTTTGATTTGGTATTCAGTATTTGCTGAAGTTCTCCACTTTTTTTACTTACTCTTATTCTTAGCTTTGATGATTCTTTTTATTTTTAGCTGTGGAGTTGGTTTTTCTCTTCTTTGTTTTGCAACTCATTCCTCTTATTCTTTCGTAAAATATAAATTATATAATCTATATTTTTTTAACCCATCATTTTTTATATACGTAAAATTACATAAATTAAATATAAATTGTAATTTAATAATATTTATTGCTTAGAAATAAATTGTGTAATAAAAATTTCGGTCATTAAATGAATTGACTAGCTGAATTCAGCGATGCCTGGGTGAATTTTAAACTGCATATTCTGAAATCATATTAAGAATTATTTGAATTTAGGATTTAGGATTCAGAATGTGAATTCATATAAAAGGTTGCCTATAAAAAGTTGCTGATTACGAATTCAAAATTTTTATTTCTTGACCTATTATTACTCTTACAGTGCAAGACAGATTTTCAGAATTCTAATTTCCGAGCTTAGAATTCTACTAGGCACGTTGGAATTCAGCTAGACAATTCAGAGAAGGAATACAAAAGGAGTTTTATGTAATACCTTTTATTTCTTGGTTTCTTTTACCAATTGTTGCAAGCCATTTGATCGTGCTAGCAATTCCTTTTGAAAAGATTTTATCATATAGAATTCTAAACTTTGAGGATTCTTATTTCTGAATTCTGGTAGTACTGTTGGTGCTGTTACGATATATTTTATCTATATTATGATACTGTGAATTATTGCCTTCTATAGGGTAGTATCATTGCCTTTTATGGAATAGGATTATATAGTATGTAATCCTAGTTATACTCTTACTATAGTAGTCATTGTTACTATAGTAAGACAATCTCTTGTACTATATATATTCGCTAATACAACTCAAGAGGGTATGCTTTTTTGCCCTTCTTTTATGGTATCAGAGCGGAAACCCTAATGTGGGGATATCGATCTATCGCAACCATCCACCATAAGTCTCACCTCTTTCCATAGGTTTCTTTTCTCTTAGTTTTCTATCTTCCAAGTACTGCTACAGTACTATCGCTACTGTACTGCTACAGTACTGGCGATACAATACTGCTACAGTACCAGTGCTACAGTGCCTCTGCTACAGTATTTTCAGCCTGTGATTCCTCTTTGCTCCTCTGGTGCCGCTCAGACTGTCCTACTGTTGGTTGCTCATATCGTTCGGTTCTTTCCTTGGTGCGGTCGATCTTATTTGGTGATAAGTGGTTCTTCTCGTTTGGTAGAAATCAGGTTCTTTTTTATTCTCATCCGTTACATTCCGATTTATCTTTCTCTTTTATCTAGTGGTGGATCCTTATTTTAAGGTGGTAAATATGTTTTCTTTTACCTCAAATTTGCCAATTGTTAATATTAAAACTCTCATACCACTAGAACTCACCGATTCCACATATCTTCTGTGGAAACATGTCTTTCTTAATCTTCTAGAAAGTTTTGGTGTTACAACACATGTGGACAGAACTAGTGGTGTACCTTCTCAAACTATCGATACTGCTGATAAGAAGGTGGTTATAAATCCTGAATATGTAAGTTAGAAAAATGACCATACTGCTATACTTTCATGGATTAATGCTACTTTATCTCTTAGCATATTACATATGGTTGTTTCTAGCTCTCCTAAAACTGCATATGATACTTGGAGAATTATTGAGGCATTTTTTCTTGATAAGACTGCTTTCATGGCTTTTTCTTTAAAGTCTGAATTGCGGAGTATCAAGAAAGGCTCAATGAGCATGAGTGATTACATGCAAAAAATCAAGACGATTGGTAATGCTCTTCAGGCGATAGGTGAAATCGAGTCAGACCATAATTTGGTCATGATTTTTCTTCTAAGGCTACCAGAGGAATATCGAGGTTTTTTTAGTGCTCTAAACACACACAGAAATAAGCCAACTTTTGAACAACTTCGTCCACTCTTGATGCAAGAAGAAACAGAAGTCCAGCGTCGTACTAGTGTGACTACGTCCTCTGCTATTCCCGCTATTGACGGTGAAGCTCTTTATGCCAATCGTGGACGTAGTAATCGTGGAGACCGTGGAGGTAGATATCGTAGAGGCCGAGGACAGCGTGGTAGACACTACTCTGGTCGTGGAACTCCTGGAATCTACCCACAGTCTCAACCCAATTATCCTCAACAATCTTACACTCCAAATCAACAACCGTACATTCCGAAGTCTGGCATATAATGTCAGATATGTGGAAAGTTCAATCATTCTGCTCTTCAGTGCAGACAACGCTTCAATCATTCTTTCACTGTTGATGAAGTTCCTCAAACATTTGCTACTCTGAACTTTCACGAACCCGGTGAGGAGGTCTGGTATCTGGATACCGGAGCATCAAATCATATGACAGCAAACACTGGTATTCTCTCATCTTCTAAACCTTATAGTGGGCATGAAAAAATTCTTGTTAATAATGAAAATTTACTTGATATTATTCAGACATGTGAAACTCAATTGAATACATCTTTTAACTCTTTTGCTCTTAAAAATATTTTTGTTGTTCCTGCTATTAAGCGAAATTTACTTTCAGTGCATAAATTCTGTCAAGATAATAATTCTCTTTTTGAATTTGACTCTACTGGTTTTTTTGTTAGGGACAAGGAAATAGGGAAAGAGCTTTTTCGATGTCCTAGCTCGAGGACATCACTTTATCCAATTTCTTCTAAACTTGCAAGTGTAGGAAATAAGCAACAATTAGCTCTTGTTGCATCTAGGTTTAGTGGAGATGTTTGGCATAGACGGTTAGGTCATCCTAGTCTTCTTGTTCTTTCTACATTTATTAAAAACAATAAAATTCTTTCTGATTCTGCACTGAAATTATCTGTCTGCAATGTGTGTAATATGGGAAAACATGTTAAACTCTCATTTCATGATTCAGAATCTCAGTATGTTTTTTCTTTTCATATTGTTCTTTCTGATGTTTGGCAATCACCTGTGCCCTCGGTTTTTGGATATAAATAGTATGTTATTTTTATCGACGATTATTCTAGATTTTCCTGGCTTTATCTTTTAAAATTTAAATATGAAGTTTTTGACAAATTTCTCGAGTTCAAGAAGATGGTTTAAAATATATTTCACAGCTCAATAAAAGTTTTTCAATCTGATAATGGTACGGAATTTGTAAATGACAAGTTTTTTAGTTTTTGCTCACAAAATAGAATTATTCACCGATTTTCTTGTCCTTACACTCTTCAACAAAATGGCCTTGCTGAGAGAAAATATAGGCATTTATCTAACATTGTTAGAAGTCTATTGTTTCAAGCTGGCTTGCCTCATCGTTTTTGGACTGAGGCCATTCAAACTGCTGTTTTTCTTGTGAATCGACTCCCGTCTCTTATCAGAGTCTTTGGATGTTTGTGTTATCCCGATGTTCAGGACATTACAGATCACAAGCTCTCTCCCCGATCATTCCCTTGTGTTTTCTTGGACCTTTCTGAGAAACATAAAGGCTTTTGCTGCCTTTATCCGAGCACTGGTAAAGTTTTTATTTATCGCCATGTTACTTTTGTTGAAACTGTTTTTCCTTACTCTTGTCTGCCTAAATTTTCTTCCTTACCTTCCCCCACTACCTCAAATTTTCAAATGTTTCAACAATTTTTTTTTTCTAATCCTCCCTTATTGGGTGAAAGTCCTCTCTCTCTTGATGCTATCTCTGGTTTCTTCTTCACACGCCCTTCTACGGATGTTGGTTCACATGCATCTGTTTCATCGTCTGAGACTGTATCGACTTTTCCTTCCACCTCGAATTATGATGCCACACAGGTTAGTGATGAACATGCTGCCACTGTTGCTGGTCCACCAGAACTCCGAGTCTATACCAGACGACGCACTCTCCGACCTACTGCTGCTACAACTCCATCTTCTCCTGTTGAGTTTACGCCTTCCAAATTTGACAGGCCACCTTCACCTCATCCTGCTAAGCCTTCGTTACCAATCCGAACACACTCTATGCTTACTCGATCTATAGCTAAGAATTTTGCCGGGACTACCTCTTTCCTAGCTTCTTCACATACTACTCTTCCTATTAAGCCTACCACTTTTCATGAAGCTTTTCAGGATGCAGGTTGGCGTGCTGCCATGGTTGAAGAATTTGATGCATTACTCACCAATAATACTTGGGAGCTTGTTTCTGCTCCTTCTGTCAATCTTATTAGCTGTAAATGGGTCTACAAAGTCAAACAGAAGGCGGATGGCTCTCTTGAGCGTCTCAAAACTCGACTAGTGGCTCAGGGTTACAAACAATAACAAGGCATTGATTTTGATGAGACTTTTTCTCCGGTTGTCAAGTCGACCACTATTTGTACTGTTCTTTCGGTCGCTCTCTCTTCTGGATGGTCTCTCCGATAACTTGATGTGAAAAATGCCTTTCTTCATGGCACTCTCTCTGAGGAGGTTTATATGAAACAACCACCTGGCTTTGTGCATCCTTCGCTTCCTAGTCATGTTTGCCGTTTAGGCAAAGCGATATATGGTCTCAAACAAGCTCCTCTGGCTTGGTTTTAGCGCTTCACTTCCTTTCTTTCTGAGATTGGTTTTGTTGGTAGCACTGCTGATCCCTCGATGTTTGTTTGTCATTCCTCCTCTGGCACTCTTGTTCTCCTCTTGTATGTTGATGATATTATTGTCACCGGCAGTTCTTCATCTATTCTTGATGCTCTTATCATCACTTTACAACCCGAATTTGCCATGAAGGATGCGCTGCATTATTTTTTTGGGTATTGAGGTTCATCGCTCCCCCTCTGGTCTTCATTTATCTCAACAAAAATATGCGCATCAACTGCTTCAGCGACATGGTTTTCTTGACAGTAAGCCCGTTTATACTCTTTCGCCAACTTCTCGTCTCTCTTTTCATGAGGGGCATCTTCTTGAGGATCCATATACTTATCGTTAGATAGTTGGTGCTTTCCATTATCTCACTTTCACCAGATCGGACGCTTCATATACCGTCAACTCTGTTGCCTAGTATCTCTATGTACCTCGTGAACCGCACATGCAGGCGGTCAAGCGTATTCTGCGTTATATTCGGGGGACGCTGTCTTATGGCCTTCCTATCTTTTGCTGCGACAATCCTTCTCTTGTTGCCTTCGTTTATGCTGATTGGGCTGGTTGTCCAGATACACGTCGCTCTACTTCTGGATATTGCATTTTTCTCGGGCCAAATCTTATCTCCTAGTCCTCTAAGAAACAGCCCACCATTTCTCGTTTTAGTTCTGAAGCAGAGTATCGTGCTGTAGCCTACACACTTGCTGAGACAGTCTGGATTCGTCGACTCTTTCGCGACCTTCGTGTTTTCTTATGGCGCTCTATCAGTATTTATTGCGATAATCTCAGCACCACCTACCTTGCAGCCAATCCTGTTCTTCATGCCCGCACGAAGAACATTGAATTTGACCATCAGTTCTTGCGGGAAAAAGTTCAGTCTGGTGATTTGGCCTTAATTCATATTCCTTCTGACAAGCAACTTGCCGACATTTTCACCAAGCCCCTGTCACCCCCTTGGTTTTTGATCTTGCGGCTCAATCTTCGCATCCGGCCACTGGATGCTTAGCTTGCGTGGGGATGTTACGATATATTTTATCTATATTAGGATACTGTGAATTATTGCCTTCTATAGGGTAGTATCATTGCTTTCTATAGAGTAGGATTATATAGTATGTAATCCTAGTTATACTCTTACTATAGTAGTTATTGTTACTATAGTAAGACAATCTCTTGTACTATATATATTCGTTAATACAACTCAAGAGGGTATGCTTTTTTGCCCTTCTTTCAGGTGCGATTATGGATTCTAAATTCGAACCTTTTATATGCATAAAAAATGTTGATGCAATTCAGATCAGATTTGGGAATTCTAAACTTTTATATGCATCAAATAGCTCGGCGCAATTCAGAATTCCAAATTCAGATCATTCCAAATTCTAAACTTTACTACTTATCATATGTGGCCGTTAATGTTGTGATTTACGATGTAGCACTCCGCTTGCATGATAGTTTTGCATGTGATGACGTTCCTTGGGTTTTACTTTTTTGTCAACGTAGTTTGAAAATCATTGTACTGTATAGATTAGTAGAATTCTTATTAATCGGTTCACAATCGTGTTTTTTTTTAAAATGTTTTGTTTTTGTCTCTGGCAAGATGGTACCTTTATATTTCATTTCATTTGCTTACTCTTGAGTACCAGTGAGATGAAGGAAGTCTCACCATTTTCTGTTTCTATATCTTAAAGCTTTTCTGCTTTAATTCAAGCATGTTTGACCCCCATGTTGAGTCTGTTGCGGCGCTGTTGGTAAGAGAACTAAACAGCTTCTCCGTGCAACACAAAACCAGAAGCTCCAGGTAATCCGTTCGTTGCCAATCTAATAATGCTTGATGACTAGGGGTGTCTGAGCAAAATTTATTTATTTATTTTCATAGCTACTTTTCACTCTTCTCTTCTTTGTAAACATTTGTTTCATGTTTTTTAAACTATTGGGATTTCCCCAAACTGCATATTTGGCTTTGATTTGTCAAATCTTTGTGTTTTCAACTTGCTTTTACCTGCATTCAATTTCTTTTTCCCTTTTTGTTTTAGCAACCTTTCAAGACTTGGTTATGTTATATCATTGTTTTGAGGTGTTTACAGAAAAAACTCCGTTCTTTTGCTTTTCCTACACCCTGATTTTCGAAGCAAAAAAATTATATGCCATGGAATCCTCAAGTCCCTGTTTTCGGCTTCTGCAAGTTCCCTATGCCTTCCTGCTGGCTGTCGGCTCTTTGTTGTTCTTCATAGTCCTTATCTTGAATGTTACATGATTGCAACAATTGAGCTTCCACCTGTTTTTGTCCCAAACTACAATGCACCTTTCCTTAATGAATAATGAAATGAACTACAAAGTTTCTTGGTATCGAAGGTATAGGTAATGATGCATTAAGTTTCTTCAGTTTGAACAATGGAAGCTTTGAACTTTCTTTCATTAGCTCTTGGTACCTATAATAACATAGAAGCAAAACCCAGCATAAACCATGTATCAAGTTGCTTTTGTACTTCGAAATATATGGCTCAACCTATTAGCACCAACGTAAGTGTGTGTTCATTCTTTCTGTTGAGGGCGACCGACCCTTTGTTTCAAGTACTTTGAAATTGTATTCTAACTACCAAGACAGTTTATAGCAATACTCAATCAAATGGACTCAAATTGAGCATCTTTGGCTTTGGGATTGTATTCTAACTACCAAGACAGTTTTTAGCAATACTCAATCAAATGGATAGTTTATAGAGTTCAAAGTCAAAAGGCTATGGAATTTAAAGAAGATTCATATTGGGTAGTGTTGGAAAATGATGCAAATATTATGATGTTAGTGGCCCTACTATTGTGTAAGTAGTGGGTGCAAGTAGTGGGCTAAGATTATGTAAATAGTGATTAGTGTCTTAATTTGTGTAAGTAGTGGGTAATGTTATGAAGTTCATGGTAGTTAGTTTCTAGGAGCACATGTGTAGTGGATGTAGTGGAAAACATGTGTTGAGTTAGGTTTTCTTAAACCTAAAGTTTCTTCTTTTATTTAAAGTTCTTTGATTGTAAGCTTTTAGTAATGAAGTTTTTTGAATGAAAGTGTTTATTTTTCCTTCCACTTAATTGCTGTAGCAAATTATAGCAACTTCCATTTACATTTGGTATCAGAGCCTGGTTGTGATCAAGGCTGGGCGTTGTGGTATTCTTTGAAGCAAGAAGCAATTAGAAGGCTCACAAATCTAGTAAGTTGGATGGTACAAAGAGAGGTATACTTTCATCACACTTGTTTTCATCATGAGTAACTCAAGTGCACTTAATCTCTCTCAATCTTTGATTCCAATTTTCAATGGAGAAAATTATGAATTTTTGAGTATCAAAATGCGAACGTTTTTCATTTCACAAGATCTCTGGGATCTAGTTGAGCATGGTTATGCAGAAATAGAAGGTTCAAAAGGTGCAGATAAGACAGCAAATCAAGGAGCTTCGCAAAAATGATGCCAAAGCATTGCTTGTGTTGCAACAGGCAGTGCAGGACAACATTTTTCCTCGAATTGCAAATGCCACCAAATCAAATGAAGCTTGGACTACTTTAAAGCAAGAATACCAAGGAAATGATCGCGTTCGAACTGTGAGGCTACAAACTCTCCAAAAGGAATTTGAAAATCTCTACATGAAAAATGCCGAAGGTATGCAAGAATACTTTTCTCGAATTGCTATCATTATTAATCAGATGAGAAGTCTTGGTGATGATGTTTCTGAGAAGAAGGTTGTTGAAAAACTTTTGAGAAGTCTTCCTCCTAAATTTGATCATATTGTCGCTGTTATAGAGGAATCAAAAGATTTGTCAAATTATCATTTAATGAAATAATGGGTTCTCTGTTAGCTCATGAGCAGTGACTAAACAGATCTATAGAGAAAAGTGCAGAAAATGCATTTGAATCAAGGGTTGAAAATTCGAAGTCAAAAGGTGACCAAAAGTATGCAGGAAGAGGCCGTGGAAGAGGTGGTTTTCGCGGTCGTGGAAGAGGCCGAGGCTATAGTAGAGAAAGATCTGACACAAACTACCGACAAGATGATAATGAGAAAAGCAATCAAAGCCAAGGCTATAAGAGTAAGCAATGTCATTTCTGTAAGAAATATGGTTATATAGAAGCTTATTTGCTGGGCCAAAGCAAAACAACAAGCCAACTATGCAGAAAAGAATGAAGAGGAAGGTAAACTATTTCTTACATGTCTGAATTCTAATGTTAGTAGTGCTGATTTATGGATTTTGGATAGTGGATGTAGCAACCATATGTCAGGATTTAAAAACCTTTTTCGTCACATTGATGAATCTGTAAAATTACAAGTTCGGCTTGGAGATGATAAGGTTCTACAAATTGAAGAAAAATGGACAGTTGCTATAAAAACTAAGTCAGAGTACGGAAAAGTTTATCAATGATGTTTATTATGTACCTTCCTTGGCTCACAATTTATTAAGTGTTGGACAATTGATTGAAAGAGGATATAATGTTAAATTTTGCGATAACTTTTGTGAGATTAGCCATGAAAGATCTCAAATACCTTTGATTAAAGTTTCTATGGCTGAAAACAAGATGTTTGTACTTGACATTTCATGTATTGATGAGCACGCTTTGGTTGCTAACACTAAAAATAAATCATGGCTTTGGCATTTGCGTTATGGTCATTTACACTTTAATGGGTTGAAATTATTAAGTCAAAAGAAAATTGTATGTGGCTTACCCGGAATAGATTGTATGAATGAAGTTTGTGATGGATGTGTTTATGGAAACCAACATCGGATTTCGTTTCCCATTGGAAAATCTTGGAGAGCTTCTAGACTTCTACAGTTGATACATGCCGATATTTGTGGTCCAATGCAGACTCCTTCTTTTAACAGCAGTAAGTACTTTTTGTTGTTCATTGATGATTTCACCAGGATGAATTGGGTATACTTCATCGCACAGAAATCAGAAGCACTTGACAAATTTCGAGAATTTAAAGTGCAAGTCGAGAACCAGAGTGGGCATTCCATCAAAACTCTTCGAACGGATCGAGGGGGAGAGTTTCTATCAATTAATTTCTTTTCTTTTTGCAAAGAAAATGGCATTTGCAGGCAACTAACAGTGAAGCATACGCCGGAGCAAAATGGAGTCGCAGAGCACAAAAATCGAACAATAGTGGAGATGGCTCGTAGTATGCTTAAAGAGAAGAAGCTACCGAATGATTTTTGGGCGGAAGCTGTAGCAACCTCAGTGTTCCTCCTAAATCGATCTCCAACTAAGGCGGTACGAAATATGACACCTTTTGAAGCTTGGTGTGGAAGAAAGCTCGATGTGAGCCATTTTAAAATTTTTGGCTCTATAGCATATGCATTTGTTCACACTAAAAATCGTAAAAAGTTGGATGACAAAATTGAAAAATGTATCTTTGTTGGCTATAGTAATGAATCAAAAGGCTATCGACTATACAATCCGATAACAAGGAAACTTCTTATAAGTCGAGATGTGATTTTTGATGAAGATAGTATTTGGGATTGGAATGAAAATTCACAGGTGCCATTGACAATTGAGGAAAGAAAGTCGCTCACACTTCCAAATGAAGACTAGAAGCTTCACAAGCCACCCCAAAAGGCCAAAGGAAAGAAAATGTGGAAAAATCAACTTCATCATTGTCGGATTCGGAAACCTCTCCTCTAAAGGTAAAATCCTTGAAAGAAATTTATGAAACTTGCAAATTTGTTCTTATGGCTGCAGAGCCCGTATGTTTCGAAGAAGCTTGTGAAAAAGAAGAATGGAAGAATGCAATGCATGAAGAGATAACAACTATTGAAAAGAACCAAACTTGGGAGCTTGTTGACATGCCAAAAGAGAAAGCAGCAATTGGTGTAAAATGGGTTTATCGGGTGAAGTATGATGCCGACGGAAAAGTTAAAAAATACAAAGCACGGCTTGTGGCGAAAGGATATGCTCAAAAATCCGGTATCGATTTTCTTGAAACATTTTCACCTGTTGCTCGTTTGGAAACTTTTCGAATTATTTTAGCTTTAGCCGCTCAAATGATATGGCTTGTTAATCAATTCGATGTTAAGTCGGCTTTTCTTAATGAAAATTTGGATGAAGATGTTTATGTAGAACAACCACAAGGTTTTGTTGTTAAAGGAAAAGAGGAGAAAGTCTACAAGCTTAGGAAAGCTCTTTATGGCCTGAAGCAAGCCCCTAGAGCGTGGTATAGCTGTCTTGATATCCATTTCCGACAACATGATTTTCATAGAAGTGAGAATGAACTAACTTTATATATGAAGGTGAAAGGTAAAGAGATTATCATTTTCTGTGTTTATGTCGATGACATAATCTATACAGGTTCATCAGATCTTCTTATTTGTGATTTCAAGAATATTATGATGCATGAATTTGATATGTCGGATTTGGGACTTTTACATTATTTTCTTGGTCTTCAAGTTATGCAGACTGATAATGGTATCTTTTTGACCCAAGAAAAGTATGCAGTGGATTTGCTCAAGAAATTTAAGTTACAGAACTGCAAGGGATGTGCAACTCCTATGAATTCAAATGAAAAATTGACAAGAGATGATGGGACCGGAAAAGTTGATGCACGGATTTTCAGAAGTATAGTTGGAGGTTTAATGTATTTGACACATTCACGTCCTGATATTATGTTTTCTGTCAGCTTAATATCCAGATTTATGCATGATCCTACAAAGCATCACTTTGGAGCTGCTAAACGAATTCTACGCTACATTCAGGATACTATTAATTTCGGTATTTGGTACCACCCAGTTACTAATTTCAAATTGGTTGGTTTTAGTGATAGTGATTGGGCAGGTTCTCAAGATGACAGAAAAAGCACAAGCGGATGGATCTTCAATTTTGGATCTGGAGCGATCACATAGGCATCAAAGAAGCAAGCTACTACCGCTTTATCTTCCTCTGAAGCTGAATATATAGCAGCAACATCGGCCGCATGTCAAGCTGTGTGGATTGCGAAGAATTTTGGAGGATCTATGTCAAACACAAGAATATCCAATGGAGATATATTGTGACAACCGCTCAACCATTGCAACGACAAAGAATGCAATGACAAAGAATCCGGTCTTTCACGGACGCATGAAACACATCGAAGTACGTCATCACTTCATCCGGGATCTTATCAACAATAGGCAAATCGACATGAAGAATTGTTCCACCAATGAACAAGTTGCTGATGGATTGACGAAAGCTTTATGTCATGACAAATTTTTGAAGTTCAGAAGAGCCCTCAAGGGGGAGTGTTGGAAAATGATGCAAATATTATGATGTTAGTGGCCCTACTATTGTGCAAGTAGTGGGCTAAGATCATGTAAATAGTGATTAGTGCCTTAATTTGTGTAAGTAGTGGGTAATGTTATGGAGTTCATAGTAGTTAGTTTCTAGAAGCACATGTATAGTGAATGTAGTGGAGAACATGTGTTGAGTTAGGTTTTCTTAAACCTCAAGTTTTTTCTTCTATTTAAGTTCTTTGATTGTAAGCTTTTAGTAATGAAGTTTTTTGAATAAAAGTGTTTATTTTTTCTTCCACTTAATTGCTGTAGCAAATTATAGCAACTTCCATTTACAGGTAGGTGTAAGTATCTCAAAAGGTACAGGTTTATTTACGAGCGTAATAATAAGTTAACCATTATTATGTAACTAGATTCAGCAAAGCACATTTAGACAAAGAATTAATTTATTTATATATCTATCCATACCTATATATTTCAGATTATGCACGTCTTCTTTCTCGCTGTTGCGAAATGATCCTGCATGTTGAATAAGATAATATGCGAGTCATGTAAAAACATCATGAGGCGAAAGGTTTCTACAGCTTATTTTATTGGCGACTGCATTTAATTTCATACTTTTCCCTCTTCATCGTTTTCATTTTTGATCATGTGAATTGTTAGTGAGGTGGCAGTTGATGTAGGGTTGCTTTATTTTCTTATGCTGCGCAAGTTAATTGATTTCTGCTATGTTGCCACCTTTTTTGGCTTTGTTTGTGTTTCTACTTTTAATAAAGTATTTTAGGTAACCATGAGAGCTTGCAAATTAGGAAAAAAAACAAAACCTATGTTTTTACTGTATTGAAAAAACATAAAACAATTCTGAGATCAAAACAAAATCTTTGATTAGATTATCTTTCTCATATAAATAGATTTTTAGTAAAAGTATTGGTTGATATATACTAGATAATTCTTACTTTAGTTATATGAATTAGTTGAACTGTTAGTTACTATTTTGCTGAGGCTTTAATTATTTGTGAAGTTGATGACTAATTGATTGTTTATAGTTTGATATGAGATACTGTTGAGTTTAATTTTGTTTGCCAACAGTTCTCTTTTTTTACATTCTTTACTTGCACGAGGTGTGATATTAGGTCACTTCATGTTTAGTTGGTAGCCAAATATGATCCTCTAATATTTTATTTCTGATTGGTTGTTGGATAATTTGTGAGAAAGCAGTTTTACAGATGTTTCTTTATACTCAAATTTGGTATTCGTATCTTTGTTTGGGATTAAATATAGTAGCTTTGGATGGACTCAGTTTTACAGATAATTGTTTGTACTCAAATATGCTATTCCTGTCTTTGTTTGGGATTAAATGTGGTAGCTTTGAATGGACTTGACTGTTTCGATACATTGTTGTTTTACTAATTCTACTTGGTTAATTTCCGTCATTCCTTTCTGAATCTTGCTATTTTGTATCTCTTCTTTGAGACGATGATGATAAGTAGAGAAAAACGTGGAAAATGATGGCTTTGAACAAGCGAAAGTTTGGACGGTCTATTCATAGGCAACCTCTTCCTACTGTTCTTATCCTTCGTCGTTGCGCACATGTTCCTCCTACGGTAATCTGTTGGTCCTATTGCTATCCTGTGCTTATGAGCATTTTTGCCGACTTAACTGAGCCTTACCTTTTTGGGGTTTTAGTCAAGACGGCTTAATTTTTCCTTTTTAGGGTTTTTGCATTCCTAATTTTGATACATAAGTTGCGATTTTTTGCTATCCCATCTGATACTTAGTAGATAACAAGAATTATTTAGCGTTGAAAAGTAGCTACTTAGTTTGCCTGTTGACAATTTGAATTTATAATTCTTAGTTTTCACTTTGTTCCTAAAACTATTTAATGGGTGGTAGTTTGTAAAGCCCTCTTAGCATTGCATAACACTAATTTGCAGAAATCAATTTCTCAAAAAAAAAAAAACACTAATTTTCAGAAATTACAATCTTAAGTTGTTAAAAAAAAATCGCAGGATTGTTAAGGAAAACATTATTTTTATTAGCAGACCTCCAAGTGCATACAAATATTTTTTGTAAGCGTTTTTTGTATACATTCATACCAATTATAAATCAGAAATAAACTGGCTAGGGGAGTTTGAGTAAAGTATATTTATTTTTTCTATATTATTCATGGAATCTCGAATTACCTAGTTGAATTTCGGATAGTCTAGCTGAACTCTGAATTATCTATCTGAATTTAGGATTGGGAATTCATAATTCAGAATTCAGAATTGCAGCAAGTTATTCGATGCATATAAAAGTTTAGAATTTAAAATTCTGATCTGAATTGCATGAAGATATTTGATGAATATAAAAGGATAGAATTCAGAATTCGGGAAAAAAAATAGAATTCAGCAGAATTTCATATAAAATCTAATATTTAAAATTTACAATTGTAAACTTTTAAAATTTACTTTTAGTAATTAAGATAAATTATAATTTTTTTAAATTTTATGTTCTAACCTTTAAATTTCAAATTTCAATATTTCAAATATTAAATTATAAATTGAATTTAAAAATTTAAATATTAAATTCTAAATATTGAAATTTCAACTTCATATGTTAAAATTTAAATTTTAAGCTTCAACATTTTATATTTTAAATTTAAATTTAAATTTTGGATAATAAAAAAATTTTAAATTGTAAATATTTAATTATTCAATTCCGTTTTGCTTAAATTTTATAACCAACTTTAGTAAATAATGTTGAATAGTCTATTCAAAAGATTTTAAAAATTATATAAATTTTTCGCCGCCAAGGGCAGGCTATCACTAGTTAATACTATATTTAAGTCTATATATGGCCAGTTACGTAATGTTGAGAGGCGCGCGGAATCACATGCAGCTACGAGCTACGTGAACAAAAAGTATATAAAAAGTCCCTAATTTTTCAAATCTGAACCGTTGACTCTCCTTGTTTATTTTAAAAGAAAAGCTTCAAATACTTCTATGTGGTTTCGTACTTTTTCACTTTAGTATTCTGTAGTTAATTTAAAGTGTATCAAGTTAGTACTCTATAATTTCGCACTTTTTCACTTTAATATCATGTGGTTTAAAGTGTATCAAGTTAGTACTATGTGTCTATGTGGTTTTATTTTTGTATCAAGTTAGTTCCCTATGGTTTCATTTTTCTCTTTTTCTTATCCATTTCAGAATATTTTTTTCGTTAAATCAGTGGCAAAATTAAAACTAAATGGTACTAAAATAAATATTCGATAAACCTAGATTAAGTATCGGAAGTTTTTGTATATAATTTAACGCAATATTAAACCACATGATACTAAAGTAAAAAAGTGCGAAACCACATGGTACTAACTTGAACACTTTAAACCACAGGGTACTAAAGTGTGAAAGTATGAAACCACATAGTACTAACTTGACACACTTTAAACCAGAGGATACTAAAGTAATAAAGTGCGAAATCACAGGAGAGTATTTGAAGTTTTTCCTATTTTAAAGTAGTTGATCTATGAGATTAAAAAAAGGAGATCTCGAGAAAGCATTTTTAAACTAGACCTTAGCATACTCTTAATTAAGAATCTTCTTGGATTAGGCCCTCTTCGCACAGTTCTCTTGTCACGCCCCGGGGTTCCTTTTTAATAAAAATACAGCGAAAACTTTTTTTTTCTTTTTTTTTTTCTTTTTTTGAAAACCTGACCTCCAGGGTATGCGAGATCCGCCATAAATACAGGGAGTCCACTGTTCATACGGACAGAGTCTCCTCTGTATTTGCACGGCGTCGTACAAGTACAAGAATACAAACAGGATACAACCACTACCACTGAACATACAAATATTCATACATTCATACACCATTCACCACAGGTTCATAAACAGAGTTTTGAATATAAATTCACAACTATCAGTTGAAATGTTTCCTATCTGGAAACTTGTTTTGAAATACTAGATCAAGAAAACCACGAGAAAACTTTTTAAAACTGTTTCCCACACGAAAACCCTTTTTCTTTAAAACACACTATCACGAGGGGTGGAAAATCGATTACAATCCTTTACATGAAAACCACGAGTGTTTTAATTAACTTCATAAAACCATGTGTATAAATATCTAAGTAAACAAAACCAACTGAACCATATGTCTAAGAGATATCAACATAAATAAATAAGGTAGTAATTAAACCAATAACCTGGGTCGGAAGCTCTATCGACCGCTACAAACGTGTCTCACGTCTCATCTCAACTCTCACCACCCGCGATATCTGAAAAATGGTGGGGGAGGTGAGAACATGTAAACATGTCTCCCCTCCCAGTGGGTACCGCAAGCCAATGAAGGCGAAGAGTACTCACCGGATCAGAAAGATAAACAACAGTATGGGTAAGTGAAAATACAGTAGCAACGATAATGAACAATGAGATATGTCTATAAAAAGTATAACTACCGCTACTGTAATGAACAACTGAAAGTATACATGCGACAAAACTATAGTAGCAAGACAGTATAATGAAAGAACTGAAGGTATACAAACAACAACCGCTACTATAGCTATATGCGTTAACTGGACAAGAAGTCCAAATATACCCAATCTAAACCTCCGTGTCGGTCTAAGGACCTCAGGCAAAAGCTCACTACCACTCTACCTGCATATAACCTAGTCCTGACCGCTGGGCTCACGGGTTGGCACTTGCAACCACTTTTTCGGAAAAGAACATCCAGCCGCGGTGGATCAGACCGCTGGTGTTCGTGAAATGCGAACGAGTCTCGGGCGATCAATGCTGATATGCTGAAAGGCAACCATCGACAACCAGTCGACAATCCCGCCCCTCAGGGCTCACCAACTGCATAGGTCATCAACTATAAGGAAGCACAAGAACCGACCACTCAAGTCAACTAGGATGGAACAACTCAACATCCTACCAAAAGTATGCAAATACTGTCAATAGGTCACAAGAATGTATCATTATAATCTGGAACTACCGTCAGCCACTAGCTGACAATCCTACCCCTCAGGGTAAACCGACCGTATAGGTCATTGAACAGTAAGGAATATAAGTACCGACCACTTAGGTCCACTAGGACGGAACAACTCAACATCCTATCAAAGATATACAAGTATAATCTAGAACTAACCGTCAGCCACTAGCCGACAATCCTACCCCTCAGGGTACACCAACCTCAAAGGTCATCAAACGACATAAGTCAAGGAACAGACCGAATAGGTCATAGATGCGAGATATAAGAACCGACCAACCAGGTCACTGATATAAAGTACGAGAACCGACTAACAAGGTCAACGGATACTGAATGTAACAGCCGACCAACTAGGTCAACATCTATCACAAGTAAATATAACTACTCTACTCCTACACTTGATCCTAAGCATGGGAACATCTGAGTAGAGTGTAATGTAAACAATAGAGGTGCAAAGTTCAACATATAGTATATGCATGGATAATATCAAAAGAGCAAGGGTAAGAAACCATCACCGAGCGTGCACCACTGTACCGACGTCGGATCGAAGTACCCACCTGTAAGGATGTCGCGCCTGTCTCCTGACTGCGAAAGAATGTCAACCTGACCTACGGAAGGTCCACCAGGTTAGTGTCTAACCCATAAGTAATAACCATTAAATCATAATCCCACAAACAAACCCACGGAGATCGGTTTCTCAAAACCGATTACTGTAACTTGTCGGCAGTCCCGTAATCGCACCGGGACTCTGCCGGGACCCACGAACTCTCCCGAAACACACCGATCAAGATACAAGTCATACGCTGCCACTAAACACCTATTTTAGTGTGACTTGGCAGCAAAAACAAAATCTCGCCTCCAAACAATTATCGTCGGATAATCGTTCGGATCCGGGTTCCCGGAAGTGTTTATTCGATACCGGAACCCACTGTCGCTCACCCATCATTTCTGAACCCTCGAAATGATACGAGTGACCAGCCAATATGGCTCAGCGACTAAACAATTCACCACGAAGCACCGTCGAAAGAATTCCAAATCAAACCCGCGTTCCGTTGGCGGATTTCGTCGAGAAACGCTTCGGAAATCAATATTTGATTTTCGCAAGGGCCAGGGCCTTGAATAATCAGTCCAGAGAAAACCCACAAATGTTGCCAACAGCAACCACGATGAGCCAAAATGCATAAAAGTCCTCCCGACTACCCAAAATCGCATTATTCCATGCGATTTCGGGACTTTTATGGTCCGTACACGAAAATCGGAGGTCGATTAGTCAAACCGTCGTACTCGCTGATAGGTTTCAGCATGCTGGAGGCCGTGCTCACCTTTCAGAGCACTGCCGGCTACTGTGGGAAGCGCACGAGTGACGCGAACTTCAGTAAAACAGCACGCACAGCAGGAAAAACATGCTTATCTCGCTAACCAGGGGTTCGTTGACCCCAATGAAGGTGGCCACGATGATCGGCACTGAACAAGGATCATCGTGCTCACCTTCGGACGACTCGGAGTGGCCCCGGGTCACCGAAAAGGTGATCGGAACCCCTAACAGTGCACAGAAAAGCTAAACTAAGCTTACCGGAGCTAGGCAGGGCACAGGGATGGCCGGCGGCGGGCGGACAGCGGCAGGCCGGCCAGGGTCATGTGCGCTAGGTCAGAGGGGGCCGGGGCTCGCGTCAGCAGGCGACGGAAGGCGGCGACGACGATCGGGTGATGATCCCCTAAGTCTGCCAACCCGAGGAGAGCTTGGGCTTAACCTGGTTGACCAGGGGCTCCGGCGACGGGGTAGCTGGCCATGGACGAGTGCGGAGGCCAGGCGGAGCCGGCGCTCACGCTAGCCGGCGGCGGAAGGCTGCGATGGAGACGTTGGAGCAACCCGAGCCGTTGGCGGCGGAAGGCTCGGCTCGGGCTCAAAAGGCCGCGGCTGTCACTGCAGCGGCCGGAGGGGCCCAGGGGCGGCAGAGGCTAGTCTCCGGAGGCCGCAGGTAGACGGTGCCGCCAACGGTGGGCGGCGGCGGCTCACAGAGGCCAACCTGGCCTCGGCTCGGCCCAGACCCGCACAGCAAGGTTGGAGCGGGCGCCGAGAGCCATGAGCGGCGGCGGCGGCCAGTCGGGACGGCGGAGACGGCGATGATGGGTCGTCGGAGACCCAGAAGGGAAGCGCGGCCATCACAGAAGCGGCGGTGGCTCGCCGGCCGTGAGCCAGTTTAGGCTCGGCCCGAGCTTGACTGGGGTGGCCGCAGGCTTCCAGGAGCGGCGACGGCGGCGAGCAGGGCGGGCGCCGGTCGGCGGCGATAGCCTGGTGGAGGTCGGAGGGAGGCGGCACGTCGGACACAAGGCGGCGGCGGCGCGTAAACCCACGACTGTGCTGGTCTCGGCCAGAGCCTGAGTAGGCTGGCCGCAAGCTCCCCAGACCGGCACAGCCGGTGCGCGACGGCGGTGGCAACCAACGGGGGAGGCTACCAGAGGTGGGGCACGGCCGAGGGAGGGAGCCCGAGGTGAGGATCTCCCTGGTGGTCCATAGGCAGAGATGAAGTGGTGGATAGGTGGAGGAGATGGTGGAGGAGAGGTTGAGGGAAGGCCACGCAGAGCTTTTCCGGCGGCCGGGGATGCTCACCGGCGGCCAGGGCGCGCGCACGGCGAGGGCACAGTGGTACAGGTAACGGCTAGGGTTAGCTGGGGGAGCAAGTCGGCTAGATCTAAGGGTTTCGTGCTAAGAAACCCTAGTACAAACATTATATACAACCTGAAATCTTGCAGAGAAGTCCCCCAAAAATCAATATTATCATCCCAGCCCCTCACCGCGCGTGTATTTTACATGTACGCACCACGTCGTCCGATTTCGCGCGTTTCGGTACATAAAATATGGGGACTTTTGTGAAAATTCCAATTTGTCACATTAGACCCCTTCCCGAACATCATGCGATATCCGGCAATCCATTCATCGGATTTCTGAACGGATTGCGCCATCGCGTTCAGCACGACGGGGGCATTGAAGCTACCGTGTTGTTTCATCTGGTTTGGTTGCCGATTTGCGACAAAACCCACCTTCATTACATTCCACCATATAACACATATATATATACCATATATATATAATCCAATGAAACCTCTTTTTCTCGAAAACCGTGCATCAGATCTGAAATCCGTTAGCGGCATTAGTTCCAGAATAGCTAAACCGATCGAAACGAGCTATTGGATCGCTATGAACGGAGTTTGATACGCGCCGAAAGCCAACTCTACTCCGTGGCTTCTCCAGAAAACCGGAGTTACTATTCACTTAAGTGAAAACTAATAATCGCGTATCTTCTCCATTTTAGCTCATTTTCTCCTGAAACTTGACGAGTGTTTATGTAATTAAATTACACACAGGAACATCATCAACAGAAAGTTTATCTAGACGGTAAAAATCTCAGTACTTACATCTCTATCTTGTCGAGCTACATTACTTGTATTTAGCATAAGCTATTTTAATCCATTTTGTGAAATATATATGATAATTTTTTTTTTTTTTGAGAAAGAGGTAGCACGCTACCCGCTTCATTCAATAAGAAGATAAATTTAGCTATATAGAGTGAGGCAGCAAGGGCCTAGGAGAGAAAAAGCAAACAAAATGAAATTGGAAAACAAAACTAGTTACAAAAACACACGTCGAAAGAATAGGTGGTACAACACACACGTCCCCTAGCTCAATAGAAGGTGGCCCACTCCTTCACCAGTATCTCAAC
Source organism: Ananas comosus (assembly GCF_001540865.1). NCBI lineage: Eukaryota > Viridiplantae > Streptophyta > Magnoliopsida > Poales > Bromeliaceae > Ananas > Ananas comosus. The sequence continues at coordinate 1,633,796 of NC_033631.1, read as the reverse complement.
ACGATGGGCAGCAGAGAAAATATCAAAGGGTAGGTTTCAAAAAATTACGCTATTTCTATCACCCCAAATTGTCCACCATAAGGCCGCCACAAGACTCTGAGCCTTAAATCTATCCGTGGGTGTGTTGTTTCCCCGCAGCTCCTCCCAGATAGTATAAACGTCATCGAGCAAGGGAAGGGTAGGGAATTCTCCAAGAAGCGAAACAAAGAGGTACTTAGAAATGACGCAGTTCACTAGCAGGTGGTTGACAGTCTCCATCTCTACTCCACACATTACGCAAACATTATTACCAGCCCATCCCCTTTTAAGTAGGTTGTCCCCGGTAGGCAATCTCTTCTTTAATGCTATCCAGAGAAAAATTTTGACTTTAGCTGGAATTTTCATTTTCCAGATGCCAAGCGTCACAGTATCCAGGACTCCCCCAAATCTGATGAGCGAATACTCCGACTTAACTGTAAACCTATTTTCGGGATTCCATCTCCATTGAGCCCCATCAGGATGATTAGTAAGGGAAACATTAGCAAGGTGATTCTTCAACTCCCTAATATTTTGCTTGCTATACTACGAGTATCGTTTGGCACCTCTTAGGATCTTTCTCCACCTCCAACCGGATGTAGAGAAACATTTGTTGACTCGGACCTCTTTAGTGTCAACGTACCGAAAAATATCGAGAAAGAGCGACTTTAGGGAGGTGTTGCCACACCATCTATCAACCCAGAAGTCAATGAGATGTCTGTCCCCTAGCATGTAACTCAACCCGCTTTTAAAGACTTCCTTCAAATCTACTACGTTCTTCCACCATTGTGAGGCCGGTCGAAAAGACTAGCCTTCGAAAAGCATTTGCTGTCTGCTATAGTATACGCTTCTGATCAATTTAGTCCACTGTGATCCTCGTTTGGTAAGAAGGCGCCACCACCATTTAGTTAGAAGGGCATTATGGTGGCCAAATCCTTGACACCTAATCCTCCTTCATCCCTACTCATACACACGTTTTTTCAAGCAATCATGTAGTATCCCCCTGTATAACGTGCTCGTCATTTTCAGAAGAAGTCTCTACGCAAAGCCTCCAAACGCTTTAAGACCCAAATTGGTGCTTTGAAAATAGAGAAAAAAATGTAGTGGCAGGTTAGAGAGCACCGAATTAACCAGAGTTAGCTGAAAGGAGTTTTGCCTGCCATCCGTCAATCCTTCACAGGATATAGAGAAACATCCGTTGACTCGGACCTCTTTAGTGTCAACATACCGAAAAATATCGAGAAAGAGCGACTTTAGGGAGGTGTTGCCACACCATCTATCAACCCAGAAGTAAATGAGATGTCTGTCCCCTAGCATGTAACTCAACCTGCTTTTAAAGACTTCCTTCAAATCTACTACGTTCTTCCACCATTGTGAGGCCGGTCGAAAAGACTAGCCTTCGAAAAGCATTCGTTGTCTGCTATAGTATACGCTTTTGATCAGTTTAGTCCACTGTGGTCCTCGTTTGGTAAGAAGGCGCCACCACTATTTAGTTAGAAGGACATCATTCATGGTGGCCAAATCCTTGACACCTAATCCTCCTTCATCCCTATTCATACACACGGTTTTCCAAGTAATCATGTAGTATCCCCCTGTATAACGTGCCCGTCATTTTCAGAAAAAGTCTCTGCGCAAAGCCTCCAAACGCTTTAAGACCCAAATTGGTGCTTTGAAAATAGAGAAAAAATGTAGTGGCAGGTTAGAGAGCACCGAATTAACCAGAGTTAGTAGAAAGGAGTTTTGCCTGCCATCCGTCAATCCTTCTTTGGAATTTATCAATGGCAACGGTCCAATCAACTTTTCTAAGCAACCTGAAGGTCAAAGGCAGGCCCAAATATCTAGTAGGCAAACTTCCAATTCGGCACTCCAAGATATCAGCGATTCGATTAGCTTTTCTGTCTTTGCTTCCCATGTAGTGTAGTTCCGACTTCTCTTTATTAATCTTAATACCAGAGGCCCACTGTGACGCCCCAACTTCCCAGGGGGTCACCCATCCTAGGACTACTCCCGTCCTAGCACGCTTAATTCTCTTAAGCTCTTGGGCCTTGCCACTACCCAAAATGCTTAAGCCGGGTTAAGAGTTTTAGCCCTATTATATCTCATATATAGGACTATTTGGGGTCTCACAATCTCCCCTCCTTTAAGCCCTGACGTCCTCGTCAGGCTCAGACTCACAAGTATAAGACGATGTGAGACTCATCTCACTAGCCCGTCATCCAGACCCTGGCTCAGCCGAGACTCATCTCACACTTCCGGCTGGTAATTGGCTCTGATACCAACTGTGACGCCCCAACTTCCCAGGGGGTCACCCATCCTAGGACTATTCCCGTCCTAGCACGCTTAACTCTCTTAACCTCTTGGGCCTTGCCACCACCCAAAATGCTTAAGCCGGGTTAAGAGTTTTAGCCCTATTATATCTCATATATAGGACTATTTGGGGTCTCACACCCACTCAAATAAATTTCACAAAAACTTGAGGTTATGCATGAATCTTTTCTTTGCCTCACAGAAGAATAAGGTATCGTCAGCGTATTGTATTTAAGAGACAGTGCATTCACTCATGGGGCCAATCCCTTTGAGAAGATTAAAATGTTCAGCCCTTTCAGTTATCCGAGCAAGACATTCAGCCACTAGAAGGAAGAGGTAGGGGGATAAAGGATCGCCTTGTTGAACTCCCCTTCTTGGTTTGAACCAATTAGAAGCTGCACCGTTAACTAGGACGACCATCTTAGAGTTACAAATGCATTCCCTAATCCACCCACACCATTTATTGTTGAAGCCCAGTAGTTCTAAAGTCTTATTAAGGAAAGACCAACTGATAGTATCGTATGCCTTTCAAAATCTACTTTTACCCCAACACCCTCCACACCTGCCTTGAATCCCCAAGCCATTGCTTCATGAGCAGTTACGAACGAATCGGCCAACATTCGCCCTTTTAAAAAAGTTGATTGTGTAGGTGAGATTTGATAATGTTTTACTTCTTCTAGGCGGTTGGCTAAGACCTTGAGATAATTTTCTAAATCCTGTTCAGAAGACTAATAGGCCTAAAATCATTGCCCCTCACCGCTCCTTTTTTTGGGATAAGACAAATGTAAGATAATCTATAGCGCGTGTAGATAATCGACCTTCATGAAGTTCCTGGAAGATTAGCAAAATATCATTCTTGACAACATCCCTAAAGGTCTAGTAGTAGCTCAAAGGGAAGCCATCTGGTCTAGGTGCTTTGTCCCCTTCGAGCTGAAACATTATCGTTTTGATCTTGTCTAAGTCGAAGAGGTTAGTTAAGAGATCAGGTTTAGAGAGCCGTCTGGTTTGGAATAACCCACTCCAATCTCCGACAGAGTCAGGGGTACGGGGCTTCGGGTTGTAAAGCTCTTTAAATTTGCGCCAAAAATAGTGTTGCTTGTCTGCTTCCTTAATAAATCTATTACCTTCGTCTACGATCACCCCAATCTCGTTCGAACGCATTCTACCATTGGCTATTGCATCAAAGAATTTGGTATTACCATCCCTTTCCTTCAACCAATGCTGTTTGGCTTGGAGCTTCCAGAGTCCTTCTTCATTTTTGAGGATCAAGGAGAGACGTGCCTTAAGAGCCGCTCTTCTCTCTAGGAGATCCGCTGCCAACGGACTTTCCTCTTCCAACAAGTCAATCTTCTGTATCTCTTGTATAACTTCATATTTGGATTTTAAAATGCTATAAAAGTTCGAAGTACACCATCTCCTAATCTGCTTCCGACAGTGTCTGAGTTTGGTGCTAAAAAAGAGAAGCGCGGAATCATTACGCTGAATTTTCGTCCACCATCCGGGAATGCTTTTAACAAAGTTTTCATTACGTAACCAAACCTCTTCCAGTCTGAACATCCTACACTTGGTTGTACTTCCTGTTGAAAGTAGAATAGGATAGTGATCTAAGGTTAGTTTGGGCATAGCCTCCACCGCAGAGAGAGGGAACTGTTAGTCCCAGTCAATTGAGATGAGAAATCGGTAGAGTTTGGCAAAGGTTGGGCTACTTTGCATATTCGACGAGGTGTAAGCCTGGTTCTTCATTGGCAAGTCCAGTACCTCAAGATCTCAAATCAAATAGTTGAACATCTTCGAAGCTTTCACACTCTAGGTTTTACCTTTGCGCTCCGTCTGACATCTAGTAAAATTAAAATCCCCGCAAATAACCCAACAACCTCTGTAAATGTTCTTGATATTGACTAATTCAGTACAAAATTCTACCTTACTCTCCTAAGTAGGAGGGCCGTAAATTGTGACGCCCCAATTTCCCAGGGGGTCACCATCCTAGGACTACTCCCGCCCTAGTACGCTTAACTCTCTTAACCTCTTGGGCCTTACTACCACCCAAAATACTTAAGCCGGGTTAAGAGTTTAGTCCTATTATATCTTATATATAGGACTATCTGGAGTCTTACAATCTCCCCTCCTTTACGCATTGACGTTCTCGTCAGGCTCAGACTCACAAGTACCAGACGATGTGAGACTCGTCTCGCTAGCCTTGTCATTCCGACCCCGGCTCAGCCGAGACTCATCTCACACTTCCGGCTGGTAATTGGCTCTGATACCAACTGTGACGTCCCAACTTCCCAGGAGGTCACCCATCTTTGGACTACTCCCGCCCTAGCCCGCTTAACTCAATCTCTTGGGCCTTGCCACCAGCCAAAATGCTTAAGCCTGGTTAAGAGTTTAGCCCTATTTTATCATATATATAGGACTATCTGGGGTCTCACATAAATATTGGTAGTGCCGCTTTGGACATGGATAAGGCGTGTAGTAACGAAGAATTTTTTGGGGTAGGCTTCATTGAGGAAAAATACTAAGAAGATCCAGCACGTCAAAATCCCACCGGAAGTGCCAACGGCTTCTATAGATTGAAATTTATAGAAAAAAGACCCACAAAAGCTTTGCAGAAAAGAAAGAGAGAAGGAGGTAACTTTCGTTTCTTGCAAACAAACTACCGCTTTTTTCAGTGAGCTCACCACACATTTCACAGCACGCACTACAACAGAATTAGATTATAGGGACACATATTTGGGACACTTTGTTCTAAGCGTCCCATTTATGTCAAAAGTTAGAAAAACATCTACTAATGCTAAATATAAAGCCGAATCTAATAAAAAATAAAAGGTTACTATACTCAACCAACCCTACCCAACCCATTTGGCCCGATTCCAAATAGAAAAGGAAAAAAAGAAAAATCGATTACCATCTCCTCTTCTCCCCTAACTCAATCTACTGAAATCCTAGACGAAGGGCCCTTCCCTCTCGTCCTCCTCCGCCACCGCAGCCAACGAGCTAGAATTTCGACGATTGCTAGATGCTTAAATAAGTGTTGCTAAACTAGCGGCACATTTTTAGGTTATAGCGACACTTTTTATCAGTCATTATATGCCTGGCGACCCCACGTATTGCAACACTTTTTAAAAGTTTCGGTAATTTAGCCGGCAGTACTTTTTTTTGACCTAAACAGATATTTAAAAGTGTCGCTACAGACCGTTTTTGTTGTAGTGACGTCTTTTACCGAGGTCTCCTAATTCCCTAATATTTCAACTACAGATGTTAAACATAACTAAACAAAAAGCAACAGTCCCAAAAAAGAGCACTAAGGGAAGCTACAGATCTCAAGCACGTCCCCGGAGAAAGGCCTAGAATGCTCACGTGTTAGAGTCACTAAGAAGCACCCCATACTTTTTGCTTTTCTTCGCTACCTTCCTTCTCACAGAGTAGTGCGTATCCTCGAGTCCATCTGTCCCAAAGCCCTCCCGAAGCGTTGGTCTTCCTAGCAATGGCTTTCTGAGTTATAGAACCCGAGTGGACGTTGACTAGTCGGGGGCTCAAACATGTAGAAACACCAGCTCCAGGAGTGTGAATCGGCAGCGATGGGGTCACTTGGGTCCCTAAACTCGAACCATCGAGACACGATATCGAGTAAGCTTGATGATACTTCGAATTAGATGCGGACGTGGAGTAAGCGGAGTGGAATACACCTGGCTCGTCGTCAAATCGGTGCGAAATACCAGGTACTGGTATAAAAGCAAGTTGATTCCCAGGACGTCACAAAGGAACGTGGGCCCCAACCCAGCCGAAAATGTTGCGCCAAAATATGGGTTATGCGCCAAAAAATATTGCGGCATAAACAAAAAAGTCAAAACTGAAGACCAAAACCTGCCGATATTCTTCTAAAAGCACTGTGAAGGTGGACCCGAAGTGGGGGCGCGGTGGGCCTCCAAAGTCCAGAGCTGGTACGGATACCCACACTCCAAAAGAAATCATTATCCACGGCTTCTTTGAAAAAAGCAGGTCAAAAGTAGGGCCACCCACCAAATGAAAATATCCCTCGAAACTCTCAACGGAAAAAGCCAAAGGGTAATGAGGTGTGTCAGGTCCATTGAGAGGACCAAATTTGAAAATGCATTCCCAAGAGGTGAAAGTCTCGGCATCTTCATCCATCGAATCCTGACATGAGTAGGTCTTAAAGCTCACTCTTTCGAAAAGCGTGCGCCAGGTGAAAGTTGAGGCTGCAGCGGCGATGGCAAGGTTCGAGATGTCCCTCCTCGCCAGTGGTGACAGCCGGAGAAGGAGCATGGGCGACAACGACGGCTGGAAGACCGTGGGCGCTGCCTGCAACGGCCAGAGGAGTGTAGTTAGTACGGAGCCTAGCGAGACGGCAGCTGCTGCTGGAGGAGTAGCTGCAGCCGGAGGAGCTTAGATGCTGCCTGCCGATAGACTTCTTCTTCCGCACCGTGACAGCAGGGAGTCCAGTGGATCCCGCCCAGTGGGCGACCATCTCCGTGCCGAGACCACAGCGACAACCTGCGTCGAGACCGCAGCGACGACCGGACGGCCTTGGGTGCTGCCTGCTGAAGGAGTATGATCAAACTGGCTGCTTGGTGCATTAGCGGCAGGATGCGTAGCTTTGGGGGATCATCTCCTCTGACTATTAATCGAGCTCTCCAATCGGTTCGCTCTAATCCAGCATTAGGATTCTCTATCTCCACATCTCCCATTTCATCATCCTCACCGCCATGTCCTTGCTGCAAGGGTGCTTGATTAGGGAATACGTTATTGTTAGCCCTCCCTTGCGGTGGGGGTGGCGGGGGTGGGGGCTGCGCAGTCGCTTCGTGATCCTCCTCCCAGCTCTCAATAGTAACCATGATTGGAAACATCTCATCTCCCATGATCAACGACACATTCTAGGGGACATTCGTCAGCGCATGGATAGCCACCCGGCATCGGTACGCCCGCAAATCGTTCATCGATTTGGAGTTCTCATCAGCTCTCAAAAATCGCCCAAAACCTCTGACGATGGCAGCCACTCTGGGTATCGACCAGCACTCAAACAGAAGATTGCTCAATCTAATCCATGCCTTGCAGGGCAGTCGGTATGGCATTGTGTGCCGATACTATCCCTACTTATAACAATTTAGCCAAAAGCTTTCTAGGGTAATAACCTGCCTCCTGACAAGTCTCTCCGCCGAAACCCACGCCGACAAGAACATCGCAAAATTGTGATCGCGGTGTCGCGCCACGATGAAGTCAGTCGGATAGTCACCAAACCGCCCCGCAAGCGCATTAGAGATTGTTTGTTGTGGCGTGTGCCCGAGGTTTGCCGGTTGAACAATATCGGCAAGTATAGCATTGTGGCGAAGCTTTCTACGTGCATACTAATCCTCCGTATAGGGAACGACGACGGGATGACAGAGGCGCGACCATAGGCATGGTGAGCACACAGCATGTTGTTGATGCCACCAACAGACTTTAGAGTGCACTGAAACGCTTTGTGACCTGTTCTGGAACACAGGATACACCTTATATGATCACGGCATGCGCTTGCAAAATGATCAGCACCCAGATATCTGAAGCACTTGCCGGTAAAAAGATGGCGTCTACCACTCCTCACGTTCTTAGGGACGTCCTTAGCGGGAGCTTGGTGTGATCTGTTTGGTTATCGAAGTGGTTTGGTGGCATAGCTCATAGAAGCAATGCCTATTTATAGGATTTCTTGCGGTCGCCTTCCATGTGGTGAAACATCAACTTCCTGGTTTGCTCCTTCCCTACCTTCGCCACTTCGAATCCATTCGAATCGTTGCCCCTTTGATGAAAACCATCAGTGCCTTCATGAAGAGTGCATTCTTTACTGTGCCCAGGATAGTAATTGTTAAAATTAGAACGACGAAAAAAGATCCAGAAAATAATTTAATGCAGGAAAAGAAAAAAAAAAGAAAAGAGCACACCGATATTTTACGTGGTTCGGCCAACGGCCTATGTCCACGGGCAAAGACGGAGAAAATAATTTATTAATATCGAAAAGGCGGAGTACAAAGAAGATCTCTCAAAAGATCAAAACTTAATTAGATCCGAAACGCCGAAATCCACATCCGTCAAAGCGAGTCCAAAGTGGTTTCTCTCTCACCAATCTGTACGGACTACAAATCAGTATTAATTAGTGCATACGGGTCCTCCCAAGATCCAACGTCTAATTAGAGATGCGGGGTCATTAGAGCTTGCCTCTAATTAGAGCACGGACCACCAATAACTGAATTAATTTTGCATGGCTTTTAAAATTTGGTCTTGGCTCGGCTTCATTAACTTGGCCACGTATATATAGGGCATGACTTTGAATTAGAGTCTAATTAGAACTCTAATCTAATTGGATTTCTAAACACAAGTCTAATCTAATTCAAAATTGAATTAAATTCCGACTCATAATCCATATATGCCAAATTAAAACTAAATTATATTCAATCCCAATTAGCTTAGGATTGAACTCCAATCTAGGTAACTACAAATCAAACCAAATTTAACAATTTCCATCTTGGTTTAATTTGTAGTGTAGTTGCTATGTTGAGATCACCACAAAACTCCACATTGAATTTAATTCGCCTCAATGCTCCTTAACACTCCGTGCTCCGTTTTCTCCAAACACCCTATAGGGCCTCAAATGCTGCCAACTGCCACCAAGTCCAAACAATATTTGAACTTAGGAATAGTAAGGGACTTAGTAAGCATATTCGCCGGATTGTCCTCAGTGTCAATTTTCTTAACAGTCACCGTGCGTTTCCCGATCACATCCCGAACAAAGTGAAACTTTACATCGATGTGCTTTATCCTCTCATGAAACATACATCTGATCTTTCGACAAATGAATAGCACTTTGATTGTCTGAATAAACAATCGTCAAATCCCAACAAGAAGTAAGCTCTCCAAATAAGCCTCTTAATCACATAGCTTCGTTCACACCCTCTATCATAGCAATATATTCTGCCTCCGTCATAGACAAGGCAACAATAGGTTGTAATGAAGCTTTCCAACTAACTGCATAACCGCCAATAGAGAATACATAACCTGAAAGTGATCTCATCCTATCCAAATCACCTACAAAATCTGAATCAACTTATCTAACCACACCATCCTTACACCTCCCAAACTCGAAGCAAGTGTTAGTGCTACCTTGTAAGTATTTCAAAATTCACTTAACAACCCGCCGATGAGTCTTACCGAGATTGGTCATATATTTGCTAACCATGTTCACTGCGTAGGAGATGTCCGACCGTGTGCAAACTATGGCGTACATGATGCTCCCGATAGTACTAGAATAGGGAATATGTGACATGTACTCCCGCTCATCATCGGACTGCGGTGATAACTCGGCGAAAAGTTTGAAATGCGCCGCAAAAGGATTGCTGACTGGTTTTGCATCTGTCGTCCCGAAACGCTTAAAAACCTTCTTTATATGTTTCTCCTATGTCAAATGCAATAGTTCTGACTTGTTGTCCCTCTTAATTTTCATACCAAGGATTTTCTTAGTAGCACCTAGATCTTTCATCTCAAACTCACCCTTAAGTAAAGCCTTCAATTTATTTTTCTCAACTATGTCGCTAGAAGCAATTAACACATCATCGACATAGAGCAATAAATATATGAAAGATTTCTTATCAAGCTTTCTAAAGTACAGCAACTGTCATGCTTGCTTTTGAAATATTCGTGACCTGTCATGAAGGAGTCGAACCGCTTGAACCATTGCCGAGGAAATCGCTTTATGCCATAAAGCGATTTCTTTAACAGGCAAATATGATCCTCCTTTTCTTCAACAATGAATCCCTCCGGTTGTTTCATATAAATTTGCTACTCAAGTTCTCCATACAGAAAAGCTGTCTTAACTCAAGTTGCTCAAGATACAGTTATTCATGACTACTAACGATAAAAGAATATGAATGAAAGTATACTTCACGATGGGTGAGAAAATATCATTAAAGTCAACACCTTCTACTTGACTATAGTCCTTAGCAACTAAACGAGTTTTATACCTTGTATCTTCCACGCCGGGGATTCCGTCCTTTTTCTTAAAGACCCATTTGCAGCCAACAATTTTCTTGCCTGTAGGCGGTTTTACGAACTCCCATGTGCGATTCTTATGAAGAGACTCTATCTCCTCATTGAACGCCACCAACTACTCTGCAGAATTGGCACCAGAAATAGCTTGATTATCTCTTGAAGGTTCACCTTCTTCTTCTATATCTTGTGCCACTGAAAGAGCATAAGCAACCATATTTTTATAACTGTATCTCTATGGTGGTTTGATCTATCTCCTTGCTCTGCCCGTAGCAATACTCTTCCTCTCAACTTATGGGGTTTCAGTTACTGAGGTGTCTGCCGACTGAACTTGTTTTGAATGAGAAGAATACTGCGACTGAACTATACCATCGGTCTCTACCTCAACCTGCTTGCTAGCATTGGGGGTTTCATCAGAAGAATTACGGTTAGGATATAACATAGCAGATTCATCAAATGTGACATTCCTACTATTAATTAATTTAGATAATTCAAGACACCACAATCTATATCCCTTAACCCCCGATGCATAACCAATAAAAATGCACTTTTTAGCTCTAGACTCTAACTTGCCTTCATTGATATAAAAATAAGCAGGACAATCAAATATTTGCAAATTAGAAAAATCAGAAGGGCTACCAGACCATTCTTCTTCCGGAGTTTTACAATCAAGTGTTGAATGTGGAGATCGATTCACCAAATAGCATGCCGTAGATATCGCCTCTGCCTGAAACTATTCGCTAAGGCAGCATTAGAGAGTATACAACGGGCCCTCTCCAAAAGAGTTTTATTCATCCGTTCGGCCACCCCGTTCTACTGTGGAGTATGCCTAACGGTCTTATGTCGAACGATCCATTCCTTCTTGCAGAATTCTTTAAACTCCGACGAACAGAATTCCAAACCATTGTTGGTCCTTAATCTGTTGATCTTCTTTTTAGTTTGCTTCTCAATTATGACCTTTCGCTGTTTGAAATAATTGAACATATCATCCTTACTTTTCAGAAAGAACGCCCACACTTTACGAGAATAGTCGTCAATAAAAGTTAACATATATCTATCACCACCATGAGTAAGAGTACGAGAGGGCCCCCAAAGATCAGAATGAATATAGTGCGGAGTACCTTTTGTCCGGTGAACTGCAGCCTTAAAGCTGACTCTCTTTTGTTTGCCAAGAACACAATGCTCGCAGAAGTCCAGCTTTTCTAAACTCTGACTACCAAGTAGGCCTTTCTCGCCCAATTTTATCATACTATATTCACTCATATGGCTCAGCCGCATATGCCATAATCTGGTACTATCAGAATCTGACATAGAGGAAGAAGTCACCGTTGCTGAACCTGTCACAGTGGAATCCTGTAGAACATATAACATGTCAGACAACTTGGCCTTCATCACTACAAGATTTTCTTTAGCGATCTTCAGTAATTCGTCAGCTGAAAAACACTTAAAGCCTTTAGTATCAAGTGTACCCAATTGAGATCAGATTTTTTCTCATATCCGGAACATGCCGAACCTCAGATATAGCCCTCACTACTCCATCGAACATTCATACCCGAACAGTGTCAATTCCAATAACTGTACACTTAGAGTGATTTTCCATCAGTACATCTCCAGCTTGAATAGGCTTGTACGTCGAGAACCATTCTCTATGCATGCAGATATGAAAGGAACATGCGGAGTCTATAAGCCACTCATCCTATCTGCGTGTCTTATCTGTAACAGTGAAGATGATATCATTTTTATTTGATTCTCCTGCTACAACACTTGCTTCTTCTTCAGTATTAGTGTTTTTCTGACCTTAATTTTTATCACCGTTATTCTTCCGCTGCTCTTTACTTTTCAACTTGAAACAATCAGCTTTTATGTTACCCTTCTTCTTACAATAACCACAAATCAAATTCCTGTGCTTTGATTTTGATCTAGATGTTCCTCTATTATCGGAACCCTTCTCCCGAGACCTTCCTCTAGCGGCCAAACTTTGTCCCGAAGCTCCACCTGTTTCGTTGCCTAACTGCATGTCAATTCTCTCTTTTAAAAATAAAGAGGATTTAACATCATCGAGACATAAAGTATCTGGTCCATATAAGAAGGTCTCACGAAAATTCTTGTAAGAAGGAAGTAGGGAACATAATAATAAAAGGGCTTCATCTTTCTTCTCGATTTTAACATCTATCGAGCGGAGATCCATAATAATAGAATTAAATTCATCTAAATGCGACTTAATAGAGGTACATTCCACCATGTGCAACATGAAGAGATATTGCTTCAATTATAACTTGTTGGTGAGAGACTTCGTCATATAGAGAGACTCCAATTTAAGTCAAAACCCTGCAGCGGTCTTTTCATCCAAGACCTCGCGCAACATGTCATCGGATAAATATAGTTGTATTGCCGTAAGAGTTTTGTCATCAATCTCCTTCTTCTGCTCCGCCTTCAATGAATCGGACAACTTTTCTTTTCCCAACAGTACCTTCTGCAATTCTTACTACGTCAGTATAGCACGCATTTTGACTTGCCATTATGTGAAACTATTGGTTTTGTCAAATTTCTAAATCTCAAACTTCGTCGTCATCTTAATCCTCAAAGGGAATAGAAATGCTCTGATATCAGTTTGTTAAAATCGGAACAACGAAAAATAGATCCAGAAATAATTTAATGCAAGAAAAGAAAAAAAAGAGGAAAGGGCACACTGATATTTTACGTGGTTCGGCCAACGGCCTACGTCCAAGGACGAAGACGGAACAAATAATTTATTAATGTCAAAAAAGTGGAATACAAAAAAGATCTCTCAAAAACCAAAACTTAATTAGATCTGAAGCGCGGAATCCGCATCCGTCAAAGTGGGTCCACAGTGGTTTCTCTCTCACCAATCAGTACGGGCCACAAATTAGCACTAATTAGTGCATGCATATGGCTCCTCCCAAGATCCAACGCCGTACGGAATTAGCATATATAGGTCTAATTAGAGATGCGGCGTCATTAGAGTTTGCCTCTAATTAGAGCACGGACTACCAACAACTGAATTAATTTTGCATGGCTTTTAAATTTTGGTCTTGGCTTGGCTTCATTAACTTGCCCACGTATATATAGGGCATGACTTTGAATTAGAGTCTAATTAGAACTTTAATCTAATTGGATTTCTAAACACAAGTCTAATCTAATTCAAAATTGAATTAGATTCCGACTCATAATTCATATATGCCAATTTAAAACTAAATTAAATTCAATCCTAATTAGATTTGGATTTAACTCCAATTTAGATAACTACAAGTCAAACCAAATTTAACAGTAATGAATGTGGGTGACACTCTTAACTGGTACTGGTAGGTAGGGGTGTAAACGAGCCGAACACAAGTGAGCTGGGGTCGGCTCGTGACGAGCCGACAGAGAGCTGGCTCGTTAAAGTATCGAGGGCTCACGAGTTGTCAACGAACAATAAATTAAAAAAATTAGATTAAATATATATAAAAATAAATTATAAAATTTTATCCATTAGACTTTGATTTAATAGTTGAAACTTTATATGTAAATGAGTCTTTTTATAATTAAACTCGCATTTATATTTTATTTTACTAAAATTAAATAATAAAATATATATTAATATAAATTTATTTATATATAAAAATATAATTAAATAAATTATATAAATATAAAATATATGTATTCGAGCTATTATCGAGCCAAACAAGAGCGAGCTGACGCCCACGCTCGTGTTCGCTCGTTTACTAATTAAACGAATGAGCCGATCTCGAGCTCATTTCGGGCCGAACACGGGCTGGAGCGAGCTGGATTGCCACCCCTACCAGTAGGGTGGGAGAGTAAATGTCTATGGAGTTAAGTCCTGCATTAACACTACGTACAACTACCTCGTAAGTCCTGCATTAACACTACAACCACCTCTTCAGTCCTGCATTAACACTACAACCACCTCTTTGTCTGACGGCTTATGGAGAGATTTAGCAAGCCTAAGAAAACGTCTCTCCAAATCTGTGCCAGCGGATTCCCTGCTCCCCTATTAATGTGACGATCATCCTCGGACGAAGCCAATATCAAATCTCCACCACCCTCTTCGTTGCCTCGCTGCTGCGATACCCTCTTCGTGCAAGGTCTCTTATTAGGTATCCATTTCCATCCCCCATAGCCTGTCAGCCCCTTACCTGAGGCGGTGGAACATAAGCAGCTCACTCTGTCCTTCCTCTTCTCACCATTCTCAGTCCTTCCTCTCACCATTAATTTATATGCTTTTTCATTATTCTGCAGCTGTTGTTGGACAAGGGTTTGTTGCTGTGAATAATGAAAGCTTTAATTCAAGATCACATACTGTGGTTGCATATATAGATGATGACATATATGTTGTTGTTGTGATGTATATATGGAGTAGTGAATGCGAGACAAAAAGAAAAGGGAAAAGAAAAGACTTCATTAAGTTATAAATTACTATTCAATCAATATGTTCCATTATCTAAAATCTTTTATGTTTATTAGTTATGTACGTCAAATCCTAGGATCTTACTCTTTTTTTTCTCTATCAGATCCTTAAAATGCGCAGTCTAAGATTAAATTAGAAATATCATAGTCCAAAACAAGTTATATATTGAAGGCCTCGCAATTAAGCCTGTGACTATAAAATAAGAGACTATATTATATTGCGTAGAAAAATAAGAAACTAATATGAATCACGGTATTAGCATGCATGCATGTACGATTACAGCTAAATGTAAAATTGTTATTTTACTGATTCAACTGGTGTTTGTCCATGTTTTATCCAACTTAAAGAGGTTGTAATATCTACAAACCCTCATCCAATGGTCTCTAGGATTTCACGTCTTTTCTTAGTTTTTAGTAATTAAAAGAACAAAGAAGTAACAAGATTTGTAGCGAAAAAATGAATTTTGGATTAGTATAGTTGTAGGATTGCAACCTCAAGTTGGTTGTAGAGCTAGCATTGCTAGCTCTTGCCCATTGGTTAAGGCAATTGTGAAGTTCGAACTTCACAAAAATATCAATATTTTTACTATTGCTCCCTATCTTTTAAAATACTTTCACAACAATTCCTAACAGTTCATTGTTTCATTTAAATCCTTACATTTTTAGTATTTCTTTCAAAAATATTCCTGTTAACCATGTTTTAGTAACCATGTTTTAGTACGTAGAATTGAGAAATATTCTGCTAGTAGTTGTATCTTTATCCTGTTATATATATATTTTTCAATTTGCAATATATTCGAAGTCCATAACAATGGATTATAAGACAAGGACGGTATGTGGGGTAAAATTTTCATTCTATTTTTGGGTATACAAGTAACGTTTCTCTATTTTAAAAATCTAGGGAAATAACCGATCATTCGTAGCGCAAGTGTCAAAGGATTTGGTGGTTGGTACTTGAGGTCTCTACCTTTCGCTCCAAAAAAAAAAAAAAAATCCAGGGCAGTATACCGTGAAAATATAATATATACAGGGATTCTTGTGCAATTTGGTTTGTTCTTTGTCTTTTTGCTATAAATTATCTCAACATTCACCACCTGCAGCATACCACTCCAACTGAACTAGGATGGCTCCGAAAGCAGTATTCCCCACCATTTTCGTTCTCTTCCTCACCATCGCCATCCTTTTCCTCCCTCATGCATTGGCGACCACCGGTAAACCTAACAAAGAAGGTCATTAATCTCTCTCTCTCTCTCAAAATTACTGCATCCTTTAAATAATAAAATCGCACGTAAAATTCATCACTTTACAGAACCACAAAGGAAAGAATCAAGTGCCAATGAAGATCGACGTGGACAACAGTCACGCGTCAATGAAATGAGCTCATCTGCTCGTGCTGCAGGTCGCCCTTCTCATTTTTCTTCATGCACTACTTCTCTTGCTTCTGTTAATTCCTCTTCTCTCTACTGGCACTTCATCTCTACTTTACACACATCTTCCAGTCTACTGACAGGCAGAAAGTAGCCTTGCTCAGCTTCGGATCTCAAAGCAAAACAAACACAACTACACAGAGTTAGGCTATATAAAACCGAAGAGATCTTAGGCCCTCAGAACTGACATCCAAGGCTTCTCTATGGAAACAACTCTCCTTCCCAGATCTTCGTATATATCAAGCTTGTCGGTGAAACAGAGATCGCACGAAGGTAGTTTTTGGAAGTCCCGAGAGTGACATCCTGATTCGCCTCAACCTAATCGCCATGTCCCCAGTTAGGTCTGGCATCAAGTCCCGAGTGGCCAAAATGCTTTGAAGGAGCCAATTCCACATGGACCTCGCATAGCTACAGCTAAAGAGTAGATGTTCCAAGTTTCTTCATTAGCGTAGCATAACAAACAGATAGAAAGTCCTTGCTAACCACGCTTTGCTAGTGTGTCGGCTGTCAAGATCCTATACACATAGATAGAAGGTCCCTGCGTGCATGCCATTGAATTTTAATTTAAGAGATTGATCATTAAATATTAGGTGCAGCTCATAAAATGTCACGCCTCGGGACCATTTTTGTAAGATCATTTTAGAAAAGGCATAAGATTGAAAATAAAGTTAGCGAAAAAATGCTCATTTTCTAATACAACCTTACTTATGGGACGGAAAGAGCCGGTACAAATATAGGAATTTCTCTGCTCACACGAATAGAGTCTTTTCTATATCTACACGGCGTACCATCCCGTTACATTACTACAACCAACCAATTCTACTCACAACCATCAGCCAACAATCATAACATGCGAGATGCTCATACAGCTAAGCGGTCCTTAGCGAGTATGATAAATGATTTCATACACGTAAGTAGTCCTTAACGAGAATGATGCTGACACACAATACACCAAACATAAAAATTTATCTATTATTTGTAATTGTTTCCTTAACAAGAATGATGTTGAGCAGCAGAAGTAATCGTTCATACCTTTTGCGGAAGCGATTTGCCCTAGAACGCGATGAGTCGGGATCGTAGAGGTTGATTCACGTGTCCTTGAATCGTCCACGAAAGTCTTTTAACGTTCCAAACCCGCGGTGGATTGAACTACAAACGAGAATGATCTCGAATCCACCGTTCAAGCGCCGCATCACTCATATTAACCGTCCTAGTCATAATATGATAAGGATTTATCTCTAATTAGCTTTCCAATTTAAAAGCGAGATTAATCCTAATCCAATTAGACAACATAATAACCGTCGGATTGAG
The DNA here is from genome assembly GCF_001540865.1 of Ananas comosus. Lineage (NCBI taxonomy): Eukaryota > Viridiplantae > Streptophyta > Magnoliopsida > Poales > Bromeliaceae > Ananas > Ananas comosus. The sequence goes on along the minus strand of NC_033631.1, from coordinate 1,616,277 downwards.
CCCGATCATGGGCACACCCAATTTTGTTTAATCGAATGCCAAGATCTCCCACTCACACATGACAGGATCGAAGCCATTGTAACCACTTCCTCAACATTACACCACTATTGATTCCATTCATACTGAGAAATGAACAGTGCGACGGCCGAGTCAACCTACATTTTGGGAGTACTATACTAGAAACAGCATATGGCCAGCATAGAGACATCAACCCTTAAAAGAAAATATTAGACTCGTGATGCCCTAGACCATTGAATTATATTATGTTCAGCATCTCTAATCCCTCAAAGAGCCATACTAACCTCTATTGTGCACATTATGACAGTATACTCATGATTGTCTCGTTATACTGAAGCGACACAACCTGTCGACAATGAATCAAAGTGTCTAAATATAATTCAATTAGTCTTTCTTGAGCCCTCATGCCACCGAGTTAAGAACTGATTGCTTTTCCAGCAATGCCCTGTAAAGCCGCATCACTCATAGCCGTAGGAAACATGCCAAAATAGCAACATCAATTCTTTCACTTAATGACATAGTCAAAAGTCACTAAAGGTATCTAACATAAATATAAGACATAATCTCAAAATAATGTCTGTAAGAACTCACACGATGAGGAAGTAGGGATCCATTCACTTAACTTCTTCATGTGGTCGCTAGCACATGTAGTATGAAATACATGCTATGACAGAGAATCTCAACTAGCGTATGTCTTTCTCAATGTCATACGGATCTTAGCTCAGTCACTCCCAGAGTGTCTAACCTGAGTCCTCCATTTGCTCGCTATCTCAAGTGCCAAACGGTGAACTCACATCCGGCTGTTAATGTACAGGTTATACGAATCGTTGGACTATCCGTATGCGATCTTGCTTATGACCTCATCTTGGTGCCAACCAAAGCGGCTTCCATTAATGCATCAATTTTCGCTCGCTCTCTACAGCGCTGAAAAGAATGATTGTTCGTGTGAGAGGGCCAATCAGCCTGCGACATACTTTCAATCCGTTCTACAATAATATGTACGTGTGCTAATCTTAACAGCCTTCCAGTGGTCCAATCCCGGATTGGACTGAAGGCGGCTAACCAGGCCCACAGCATAGCATATATCAAGCCGAGTACACATCGTAGCGTACATCGGGCTCCCAACCGCACTAGCATATGGAATTCGATTCATCTTGTTTTTCTCTTCAGAAGTTTTAGGGCATTGTTTAAGGTTCAGACTCTTACCTTTAGCAATAAGAGTGTCAATGGATTTGCAATTGTGCATCTTAAATCATTCTAAAACTTTTTTTATGTAAGTCTCTTGAGGCAAACCTAAAATTTTTTTGAACGATTCCGTAAGATCTTAACTCTGAGCACATAATTCGCTTCACCCATGTCCTTCATCTCAAAATTAGAGGACAACCACGTCTGAGTGGCGACAATCATCTCCTTATTATTCCCGGCCAATAGGATGTCATCAACATGTAAGGAAAGGATTAGAAAATATCCTTTGAATCGTTTAACATATACATAGTGATTTTCTTCAATTATCGTAAACCCATCTTCAGTGATGGCTCGATGAAATTGAATGTACCATTGTCTGGAGGACTGCTTCAATCCATTGATGGATCGTCGGAGCTTGCAAAGTTATGCTCCTCACCCTCTATAGAGAAGCCAGTAGGCTGCCATATAGATCCCCTCATTCAGTTCTCCATTAAAAAATACATTTTTAACGTCCATTTGGTAATGTTCCAAATCCAAATACGCGACAATGGCCAAGATCAGGCGGATCGAAGCAAACGTTACAGGAGAGAAGGCCTCCTCGTAATCAACACCTTCTCGTTGGGTAAAACCCTTCGCTACCAGGCGAGCCTTATACTCATCAATTGAACCGTCTGCTTTGCGCTTAACCTTGAGAACCCATTTATTTTCGATAGTTTTGCGCCCCGACGATAAGTCAACCAAGTCTCAGATTTGATTTGACTTTATCGATTCTATTTCCTCTACCATTGCATCCAACCATTCCTTACGAGTAGGTGACGAGAGAGCCTCTTGGAAGGACCTAGGCTTATCATCATTATGTTGAGCAACCATGAAAGCTTCCCTCTCAATCTCAAAACGACGATGGGGATGATTGGTTCAGACATCACATACAATGGGTTCACACTACCTGAGGTAGCCCACGTGGCCAATTTGCACAAAACCCCCTAAATTCATATAATAGCAAATTAAGTACATGAAAATTTGTGTTTTTGGTTGTTACCGGAACTCGCACGCTTCGGAACCAACCAGTAGTGTAGGTCGGAAGTTTTCAACATGCCAAAACCCATGCTCATTGTTCGGAGCAGAAGCCATGGCAGAGCAGCGTGCTAGGGCTATCTAAACTCTAGTTTCCAAAGTCCCCGGAAGTGTTGCAGCATGATCTGCAAACTGAGGCATCTCAGATTACAATGAAGGTGAGCACAGATGTCCATAGCAACTCAGAAGGATCGTGCTCACCTTCTCAATGGTTGCCGGCAACAGAGATGGCTGGAACAGGGAACACGGCCCCAAATAAACCCTAGCTCGGGGTTGCCAAAGTAGCAACACTCTTCTATTGGGTTCCGGCGGCCAAGAGGGTGTGAGTGCTTGCTGGAGGGGGTTATAGCCGATGAGGGAAGTTCGGAGGAGGCGGCAGCGGCAGTGCTCTCGAAGCTGTGGCCTAAACTAGAGAAGCTCGGGTTAGGGTGCTTGCCTGAGAAAAGGGAAAGTAGGGGGCGCATTAGGGTGGCGCAGGAGGGTGCTCTGGGATCCACTGGTGCCGGCAGCGATAGCGGGAAGTGGCGGCGGAGCTGGATAACCAAGAGCGGCTCGAGCTTGCCCCAATCTGCTTCAAGGTTGCAGTTTCAGGCTCGGGGGAGCGTGGTGACACCGAGGGTATGGAGGAAGGTTGCCAGACCCTTAGGATCAACGGCGAGGGTTCGGGGCAGTGCGGCCAAAGGGGAGAGGATCCCAGGTTACTTGGCTTGGGGGGAAGAGAGAGAGAGAGATGGAGAGATGGACTTGGGAGGCTGTTGGCCAGTTTGAGCGACCGAGGGATGGACACCGGTAGTTGGGGTCGACGGTGGCACAGTGGGGAAAGGTCTCAGTGTCGACTAGAGTTTAGAAAGGGAAAGCGGGGACCGCATAGTGTTTAGGAACCCTAGATGTTCAATATAGGATTTTTACAAATTGCATGAAGACCTCGACACTTTAGAATTTCTTGTTCAGCCCTCCACAGTAGGTGTAATATGCGCAGAGGCCTCTCCACATGGGGTTTCACTCGATTCCACATATAAAATATCACGTCTTTAAGAAAACTAATTTTTTAATTTTTACCTCCTTTTTTATTTTCACGCTTTTTGTGCTTTCAACGCACCGGATACGAAAATGGACATCCCCACGACTTCTGGCATTGTTAGACCATAAAAATGGTCATTTTTGTTTCATCGAAAATGGTTTCCGATTCACGTAACACCCTTCACTTTCTCTTTTCACCCAAATTCAAATAATATTTGAATTTAAGTAAATCCAACTTTATTACAGAGTTCGACTTTTACAGTGTTTACATAAAATATACCTATATACCAGTGCCGTTGGATCACACTTTATGCGAATTTCAGAGCACATGTGCGATCTCAAATTAAGCTCGCACCGGTCCTCACTTGGGAGCATCTCATTCAAGTAATTGTCCACGTCTTAATTTGCATTAACTAGTTATGTTGAATTGCATCAGGTGGAAGTATCGCACATCGTCCAGTGCCTCCGTTGCTATATCCACAAGCCCAAACGACATCTCAGCCGATTGTCCGAGGATCAACCCAGCATGATGGCCAACAGTTGCCTTCGTCCAGCTCCAGTGGCATTCCATCAGCTTCTGATACTCCGTAAGGAACACAAATTTTAAGAGGATCCTACCCATGGTGAAATTAATGGTCTACTCTACTGCGTTTCATTTATTATGAACAACACTTGAATTTAAAGTATGAGACCATGGGAAGGCTCATAAATTGATATATATGTGGTATGGAGATAATATATATAAAAATACTAGTAAATGACCCGTGCGAGTGCACGGGATTAAAAATTATTTTATTTTTTAACATTATAGAAAATAATATATTTTGAATTTTTAAGTTATTTTTAAAACAATTTTATAAAAACATAATTTTTTTAAAATGTAAACCTACTAAATAATATTATTTGGTACGTAGTTGATTTATAGGCAGCCAAACTTTATTCTCTATTTGCGAACTACGCTAGATTTTATTTATAGTGCCTTCTTTGATAATTTTAATAGTTTTTAATTAAAAAAAAATTTAAAATAGTAGTTCTAACAATTATTTTTTGTTAATTTGAAATATTTTAAATAATATATCTATTTACAAATCAACATATATCTTATCTGTAATTTTATTTTTATTATAGTAATTCTCGCGGGTAGAAATATGGAATAGCTTTTTATTATCAGACGTTAATTACAAAAAATCATTTTTAAAAAATGGATTACAAAAAGAAAAACAACTCTCTTTAACTTAAAAAGATAAATTAGACAATATAAAACTAAGATTTAAAGCTTTAAATAATATAATATTATCACAAAATGTATTAAAAAACTAAAAAGTAGAAGATAAAGTCATACCTTTAATTACTGTGTACTCACAGATAAACACTTGCATGTACTACAATTCAATCTTTATTTCATAAAAGTAGAGATAGACTATACCGATTGATTTGAAAGTAGTTGAAGAATAAGTATGTATTAGTGAAACGGTAGACATTTATATAAAATTGAAGAGTTTTTATAGAACTGAGAAGAAATAAAATGGAACTAAATATGGGGAGGACTTTGAGGGTACGTAGTTATCTAACCAAAGATACAATTTATATAAAATAAAAATTATTTGAATGAAACTTATAATAAATTGCTACCATTTGCACATTGTAAACGTAAGGCAAATATAAATTTTTTTTATTAATTATTATATTAATATAACTTGATTAAAAGGATGGAGAAAAGTAAAAGATTTACTTAAATAGCTATTAGATGAAGATTTACATAAAGTTTTTTTTATGAATTATCATATCAATTCATTTGTTATGAACAACACTTGAATTTAAAGCACCTAGCTTGAATGGTGATTAGAATATCTCACCATGGGAAGGCTCTTAATTGATACATGTTATGGAGATAATAAAATATTGATATCATAGGTACATCGCACTATATATTTGCATGTAATGCCGTAAATATGGTCTACTCATTCAGAAAGGACGGGTGACTTTCATAAATTTTTGACTAAATTGCAATTTTGGATCCTAAATTTTGAGGGCGTGTGAGACTTTGATCACCAAACTTTTATTTATTCTGATTTTTAGCTAAAACTCTCAAAATCATTGCAATTAAGTCTCATAGTCCAATTTAGTTGACCAAATAATGATATGTCGCTAATGTAGTAGAAATGTGGCAATGTTGTAATCGATGACATGACAATTATTGAGATACCATATTCCTACCACATCAGTGAACATCAGTCTCGAGTCAATTAAATCGGACTGTAGAACTTAATTAAAATAGTTCAAAATTTTTAGCCGAAAATTGTAATAAAATAAAGTTTAATGACTAAAATATCACATTCAACGGAGTGTGAGGACCAAACATGCAATTGAACGTAAATACTTTGGAAATGCTACCTATACACCCCTATAAGGAGTGTACAGATATATATTTAACACCCCTTAAATGAAGGGTTGATGCATCCCTTTGGTGTTTTAGTAAGGAAAAGGAAAAAATGCTAAATTATAGAAATCTTCTTGTAACTATCTACTTTTTTACTTTCTTTCTTCCTTAACTTTCAAAAACTTACATTTTATCCCTTAACATTTCAAGTTCTTGCATTTAGCCTCCCTCCTTCAGGGTTTGATCACTATTTCATCCATTTCTTATAATTTATACTTAAAATGCTCTTTAAATGATAGAAATATATTAAAAATAACATTTTCTTTATAGATGAAGTAAAAGCAATTTGGTCATTTTGTCTTCTTTATTAATGCCGTATCATTCTAAAAATATTTTTAAAATTTTAAGCGGGCAAAATATAAATTTTGAAAGTCAGAAAGGAAAAATAAAAAAATAGATATTTACAGTAAAGTTTTGTGTAATTTAGTGACAAAAAAAGTGATAAGATGAATAGGTTGGTAAAGCTAGACCTCAAAAGCTCAATAGTTGTAAGTTTTTACACCTATAGGTAGTTTGTACAGATAGCATTAATTGCTGTACATTGTTTTGTGTGTGTGTGTGTGTGTGTGTGTGTGTGTGTGTGTGGACATAGTATCAAAACTACTACAACTCCTAAATGGGTTCCTTGTTCTCTTATTTCCTTATTTTTTCGTTTCCTTCTCGATGGGTGTTAAATATAAAAATATTTAAACACCATTTTCTAACAGCTTAAGTTTTTAGAGTACAACGGTTGTTTCACATGGTATTAGAACAGGAGGTCCTGAGTTCGAGTCACACCAGGCTCCTAGCATATTAATTTCCTCCCATTTAATTCAAGCCCACGTCATGGGCCGACAAAAAAAGTCTCGAGCCCAGACGTGAGGGGGAGTGTTAAATATAAAAATGTTTAAACACCGTTCTCTAACAGCTTAAGCTTTTAGAGTACAACGGTTGTTTCACAATGGATGATTCTCCCTCTTCTTCATCTAATTCCTACCATTGACCTCAATTCGTTTTTATCTTCTTCATCATCAGAGCGAAGCCCTATTCATCCAGACTTTCAATAAGTTCCTAATATCTCGCCAACCTAGTTCTCAAGATTCTCAAAAACTACCTTATTTAATTTACAAAGGTTCCTTGAACAGTTGAACACATGGTCTTGAGGGCCATGTGATGGGATTGCATATACGTGTGGTTGGATGAATATATTTGTGATTGTTCTCCTAAACCTTTAGGATCCAATACTTTTTTTTTTTTTTTTTTATTCTCTTCTATTCATTTACTAATACCAATTGCATCAAAAAACCGTTTTTTTTTGTTAGAGCCGGAACAAAAATAGTAAAACAAGCTCAAGATGTCAAAGGACAGCAGAAAGGTACATCATCTCATATGAATCCTCACACGAATCTTCTTTGTTTTCTCCTCCATGTTATGATAAAATTTGCAAAGGCAGTGGCTCTTTTGCACCTATTTTTGCTTGGATCTTCCACTTTACACGCACCTTCCACTGCATTAGCTTTAGATAATTTTTCAGCAAAATCCTACAACAGAGGCTTTTAATTTAATCAAAACATGATGCCTATTTCTAATTAATCAAGCAATGCTCTTTTCTGCATGTCGTCGATTTTTGGCAATACATATATACTTGACGTCCAGATAATGGTTGTAAAAATTATAATTGTAAACATTTATATATATATGCACCCTTATAACTCGAGTTAGGTTTTGATTTTAAGACGTCGGTTACTAAATACTACGTTCAGTTCATAAAATATACCTATATACCAGTGCCATCGGATCACAATTTATGCAAATTTCAGAGCATGTGCGATCTCAAATTAAGCTCGCACCGGTCCTCACTGGGGAGCATCTCATTCAAGTATTGTCCGTACATGTTAATTTGCATTAACTAGTTATGCCGAATTGCAGCAGGTGGATCGAGACTCTCGCAAATCATCCCGTGCTCCATTGTTAATTACCACGACGTTTCAAACGCGCATCTCAGCGAGTGTCCGGAGCAGCATTCTGATGTTCGTAACAGCAGTATCTACAACTCCTCCAGCTTCAGTCGCAATCGATCAGCTCTGATAACTCGCGTAAGCATACAGAAATTTTAAGAGGATCCTACCATGGTGAAATAAATGTCTACTCTACCTGCTTTCATTTTTATGAACAACTTGAATTTCAAGTATCTCACCATGGGAAGGCTCATAAATTGATACATGATGTGGTATGGAGATAATATATATAATAATACTACCAAATGACCGGCTGCGAGTGGCAGGGATTAAAACATTATTTTTTTTTTAACATTATAGAAAAAAATATCTTTGGAATTTTTAAGTTAATTAAAAGTATTTTATAAACCATATTTTCTTTAAAAATATTAATTAAAGGCTAAGTAAATAATATTTATTTGGAATTAATTTATAGTGCAGCCAACTATGCTAGATTTTGATTTATAGTGACTTCTTTAATATTTTAATTATTTTAAATTAAAAAGAACCAATTACATAGCAGCTTCTCAAACAATTATTCTTTTGTTAATTTGAACATAGTTTAAATAATGTAAATCTATTTACAAAATTAACATATATCTTATTGTAATTTTATTTTTCTATAGTATTCTCTGCAGCAGAATCAATTGAATACTTTTATTATCAAAACTTATTTATTACAGGAAAAATACTTTTTATTTAAAAAAAGCGATTAACAAAAAGAAAGAACAACTCTCCCTTCGGGACGGATATCCGTCTCGCGGACAGCACCGATTACAAAAAGAAACTCATCTCACATCTCGCGACGGCCGATTCTTTCAAACTCCCCGATTTCAATTGCTAATCATCTTTTGCACCTATTTCCGCAAACCAGCTCGGAGCGCCTGCCCAGCGCACTTTCATTCCATTTCCCTACTCTTGGGAAGAATCTCTCGACCTTTCTCGGCCTCTGTTCACGACGTTCGATTAGAAAAGTCAAGCTGGCGCAGTTTTCTCTTGCCTCGGAAAAAGCCCCTGCCCGCGTTTCACCCAACGCTCTTTAATCAGACGATTCTGGAAACGCTTAAATTAGACATCTTCGACGTTTTTAACTGGCTTCACAGACCTGAACCTGCACGTTATAGACGGTATTGTGTTGTCCTATACCAAAAAAGCGAGAGCCCGACAGCGAAGGATCTCGCGCGCCGATCAGCCCCTTGTTCACCCGTTTGAGCTAAAACATCTCCAAATTTGCATCTACGACTTCA
>NC_033631.1:1562606-1607292 GCF_001540865.1 Ananas comosus | reverse complement strand
GACCAAAAGGTCATCCAACTGTAAGGAAGTACAAGAACCGTCCACTCAGGTCAGCTAGGATGGAACAACTCAACATCCTCTCAAAGATATGCAAATACTGCTCAATAGGTCAACTAAACTATAAATACAAGAACTAACCAATAGGTTTCAAGAGTGTATCAATATAATCTAGAACTACCGTCAGCCACAAGCCGACAATTCTACCCCTCAGGGTACACCGACCTCATAGGTCATCGAACGACAGAAGTCAAGGAACCGACCGACTAGGTCGCCGATCTCACAAGAAATCACGAAACCGCTCTACTCTAAACATGATACACAATATGCAGAATAGCTAAGTAGAGCAACAAGAAAACATGGTATAACTACTCTACTCCTACTCAGGATACTAATCATGCAAACAACGAGTAGAGTAAGATGTAAACAATAGGGATGCAAGGCTCAATATACTATACTATGCAATAGTAATAACAGAAGAACAGAGATAGAAGGATATCACCGAGCGTGCACCACTGTACCGACTTCGGATCGAAGTACCCACCTGTACATGTCTGACGAAGATCTCTCGACTGTGAAGATGGAACAATCGAACCTACGAAAGGTCCAACGGGTTAGAATCTAACCCACTAACATGACTCGCTAACACACAATCCCCACTCACCAGAACCACGAGAACCGGTTTCCCAAAACCGATTACCGAACAAGCCGGAAGTCTCGAAAACCGCACCGGAACTTCCACCGTCGCTCACCCGTCATTTTCGAACCCTCGAAACGACGCGGGTGACCAGCCAACAAGGCTCAGCGACGACGCAAATAATCACCAAGTACCGTCGGAAGAATTCCGAACCAAAACCCGCGTTCCGTCGGCGGATTTCGTCGAGAAACGCATCGGAAATCACTTTACGGTCTCCGTAAGGGCTTGGGGCCTTGGACAATCAGTCCAAAGGTTACCCACTACTCACCCATGCTGCCAACAGCAGCCGCAACAACCCAAAATGCATAAAAGCCCTCCCGATTACCCGAAATCGCATTATTTCATGCGATTTCGGCGCTTTTATGGTCCGTCTGCACAAACCAGAAGTCATTTAGCCAAACCGAGACACCTACTGACAGTTCTCGGTGTGCCGGAGGTCGTGCTCACCTTTCGGAGCACTGCCGGCCACTGTGGCACGCGCACGAGCGATGCGAAAATTAGTGAAATAGCGCGCACAGCAGGAAAAGCATGCTTATCTCGCTAACCAGGGGCTCGTTGACTCTAAATGAGGAGAGAACTGTGATCAGGACTGACAGAGGATCACCATGCTCACCCCCGGAGGCATCGGAATAGCCTCGGGTCGCCGGAACAGTGAACAGAACAGGAGACTATGCGCAGGAAGGCTGAAATCAAGCTTACAGAGCTAGGCAGGGCACGGGGTGGCCTGCGGCAGCCGGACTGCGGGCAGGCCGGCCAGGGGTTGGTGCGGCAGGTCCGAGGTGGCCGGGGCTGGCGTCAGCAGGCGACGGGAGACGGCGGCGACGACGGCCAATGATGCCCTAGGCACCCAAACCCGAAGAGAACACGGGCTCGCTCCGGCCGACGGGGAGCTCCGGCGGCGCAGGCGACGACGGCGGACGAGTACGGCCGACCAGCCGGGACCCGTGCTCACGCCGTTCGGCGGCGGAACGCTGCTGCGGCGGTACTGGACAAAACCGAGCCCGCGCGGGTTCATCACGGGCTCCAAAGGTAGCGGAGGCCATGGCGGCGGCCGGAGGAAGGTCGGGGCGACGGCGGCACGTCGCCGGAGGTCAAGGAAGGTCGGCACACCTTGCTGCGGGTGGCGGCGATGCGCGGTGGTCGAGAAGACCAGGTCTCGGCCCGCTCAAGGTTTGGGCGGCCGCAGAGAGGGAGAGCGGCGGCCGGCGGCGTCGGGAGCGGCGGCGATGGCGCGCGGGGGCACGCCAGAGGTCACCGGAGGGCGGCGCGACCGATGGGGAGCGGCGGCAGCGTACGGGAGTAGAGATCACCCGGGCTCGGCCTGGGTGACTGTGGGTTGGCCGCAGGGAGCAAGGTGGCTCCGGCGGCGCCGGCGGCGCGCGCCGACGGCGGGGGCCGGCGAGGGTGACATCGGAGGGGAGGTCTCTGCCAAAGAACGCAGGTTCGACTCATGGGGTGGCTTCCCGAGGTCAGAAGGCCGAGGAGGATGGAGGATAGGTAAAGAAGATGATGGTGCAGGGGTTTTCCCGGCGGCCGGAGCACCTGCCGGCGGCCGTGGTGGGCGCACGGCTAGGGCAAAGGTGCAGAGGTGCCGTAGGGAGGTCGACTGAGGGAGAAAGTGAACCAAGGTTAGGGTTTTCCATGATGAAACCCTAGAGAGTCCATATATGATTACCAACATTGCACACAAGTCCCTCTAAACTGATTATTGGAAATTCAATCCTTCACAGTGCCAGTATTTTACACGTACGCACCTCCACGTCTGATTTCGCGCGATTCGGTACATAAAATATGGGGACTTTTGCGAAAATTCCAATTAGTCACTTTAGACCCCTTTTCGAACATCATGCGATATCCGGCAATCCGTTCATCAGAATTCCGAACGGATTGCGCCATCGCGTTCAGCACGACGGGGACAATAAATCGACGATTTTGGTTCACATTGATCGGTCACGGATTCGCGACGAAACCCGTTTGCTCTCAAATTTCCAAAAACCACACACATAAACCAATGAGTAATCCCACTAAATCCTAGATTCAAATTCAAATTTGAATCTCCTACCACTAGTAGGTATATGTAACATCCCTCACCTTACTCTAGGTCACATACACAGAGCACGAGGAGTCTCATTATGCACGAACAGCAAAAAGCGAAAACCCTCTTTTCGATAAAATCCCTTTTTCTCAAAAATCGTGCGTTAGATCTAAAATCCGTCAGTGCCATTGGTTCCAGAATAGCTGAACCGGTCGAAACGAGCTATTGGATCGCTATGAATGGAGTCCGATACGCGCCGAAAGCCAACTCTACTCCGTGGCTTCACCGAAAAACCAGGTTACTATTCACTTTAACTGAAAACTAATAATCGCGTAAATTCTCTGTTCTAACTCGGTTTCTCCTGAAACTTAACGAGTGCTTTTGTAATTAAATTACACACCTAAACATCGTCAACAGAGAGTTTAGTTGCACTGTCAAAATCTCAGTCCTTACACACACAGCAGCGGCTACTATAAAGATCATCCTTGAGGCCTTCACCGACATTTCGGGACTTAAGATTAACTATCGCAAGAGCGCCTTAATCCCCATCCACCTGTCTACTTACCGAAGCTTCTAGCTTAGCAAACTGTTTTGGCTGTCCAACCCAATGCTTTCCTTTAACCTACCTGGGGCTTCCACTTTTACCAAAACAGCTTCACAAAGCTGATTACCTACCGCTCCTCGAGAAGATTGATTCTCGCCTTGCCGGATGGAAGGGGGCCACGCTCTCTAGAGGAGGTCGCCTTGTACTCCTCAATTCGGTAATCACCTCCATCCCTGCCTTCTTCTGCTCCAGCTTCCTTCTTTCTGCATGGGTCATAAAAGCAATCGACAAGACCCGACGTGGCTTCTTCTGGAGGGGTAAACGGCTCAACAACGGCTTCCATTGCCTGGCGAAATGGGAACATGTTTGTCGACCTAAGAGGGTGGGGGGCATCGGAATTCGTAACCTCCAGGCTGCAAATGCCGCCTTGCTGATGAAAGGTCTTTGGAGCTTCTTCAACTCTAATAGCAGGCCATTGGTTCAGCTCATAATGCAAAAGCACTACAAACAACGAGCTCTGGATCTTTCTGCTTCTGCTCCTCCTGGTGCCAGCCCAGTTTGGAGAAATCTATTCAAGCTCGCAAAACCTTTCCTCGCATCTGTCAACTTCTCCCTCGGCAAGGGAAGCTAACATCCTTCTGGAACGCGAGATAGTGCGGGGACCTAACCCCACGGAACCGCTTCCCAAACCTCTATGAATGTTCAACTCACAGCCATCTCTCAGTTCATATGTGGATCCAACGCTTCAGTTCACAGTAGCACATGGGATTTAATTTTTCTGAAGTGCCCGAAGTCCTGGTTGAGCTTAGTCAGCTTACCCTTTTGATTAGCAATCTTGATCTTTCTCAACCCTCTTCGGATTCGCTGTCTTGGCGATGGACCTCCACTGGCAGCTTTTCGGCACGAAGCGCGTATGACTTCTTGATCTACGATGGCATCAACTGTTGCTTAATTCCCTTCTTGTGGAAACTTAAGATACCTCTTAGAGTCAAGTTATTCTTATGGCTTGCAGCGAGAAAGAAGGTGCTAACAGCCGACGTCCTATCCAACCGCGGTTGGCACGGGCCATCTGTTTGCGTGCTGTGCAACTCGAATTCGGAAACTCTCGAGCATCTTCTATTAAACTGCCCCTATGCCAACTCCTTGTGGATTTCACTACTTCACTCAGTTCCACCAGCACAACATCTGATGTCCCGCTCAACAGGTGGGATAGCAGCTCGATGGTGCAGAGCAAGGAAACTACTAACAGCGGAACCAAGAAAGATGCTCGACACATGCGTTGCAGCAGGATTCTGGGAGCTATGGAAAGAGCGAAATAGAAGAATTTTCAAAAATCAGACCAAACGGAGCGAAGATCTGGGAAGATTAATACATTGCACGGTTCGTCTTTGGGTTTCTTCGACAGGGTGCTGAGATCGCTGACTCTATCTATATCCATGTGTGCCGATCGATTCGTGTCTGGGGCTTTTATTTGTTACCGGATACTCCTTCCACCTCTTTTCCTTCCCTTTCCTCTCTTGGTCCTTGTACCTTTTCAAATAGGGTAGATTCCTGTTTTAATCAAAAAAAAAAAAAACTCTCCTTAACTTAAAAAGATAAATTAGACAATATAAAACTAACATTTAAAGCTTTAAATAATATAATATTATCACAAAATGTATTAAAAAAACTAAAAAGTAGAAGAAAAACTCTTACCTTTAATTACTGTGTATTGACAGATAAACACTTGCATGTATTACTATTCAATCTTTATTTTATAAAAGTAGAAATAGACTATACCGATTGTCGTATCCAAAAGCCCGAACACCATCTCAACTGATTGTCGAAGGATCGACCTAGCATGATGGCCAACAGTCACATTCGTCCTGCTCCACTCGCATTCCGTCAGCTTCTGATGCTCCCTAAGGAACAAAAATTTTAAGAGGAGCCTACCCATGGTGAAATGGTTACTCTATTGCATGCATTTCATTTGTTATGAACAACACTTGAATTTAAAACACCTAGCTTGAATGCTGATTAGAATATCTCACCATGGGAAGACTCTTAGGGCGTGTTTGGTTCAAAGTCGGAGTTGGAATCGGAATCGAAATCGGAATCAAAATAAGCTGGAATTGGAATCGTAATGACTCATTACCTAATTCTGTTTAGTTCATCACCTGAATCGGAATCAGAATAAATCATTCTCATTGTCAGTGTTTGGTTCAAGTGGATATAAAAAACGTAATCAAATTAATATACTAACATTATCTTTATAATATATTAATTTAAATTCAAATTAAATATTAAATATTAAAAATTTATATTAAAATTTTGTAATAATGTCAAAATTTTAAATCCATTTTTTTTAAAAAAAAATTAAACTTGAAAGTGAGTGGATTATTCAAAATATGAAACTAAATTTTGATTTATTCAAATTCAAACTTAAAATTACAATTTAAATTTTAATTTAAGTTTGAAATAAAATTTGAATAAAACTTTATATAAATTAAAATTTAATTTAAATTCAAATTCATAAGTTAGATTTGAAATACTTGATTAAATTTTTATTTTTAATTTGAGTTCAAATTAAAATTTAAAATTATATATTTAATTTTTAAATTTTAACTCATATTTTAATTAAAAAAGTTGAAAAAATAAATTTAATCCGAATAAATATCCATTCCGACCGGATTCAACTTCCAATCCGGCCTCCTAGGCCGAATTGAAAAAAGAGGTGATTGGGAGATTCCCATTCCACTCGGCAATCGGAATCGGAATGGGACTCCTGCGTGCCAAACACCCACAAACTGATTCACTCATTTTGATTCCGATTTTAGGTGAAAAAGAAGCAAACCAAACACGTGATTGATACATGTTATGGAGATAATAAAATATTGATATCATGGGTACATCGTACTATATATTTGCATGTAATGCCATAAATATAGTCTACTCATTCAGAAAGGACGGGTGACTTACATAAATTTTTGGCTAAATTGCACTTTAGGATCCTAAATTTTGAGGGTGTGTGAGGCTTTGATCACCAAACTTTTATTTATACTGATTTTTAGCTAAAACTCTCAAAATCATTGCAATTAAGTCTTATAGTCCAATTTAGTTGGCCAAATAATAATATGTCGCTAATGTAGTAGAAATGTGGCAATGTTGTAATCAATGACACGACAATTGTTGAGATGCCATATTCCTACCTCATCACAGTGAACATCAGTATCGAGTGAATTAAATTGGACTGTAGAACTTAATTAAAATAGTTCAAAATTTTTAGTTGAAAATTACAATAAATTAAAGTTTAAAGATTAAAATATCACATTCAATGAAGTGTGAAGACCAAACATGCAATTGAACGTAAATATTTTGGAAATGCTACCTATACACCCGTATAAGGAGTGTACATATATATATTTAACACCCCTTAAATGAAGGGTTGATGCATCCCTTTGGTGTTTTAGTAAGGAAAAGAAAAAAATGCTAAATTACAGAAATCTTCTTGTAAATATCTACTTTTTTACTTTCTCTCTTCCTTAACTTTCAAAAACTTACATTTTATCCCTTAACATTTCAAGTTCTTGCATTTAGCCTCCCTCCTTCAGGGTTTGATTACTATTTCATCCATTTCTTATAATTTATACTTAAAATGCTCTTTAAATGACAAAAATATATTAAAAATAATATTTTCTTTATAGATGAAGTAAAAGCAATTTGGTCATTTTGCCTTCTTTATTAATGCCGTATCATTCTGAAAATATTTCTAAAATTTTAAGCGGGCAAAATATAAATTTTGAGAGTCAGAAAAGAAAAGTGAAAAAATAGATATTTACGGTAGAGTTTTGTGTAATTTAGCGATAAAAAAAGTGATAAGATGAGTAGGTTGGTAAAGCTAGACCACAAAAGCTCAATAGTTGTAAGTTTTTACACCTATTGGTAGGTTTTTACAGATAGCATTAATTGCTGTACATTGTTTTGTGTGTGTGTGTGTGTGTGGACATAGTATCAAAACTACTACAACTCCTAAATGGGTTCCTTGTTCTCTTATTTCCTTATTTCTTCGTTTCCTTCTCAATGGGTGATTCTCCCTCTTCTTCATCTAATTTCTACCATTCTCCACAATTCGTTTTTATCTTCTTCATCATCAGAGCGAAGCCCTATTCATCCAGACTTTCAATAAGTTCCTAATATCTCGCCAACCTAGTTCTCAAGATTCTTAAAAACTACCTTATTTAATTTACAAAGGTTCCTTGAACACATGGTCTTGAGGGCCATGTGATGGGATTGGATATACGTGTGGTTGGATGAATATATGTGTGATTGTTCTCCTAAACCTTTAGGATCCAATACTTTTTTTTTTTTGTTGATTCTCTTCTATTCATTTACTAATACCAATTGCATCAAAAAACCGTTTTTTTTGGTAGAGCCGGAACAAAAATAGCAAAACAAGCTCAAGATGTCAAAGAACAGCAGAAAGGTACATTATCTCATATGAATCCTCACATGAATCTTCTTTGTTTTCTCCTCCATGTTATGATAAAATTTGCAAAGGCAGTGGCTCTTTTTCACCTATTTTTGCTTGAATCTTCCACTTTACACGCACCTTCCACTGCATTAGCTTTAGATAATTTTTCAGCAAAATCCTACAACAGAGGCTTTTAATTTAATCAAAACATGATGCCTATTTCTAATTAATCAAGCAATGCTCTTTTCTGCATGTCGTCGATTTTTGGCAATACATATATACTTGACGTCCAGATAATGGTTGTAAAAATTATAATTGTAAACACTTATATATGCACCCTTATAACTCGAGTTAGGTTTTGATTTTAACATGTCGGTTACTAAATACTACGTTCAGTTCATAAAATATACCTATATACCAGTGCCATCGGATCACAATTTATGCAAATTTCAGAGCATGTGCGATCTCAAATTAAGCTCGCACCGGTCCTCACTGGGGAGCATCTCATTCAAGTATTGTCCGTACATGTTAATTTGCATTAACTAGTTATGCCGAATTGCAGCAGGTGGAAATCTCGCAAATCATCCGGTGCCTCCATTGTATTATCCAGACGTTCAAACGCCATCTCAGCCGAGTGTCGGAGCAGCATCTGATGTTCGTACAGCAGTATCTACAACTCCGTCCAGCTCCAGTCGCAATCGATCAGCTTCTGATACTCCGTAAGCAACAGAAATTTTAAGAGGATCCTACCCATGGTGAAATTAATGGTCTACTCTACTGCGTTTCATTTTTTATGAACAACACTTGAATTTAAAGTATCTCACCATGGGAAGGCTCATAAATTGATACATATGTGGTATGGAGATAATATATATAATAATACTAGCAAATGACCCGTGCGAGTGCACGGGATTAAAAATTATTTTATTTTTTAACATTATAGAAAATAATATATTTGGAATTTTTAAGTTATTATTAAAAGTATTTTATAAACACATATTTTTTAAAAAATATTAATAAAGCTACTAAATAATATTATTTGGTAGTTAATTTATAGGCAGCCAACTATGCTAGATTTTATTTATAGTGCCTTCTTTAATAATTTTAATTATTTTATAATTAAAAAAACCAATTAAAATAGCAGTTCTAACAATTATTTTTTGTTAATTTGAAATATTTTAAATAATGTATCTATTTACAAATTAACATATATCTTATTTGTAATTTTATTTTTCTTATAGTAATTCTCGCAGGCAGAAATATTGAATAGCTTTTTATTATCAAACATTAATTACAGGAAAAATCATTTTTTTTAAAAAAAGGATTACAAAAAGAAAAACAACTCTCCATTCGGCACCGATTCCGTCTCGCGGACAGCACCGATTACAAAAAGAACTACATCTCACATCTCGCGGACGGCACCGATTCTTTCAACTCCCCGATTTCAATTGCTAATCATCTTTTCACCTATTTCCGCAACCAGCTCGGAGTCGACCTGCCCCAGCGCACTTCCATCCATTTCCCTACTCTTTATGGGGGAGAATCTCTCGACCTTTCTCGCCTCTGTTCACCGTTCGATTTAGAAGAAGTCAAGCTGGCAGTTTTCTCTTGCTCTCCGGAAAAAGCCCCTAGCCCGGACGGTTTCCCACTGCTCTTTTATCAGCGTTTCTGGGAAACGCTTAAATTAGACATCTTCGACGTTTTTAACTGCTTCCACAATGAGCCCCTGAACCTGCACGTTATCAACGGTAGTTGGGTTTGTCCTATACCAAAAAAGCGAGAGGCCACGACAGCGAAGGATCTGCGCCCGATCAGCCTTGTTCACAGTTTAGCTAAAATCATCTCCAAAGTCTTGGCATCACGACTTCAACCGCTCTTGGATCTTTTAATCAACCCCTATCAGACAGCTTTCATTAAGGGTTGTCACTTACTCGACAACTTTTACTCTGACTATGTCCTTACACACCATCTCCATTCAACCAAGCAGAAGGCGGCCCTCCTAAAGATAGACTTTGAACGTGCATTCGACAATGTTAGTTGGGACTTCTTACTGGACCTCATGATAGCTCGAGGCTTTGGCGAGATTTGGACTCGCTGGATTTCAAACCTGCTCCGCTCCACCTCCGCTGCCGTGCTTTTAAATGGAGCTCCGGGCAAGTCCTTCTCTTGCAAAAGAGGGCTGCGACAAGGTGACCCTTTATCTCCCCTCCTCTTCATTCTCTGTATGGATGTCCTTTATAGAATGCTCCAGGCGGCTGCCTTTTCCAACCTTCTTCCTTCTATTGGCATCGGCGATGTTAATCTCCTCACTCTTCAATTCGCCGACGATGTTCTTATTTTCTTCGATGGGTCCCACACTGTCACGCTCCGGAGTTCCTTTTTGATTTCAAAGTATTGCGAAAGCATCTAATTTTTTTTTTTTTTGAAAACCTAACCCCAGAGAATGCTAGATCCGCCACAAATACAGAAAATCCACTGTTCACACGGACAGAGTTCCCGTTATTTGTGCACGGGCGTCACAAGTTTCAAAGTTACAAGAGGATAACAAACTAAATGAAATATGAGAAAAACTATACATTCATACTTCACCTTACTCACAATTTACATTCATGTTTAAACAATATTCCAGAAAATCTTTTGAAAATGTCCTACACGATATTTTATCTTTAAACGCGTACTCGAGTGATAGAACTTTTATTTACGAAAATCCAGAAAGTCTATTTAGAATTTTTAACATATATGGAATTTAAACATATAGACTGACTAAGTATATTCACAGAAATAATAGATAAAAGTACAACTAACTAGTACAAACCGAGGTCGGAGTAGGCATCTATACACAGTAGCCACGTGTCTCAGTCGGTCTCACTTACTGCCCGCCGATTACTGAAAAATAGTTGGGGGAGTGAGAACATGTAAACATGTCTCCCTCTCCCAGTGATTTGGTACGCCCCCCAAGACGATGAGGCGAGCGTATAAGGACCAGAAAGGTATAACAACGTTGGTAAGTGAATACAGTAGCAACATTGACGAATGAAGAATATATCTATTATATATAATATATGAAAGTCAAAATACGCTTATAATGTTGAACTCAGCATACAAGTCAATTAAACGCCCATAGAGCAGACAATTAAAGAAAAATTTAAGTTATATATGCAAACAACGCTACTATAGCTATATGACAACGAGAGAGAGTCAAGTATCCAATCTAAACCATGTTCGATCTAAGACCTACAGTCAAAAGCCACTACTGCTCACACCGATGGCATAAACCTAGACAAAGAGAACACGCTGGGCTCACGGGTCGATTTTGTAGACATTTTCGAATGAACCGATTCTACTGGGTGATCAACTTGCTGCGTGTACTGAATTCACTCGATTGTGGAGATCAATGCGGATATGATCATAGCAACGGTCTTGCAACAGCGACAATCAGTATCCCCTCGCGGGCTAACCGACAAAGGTCATCCAACTTTAGGATACAAGAACGTTCATCAGGTAGTAGGGATGGAACACTCAAAATCCTCTCAAAGTATATGGAAATATGGCTCAATTTATGGTAACTAAAACTTATAAATCAAGCAACTAACATAGGTTTCAAGAGGTATCAATATATCTAGAAGCTACTCGTCAGCCACAAGCGCGGATTTACTCAGGGTACACCACTTCATAGTCAGATCGACACGACGAGAGTCAAGGAACGATCGACTAGGTCGCCGATCTACAAGAATCGCGAACGCTCTTACTCTAAATTATGATACAAATATGCGAATAGTAAGTAGAGAACAAGAAACTTGTTAACTACTTACTCTACTCAGTAATACTAATCATGCAAACAACGGTAGTGTAAGATTCTAACAATAGGGTATGCAAGCTAAATTTTACTATTACTATGACAATAGTAATAAGAGAAGAAAGAAGATATAAGATTGACGAGCGTGACACCATTACCGACTTCGGATCAAGTACACTGTAATGTTGACGAGATCTTCTCGAACTTGTGAAGATGACAATTGCGAACCTACGAAAGGTTCCAACGGGTTAGAATCTGAACCATAACATGACTCGGCATAACACACAATCCCATCACAGAATCACGATGAATCCGGTTCCCAAAACCGATTACCGAACAAGCGGAAGCTCTCGAAAAACGCCACGTAACTTCCCGCGCTCACCTTCAGTTTTCGAACCTCGAAACGACGGGGACCAGCAACACGAATCAGCGAGACGCAAATAATCACATGCAGTACCGTCGAATAATCCGAACCAAAACCGGTATCCGTCGGGGATTTTAGCGAGACGCATGGAATCACTTTACGGTTCTCCTTATAGGGCTTGGGTGCCTTGGACAATCAGTCAAAGTGTTACCATTAACTCACCATGAAATGCACACTAGCGCATCAACCCAATGCATAAGACCTTCCGAGTACCGAAATCCTTATTTTCTAGTGCGATTCGACCGTTTTTATGGTCCGTCTGCACAAACAGAAGTAATTTAGACCTAAACCGGAACCCTCTTGAGTTTCGATATATGTCGGAGGTGTGCTACTTTCGGAGCTAATGCGGCCACTGCACGCGCTAAGCGATACGAAAATAGTGAAAACTGCAGCGCCGAGCAGGAAAAGATTGCTTATTCGATAACCAGGGGATCGTTGACTCTAAAATGAGGAAGAACTATGGATCAGGATCTGACAGAGGGATCACTCATGCTGACCCCGAGGCATCGGTAATGGCCGGGTGCACACGGAACATGAAAGAAAGGCAGATCTATGCGTAGGAACTAAATCAAGCTTAAGAGCTAGCAGGGCACGAGTGCGCCTGCAGCGACGTGACTTCGGGCAGGCCGGACAGGGTTGGTGCGGCAGTCGAGGTTGGCCGTGCGCTGCGTCAAGCCAGCGACGGGAGGCAGCGGGCGCGACGACGCAATGATGCCCTAGCACCAAACCCAAATAAACACGGGCTCGTCGACGACGGGGAGCATCGGCGCCGCAGGCGCGACGAGCGACGTCGGCCGGACCAGCCTGACCTGTGCTCACGCGTTCGCGGCGGAACGCGTTGCTGCGGCACGGTACTGGACAAACAGAATCATCAGCGGCGGGGTTTCATCACGGGCTCAAGGTTAAGCGGAGGCATGGCGGCGCCGAGGGAGTCGGAGCGACGGCGCACGTGCGGACCGGAGGTCAAGGTAGGTCGGCACACCTATGTGCGAGGTGCGCGATTGCGCGATGTGTCGAAGACCATCTCGCACGTCAAGGATTGGCGCCGGCGGAGAGGAGGGGGAGAGCTGCGGCCCGCTAGGCGCCGGAGCTGGCGGCGATGGCGCCCGGGCACGCCAGAGGTCACCGAGAGGGCGCACAGCGGCGATGGGACGGCACGCAGACGTACGGGCAGTGGATACCGAGCTCGACTGGGTGACTGCGGCGTTGCAAGAGCAAGGTGGCTCAGCAGGCGCGGGGGCCGGCGGGCCACACAGCGAGCGGTGCGCGAGCTGACACCGGAGGGATCTTCTGACCAGAGACGCAGGTTCGATCATGGGTGCTTTCTGAGTCAAAGAAGCTGAGGAGGATGGAGGGTAGGTAAATGAAGATATGTGAGGGGTTTCTGGCGGGCGGAGAGCCGGGCGTCGTCCCCCCGCTCGCGCGCGACGGCTAGGGCAAATCCAGATGTTCGCAGGAGGTCGGTGCTGGGGAAACTGAACAGATAGCGTTTTCCATGATAAACCTAGAAAGTCATAGATGATTGTCACTTTGCAACAGAGTACCTACTAAACTGATTATTAGAAATTCAATCCTTCACATAGCGAATTAATTTAAAGTACGCAGCCTACACGTCTGATTGTCGCGCGATTCGGTACATAAAATAGGGACTTTTGCGAAATTCCAATTATCATCACTTAACCCTTTTCGAAAACATTCGATATATGCAATCGTCATCAAATCCGAACGATGTGCGACCTCCGCCGTTCAGCCGACGGGGTCAATATAACTACGATTTTGAAGTTCAAATCAGATCGGGTCACGAAATTTCGCCGAGAGAAACCGTCCGCTCTTCAATTTCAAAACAAAACTATAACCAATGTGTAATCCACTATCTAGATTCAAATTCAAAATTTGAATCTCCTACCACTAGTAGGAATGAACATCCCTACCTTACTATCTCGTCAATACACGAGCACGATGAGTCTCATTATGCGAGACGAAACACAAAAGACGAAAACCTCTTCGGTTTCATTAAAATCCCCTTTCCAAAGATCGTGCGTCGTAGATAATAATCCGTCGGGGGATGCATTGGTACAGAATAAGGTGAACCGGTCGAAAGAGCATTTGGATCGCTATGAAATGGAGTCGATACGGCGAAAGCAACTCATCCGTGCTTCACGAAAAACCAGAAGTTACTATTCACTTTAACTGAAAATAATAATCCAAGTAAATTCTCTTGTTCTACTCGTTTTCTCCTGAAACTTACGGTGCTATTAGAGAATTAAATATACAACCTATAAATCGTCAAAGAGAAGTTTAGTTGCACTGTCAATAATCTCAGTCCTTACACACACAGCAGCGCTACTGTAAGAATCTTGAGCTTCACCGACATTTCGGATTTAAGATTAAATACGCAGAGCGCCTATCCCCATCACCTGTCTACTTACGAAGTTCTTAGACTTAGCAAACTGTTTGGCTGTCCAAACAATGCTTTCCTTTTAACCTACCTGGCTCACTTTACAACAGTTTCACAAAGCTGATTACCTTTACGCTCCTCGAGAAGATGATTCTGCCTTGCGGATGAAGGGGGCCACGCTCTCTAGAGGAGTCGCCTTGTATCTCCATTCTGAGTATCATCATCATCCTGCCTTCTTCTGCTCCAGTTCTTCTTTCGCATGGAGTCATAAAGCCATCGACAAAACCGACGTGGCTTCTTCTGGAGGGTAACGGCCAACAACGTGCTTCCATTGGACTGAGAAATGGGAAATGTTGCGGAACTTAAGAGGGGCTCGAATGGTAACCTCACAGGGCTTGCAAGATGCCGCTTGCCTGTTATGAAAGTTTGAGCTTCTTAACTCTAATAGCAGGCATTGGTTCAGTCATATGCCAATAAAGCATACAACAACAGCTCTGGATCTTTCTAGCTTTGCTTCTCGTTGCCCAGCCAGTTTTGGAGTCTATTCAGCATCGCAAAACCTTTCTCGAATACTGTCATTCTCCCTCGGGCAAGGAGAAGTAACATCTTCTGACGCGCGATTAGTTGCGATGATAACCTCACGGAACGCTTTTCCCAACCTTATGATGTCAACTCACGCATCTCTCAAGTTCATATGTGGATCAACGCTTTCAGTTAGCACGGATAGCACATGTATTTATTTTTGAACGCAGTGCCGAAGTCCTGTTGAGCTTGTCAGAATTACCCTTTTGATTAGCACTTATCTTTTCAACCCTCTTCGGCATTCTGCTGTTTGCGATGACTCACTGGCAGTTTTGCACGAAGCGCTATATGACTCTCTTGTCTACCGTTCCATCAATGTTGCTAATCCTTCTTGTGGAAACATATTATATACCTCTTAGAGTCAATTTATTCTTATGGCTTGCAGCGAGAAGAAGTGTGCTAACAGTCGACGTCTATCAACCGAATGTTGGCACGGCCATCTGTTTTGTCGTGCTGTGCAAACTCGAATTCGAAACTCTCGAGATTTCTATTTAAACTGCACCTATGCAACTAAAAAACTAAAGATCCTTGTGGATTTCACTATTCACTCGTTCCCACCATAAGCA
Source organism: Ananas comosus (assembly GCF_001540865.1). Taxonomy (NCBI): domain Eukaryota; kingdom Viridiplantae; phylum Streptophyta; class Magnoliopsida; order Poales; family Bromeliaceae; genus Ananas; species Ananas comosus. The sequence goes on along the minus strand of NC_033631.1, from coordinate 1,591,803 downwards.
CAACATCTGAGTCCGCCAACGGTCATGGGATAGAGCTCGATGTGCAGTAGCAAGGAAACTACTACAGCGGCAAACCAAAGATGCTCACACATCGTAAATCAGAGAGATTCTGGGAGCTATGGAAAGAGCGAAAAGGAAGAATTTTCAAATCAGACAAACGAGCGAAATTGGACCAAAAGAAGATTAAATACGATTGCACGGGTCGTTTTTGGTTTCTTCGACAGAGTGTGGATCGCTGACTCTTATCTATATCCATGTGATGCGATCGATTCGTGTGGGGCTTATTGTTACGTACTCCTTCCACTCTTTTCCTTCCATTTCCTCTCTTGCCTTGTACATTTTCAAATAGTGTAGATTCCTGTTTTATCAAAAAAAAAAACTTCCTTAATTAAAAAGATAAATTAGGACTATAAAATAATTTAAAGTTTTAAATAAATAATATTATACAAATGTATTAAAAAACTAAAAATATAGAGATAACTCTTCCTTTTAATTACTGATGGTATTGTAAGATAAACACTTTGCATGTATTCCATTCAATCTTTATTATAAAAGCTAGAAATAGACTCAGTTACGATTGTCGTTCAAAGCCCGGAACACCATCTCAACTGATGATCGAGGAATCGAACTAGGCATGATGGGCCAACAGTCCATTGTCCTAAGTACACTCGCATTTCGTCAGACTTCTGATGCTCCCTAAGGACAAAATTTTAAATGAGGAGCCGACCATAGGTGAGAATGTACTCTTTGCCATGCATTTCATTTTGTGATGAACACCTTGAATTTAAACACTAGTTGATGCTGATTTAAGAATATCTCACCAATGGGAAGATCTATAGTCGGGGCAGGCGCCGCGTGATTTGGTTCAAGGTCGAAGAGTTGAATCGGAATTCGAAATCGGAATCAATAATTAAGTGGAATTGACGTATGACTCAATTACTAATTCTTTTAGTTCATCACTGATCGGAATCAGAATAATCATTTCATTTAGATACTTCTGTGTTAGTTCAAGTGATATAAAAAACGTTAATCAAAATTAAATATACTAACGTATCCTTAAATTATTAAGTTAAATTTAAATTAATATATTAAATATTAAAAAAAAAAAAAAAAAAAAAAAAAAAAAATTTTATATTAAAATTAATGATGTAATAATGTCAAAATTTAATCCTTTTTTAAAAAAATTAACTTTGAAGTTGAATGTCATTATTCAAATATGGTCAACTAAATTTTGATTATATTCAATTCAATTAAAATTACGGAAATTTTAAGTTTAATTTAATAAAATTTGAATAAACTTAATAATTTAAATTTAATTTCATTCAAATATAGTAGATTTCGTACAATAATTGATTAAATATTTTATTTTAATTTGAGTTCAAATTAAAATTTAAAATTTAATATTTAATTTTATTTTAACTCATTTTTAATTAAAAAAGTTGAAAAAATAATTTAATCCGAATAATATCCATTCGACCCGGATTCAATTCACATCGCGCATCTAGGCTGAATGAAAAAAGAGGTAGGGAGCATTCATTTCCCTCGGCAATCGGAATCGCAATGTGGACTCGCGTGACAAACACCCACAAATGATCATCATTTGATTCCAGATTTTAGATATCAGTAAAAATATAGCCAACTCAAAACGGTGATGATACATGTTATGGAGATATAAATATTGATATCAGCAGTACATTGGTACTATATATATTGCATATAATGCATAAATATTAGTCTATCATTCAGAACAAGGACGGTGTGATTACATTAAATTTTTGGCCTAAATTTGCCACTTTAGATCCTAAATTTTGAGGGTGTGTGAGGCCTATTGATCACCAAATCTTTGTATTTTATCGATTTTTAAGCTTAAAACTCTCAAATCATTGTCAATTATTAAGTATTATGTCCAATTGTTGGACATAATAATATGTCAGCTCAATGCTAGTAAAAATGTGGCAATTTGTAATCATTGACACGACATATTGTTAAGATTGGCGGTTGCCATATTCCTGACCTCTCACAAGTGACATCAGAATATCGAAGTGAATTAAATTACTTAACTAATTAAAATAGAATTCAATTTTTATTGAAAATTACAATAATTTAAAGTTAAAGTTAAATCAATTCATGAGGGGTAGAATGTTTGAAGACAACATGCAATTTGAACGTAAATATTTGGAATGCACCTATTACACCGAATATAAGGAGTGTACATATATATTTTAACTTAAATAAGGTTATGATCACTTTGGATGTTTTAGTAAGGAAGAAAAAAATTCTAATTACAAGAAATCTTTGTAAATATCTACCTTTTTACTTTCTCTTTCCTTAACTTTCAAATTAATTTATCCCTTAACATTTCAATTTCTTGCATTATAGCTTCCTTCTTCAGGAGTTGGATTACTATTTCATCCATTCTTATAATTGTTATACTTAAGAATGCTTTTAAAATGAACAAAATATATTTAAAAATAATATTTCTTTATGATGAAGAAAAAGAATTGGTCATTTGCACTTCTTTATTATGCCGATATCATTCTGAAAATATTTCTATAATATTTTAAGCGGAGCAAAATAATAAATTTTGAGAGTCAGATAAGAAAGTGAAAAAAATTAATATATTCTACGTAGAGTTTTCGCTGTAAATTTAGCGTTAAAAAAAAGTGATAAGTATGAGTAGGTTGGTAAAGCTGCACAAAAAGCTCAATAAGTTGTAAGTTTTTACACCATATTGGTAGCGTTTTACAGATAGATTAATTACTTTACATTGATTTTGTGTTGTGTTGCTCGGACATGTATCAAAACTACTACAACTCCTAAATGGTTCCTTGTTCTCTTAATTCTTATTTCTTTCGTTTCCTTCTCAATGGCTGATTCTCTCTTCTTTTCATCTAATTGTCTACCTATTATCCAATTCGTTTTTATTTCTTTCATCATCAGAGCCGAACCCTATTCATCCGACTTTCATAAGTTCCGTAATTCTCCCAACCTATCTAAGCATCTTAAATAACTAAGTTATTTATTACAATTTCCTTAAACACATGGTTCTGAGGGCCATGTTGATGGATTTGTGATATAGTGTGTTGGATATGAATATATGTGTGATTGTTCTCCTAAATCTTAGGAGTCAATACTTTTTTTTTTGTTAGATTCTTTCTATTCATTTACTAATACATTGAATCAAAAACGTTTTTGGTGGTTAGAGCCGGAACAAATAATTAGCAAACAAAACTCAAATGTCAAATAATCAGCAGAAAGTAATTATCTCATATTATGTATCCACATGATCTCTTATGTTTTTCCCCATTTAGTGATAAAATTTGCAAGGCATTGGCTATCTTTTTCACCTTTTTTGCTTGATCTCACTTTACCGCACTTCCACTGTATTAGCTTTAGATATTTTTCAGACAAAGAAAATCCCTAAACAGCAGCTTTTATTTAATCAAAACTGACTGCCTATGTCTAATTAATAATCAATGCTCTTTTCTGTCAGTCGTCGATTTTTGGAATTATAATACTTGACGTCCAGATAATGGTTGCTAAAAAATTATAATCTGAAACCTCTATATATGCACCCTATATAACTCGAGTTAGTATTTGATTTTACATGTCGTTCTAAATACTACGTTCAGTATAAATATACCTATATACCGAGTCCATGTATCACATTTATTGCAATTCAGAGCTGTGCATCTCAAATTTTTTAGCTCGACTGGTCCTCAATGGGGAGATTCATTCAGTATTGTCCGTTACATGTTAATTTGCATTAATCTAGTTATGCCGAATTGGCAGAAGGGGAAATTCTCGCAATCAATTCCGGTGCTCCATTGCTTCAGAGCAGTTCATCTCAGCAGAGTGTTAATGGTCCAGTCCAGTCGCATGTAAGCAATCAGAAATTTTTAAGAGATCATACATGGTAAATTAATGGTATACTCTACTGCGTTTTTTATTTGAAAAACACTTGAATTTAATAGTTATCTACTATGAGTAAGGCTCATAAATTGATATATATTGTGTATGAGTAATATATATAATAATACTAGTAAATGACCCGTGCGAGTGCACGGGATTAAAAATTATTTTATTTTTTAACATTATAGAAAATAATATATTTTGAATTTTTAAGTTATTTTTAAAACAATTTTATAAAAACATAATTTTTTTAAAATGTAAACCTACTAAATAATATTATTTGGTACGTAGTTGATTTATAGGCAGCCAAACTTTATTCTCTATTTGCGAACTACGCTAGATTTTATTTATAGTGCCTTCTTTGATAATTTTAATAGTTTTTAATTAAAAAAAACCAATTAAATTAGTAGTTCTAACAATTATTTTTTTGTTAATTTTAAATATTTTAAATAATATATCTATTTACAAATCAACATATATCTTATCTGTAATTTTATTTTTATTATAGTAATTCTCGCGGGTAGAAATATGGAATAGCTTTTTATTATCAGACGTTAATTACAAAAAATCATTTTTAAAAAATGGATTACAAAAAGAAAAACAACTCTCTTTAACTTAAAAAGATAAATTAGACAATATAAAACTAACATTTAAAGCTTTAAATAATATAATATTATCACAAAATGTATTAAAAAAACTAAAAAGTAGAAGAAAAACTCGTACCTTTAATTCCTGTGTACGTACTGTCAGATAAACACTTGCATGTATTATTATTCAATCTTTATTTTATTAAAATAGAGATAGACTATACCAATTGATTTAAAACTAGCTAAGTTGAAGAATAAGTATGTATATTAGTAAAAGGGTAGACATTTATATAAAATTGAAGAGCTTTTATTGAACTGAGAAGGAATAAAAAGGAACTAAAAATGGGGAGGACGTTGAGGGTAGTTTTTAACCAAAGATATAATTTATATAAAATAAAAATTATTTGAATGAAACTTATAATAAATTGCTACCATTTGCACATTGTAAACGTAAGGCAAATATAAAATTTTTTTATTAATTATTATATTAGAAGAAGCTTATTAAATCTTAAGTGTATAGTGAATATTAAAAGAATTCGAGTAGACCTACAGAATTAAACAAAAAAAATGAGATATTAAAGAAAATAAATAATCTATTTAATTGTTAGTATAGGTTATAGAAATGAAAGGTCATGATGAAATTTTATGATGATAATTAACAGTATTTAACAATTGAAAAATTATTAAAATATAATAAATGAATGTATTTTGAAAGAAATTGAAAAAAAATATTTAATGCCTAATGTGGGTTGTAGATATATTAAATTCTAATAATTAACAACTGAAAAATTAATAAATATTATAAATGAATGTATTTTGAAAGAAATTAGGAAAAAAATCTATTTAATGCCTAGTATGAGTTGTAGATATATTAAATGATAATAATTTAGCAACTCATAATCAAATAAATTGGTATTGCACCATGTGAATGATAGATATTAGGATCAATATAATAAAAAATTGAAAAAATAGCATTTAGGTATACCTAAATGGTTGTTAAGAGAAGCTAATAATGGTTTATCAATTCCTCCTCGACTCTTTTCTTTCGACTCTTTCTTCCTTCCAGAATCTTTCTTTTCCTATGGATCGGATTCCTCCTCTTCCGTCTTCTCCTAATGTCATTTCTCATCTTTTGAAACCGTCTATGGTTGACCTTGCCCGCTTCGTCCTTGACCCTTTCTTCATTGGGTCTTCTAAGGATGATGTCTTTTCTTTTTCTACAAAAAGACTTCCCTTAATGGTGGATACTGTTCCTCTCCATTCTTGGTCTTTCTCGAAGTCATCAGAGAAAAACATTCATACCCAACCTAGCGTCTCGGACACATACCTGACCTGATTTAATTGAGTCGAAGGAACCTTTGCTCCCTTGTGGCATGAAGTTGGAATTTACGATGCCATCTACCTATCGAGGACCTCCCTTCAAGTTGATAATCTTCTTCTTGCTACGACTTTATATTTTTGGTCCTCTACTTCAAACACTTTTCTTTTCTGATTGGAGCCTTTCACTTCGATCCTCTTCGATATGGCGGCAACCCTCTTCTATGCATAGCTTATAACCCTGATGGCGTGATAGAGTTCGAGGCTTTCTGGATCTGAAGGTAGACCTTGTTAGAAAATTGCATATGGTAAAAACGCAGCGGAAAAAAAAAATCAAACAAATTTGATTTTGAAAACTCTCGAGATCCAATCTCAAAAACCACGCAATTAGGACCCTCATGTTTTTTAAGATTAAAGGAGAAAAGCAAGATCGAATCTTTACCTTTTTCGCGGATAAATCTTCGCCTCAATTTGATGATCGTGGAATCGGATTCTCTTGAAGCCGCACACGTGTCCGGTCTCTATAGGTATCAACGCGAGGTTCTTGATTTGATCGATGTCCTCACCGGGGTGCTAGCTCCCTTGCAAAAGGATGTCTTTCTTGCTAGAATATGAAAAAGAGAGGAGAAGAGAGATGACGGTTAGGATTTTCTAAAAACTCCCATATTATTATATAGAGGAATATAATAATATAATAATCATTAAAGATAAGTACAAATCTTCATTTAAATTTATCCATTTCTTAATTAGTTAGATCGATCAAATCCTAATTTGATTCAATTTGAATTTTATATTAATTTGATCATATCAAATTAATAATGCAATATTTACACATAAGTCCTCTTATAATTTACTAACTATTAGTAAGTTTTCTCTTGTAACATTTACACTTTAATACCACTAATTTGTAATAATTATAAATTAGTCCAATTATCAACATATTGATAATTAGGTCCTTCGACGATTCAATAATCGCGATCTAGCTATCCGATCAATTACAACCTCTTATGTGTGTGACCTCATAGGTTCTATTATATCTAGTAGTGAGATATATTTTGATCACTATCAACAATATTACTGAAACTCCTTTTAGTGAGTCGAAACAATTCCAACGCAACCCAATGAGAGTTATCGATAATCTAGATAATTCTCATGAGTCTCACAATCCACCAGTGACACCTGGCAGCATGTAGTGGCATTGTAATTGAATGGAATAATAAACCTCTTGGTACAGTTACCATGTGATACAGTCCTTCTATTATAAGTCCCGACCAGACGGAGGTTATGGAATAACTCGTCAAACCCCATCGTCTGTCATATGTTAAATTTATTCGACTCGAGTTTTTAATATCGGAAACCTTTTTCCGCTATTAACTCCGCCCTGGCCAAGGTCTTCTAAACTCGGTCTCATAAATCATATAAGACTAACACCCCTATCTACCAAGGGAGATAGATTCCATCAAAGTGCGCACCCTATTCCTATAATAAACCTACTGTAGCCAACATGCACTGCAAGGACCCGAATGGCTAGGGACCAAGTGTATGTACAGTCAAACTACAGTAATCTCATTGTGAATAGCCGAGGCACCGGAGNAGGTCAAAGGACCAGTCACACTACTGCAACAATTGAGTAAGTCACTGACGAGTGAGTAGACATCCAAGTGACTTCTCGCGTTGGTCACGCTCGGTACCCTTGTTCTCTAACAACCACCTGCATATTTGCTTCAGTGTCCCTACACTGTCGACTCGAGACTCGTTTACCCAAAAAGATAAGCGACCTATGCACTAATCTCATCGGATCAATCACCGTCTCCGTGATGATCCATTGATCGGGAGCATTTAGGAATTAACCACCAATGACACATGTCTCAAATTCTCAACTCTTGAGAATATATGTCATCATCTTATTAATTTCTTAGACGATTCATGGACATATACACAACATGAATGGAAATAGAAACCCAAATTTACTCATAATATTTTAAAGTCAAATACAAATTTATATCCTAGAAAGAATACATGTGTCGGCCTGGTTGGCTTCTAGGGCATACATCTAACAGACCTAACCTATACCAAATTTATGCAGTAGTTCGCCGGTCAAGCTCCCAATCCAGTCACGAGAAAGAAGCACAACATTTTCCTCCTCTGGTGACTCTACTATAAGCTCTTCTGCAGTCGATCGCAAAAGATCAATTGGGAGCTTATGACGAAAGTTGGCCCTCGGCTCGTATTTCCTCTTATTTCTTTACTGAGATATTTTCGAGTCGATCAAGTCGCTGCCGTGGAAGAGCGGCATGGTTATTAGTTTGGGCTGCAGTGTCTTGTGGTTCCTCCAGTTTTGTAACGACCCAGCCCACAAGCAACGATAACTCGTTGGGCCCAAAACCACCAGCCCAAAAGGTTTAAGCCCAGTTATTATTATTAGTGTCTAAGTCTCTTATATACCCAATCACATTTCCATCATATCCGATGTGGGATTATTGGGGTGTGACTGACTCCCCCCATTAAGGTTCTGACGTCCTCGTCAGTCTAGTCACACACATAGCCCAAGATCACCAGGCGATGTGAAACTAGTCTCGCTAGCCTTGTCATCCAGACCCTGGCATAACCGGTCACCTTGTCATACAGACTCCGGTATAGCTTATCACCTTGTCTTTTAGACCTTGGCTCAGCCGAGACTCACCACACATTTTCGGCTGGTGATTGGCTCTGATACCAAATGTAACGACCCAGCCTACTAGCAACAATAACTCGTTGGGCCCAAAACCACCAGTTCAAAATGCTTAAGCCCAGTTATTATTATTATTGTCTAAGTCTCTTATATACCCAATCACATCCCCATTCATATCCGATGTGGGATTATTGGGGTGTGACATACTCCCCCCATTAAGGTCCTTACGTCCTCGTCAGTCTAGTTACATACACAGCCCAAGATCACCAAGCGATGTGAAACTCGTCTCGCTAGCCTTGTCATCCAGACCCTGGCATAACCGGTCACCTTGTCATACAGACTCCGGCATAGCCTATCACCTTGTCTTTCAGACCCTGGCTCAGCCGAGACTCGCCACACATTTTTGGCTGGTGATTGGCTCTGATACCAAATGTAACGACCCAACCCACTAGCAACAATAACTCGTTGGACGCAAAACCACCAACCCAAAATGCTTAAGCCCAGTTATTATTATCAGTGTTTAAGTCTCTTATATACCCAATCACATGCCCATTCATATTCGATATGGGATTATTAGGGTGTGACAAGTTTTTCCTACAATTTCACTTTTCTACTTTATGCCGAACACCCTCGATCAAGATTCGGCTCCTTATTTCGACACTTATGGGCTAGCCCTTAGCTATTAGAGCCTTTCACTTCAGGCTAGCCTATCGACTTTCTAACGTACTTCTGGATCTTCTACTCCAAGGACACCCGATACCTCATCAACTGGGCCCCATTCGGTGAGTGACTGATTGACTCGACTTGGTTCATTGCACGGTTGAAGCTGTCTAGAATCAAATGGCCTCTTCTAATGCCACTGAACACTCCGAGGTTTGGTACTCTTTTCTGGCATCGCGGGATCTCCATATTGGTCTAAAGACCCGCTTCAAGATGACTCCTAGTACGGAAGTTTACTGCCAGCATTTTGTGGCCCATTGGTTTGGTTTAGTCCAATCACTCTCGGTTCTGCTCAAATTTTTCACAGTCAATACCTCTCGCTCTTGTCTCCCTACTAAAGGAGTAGCCGAAGTAGATCGGCTCTTGGCTATGGAGAATCAACTTAGGCAGTTCTTCACTCCTATAGGCTTTCGGTCGGATAGTACGAGATTGATAGAAGCACTTTTTCGGCTCGCGTGGAATAGCTTTTGTGAGGGGTTGTTTGTCGTGTTCTTAGCAAATCGCCTTCATTGCTTCCACCACACAGAGTTTTTTTTTTTTTCTTTTTCAACCTCTTTTTGTTTGAGCCTTACTTTTTTGATTCATTTTATTTTTCGTCTCAGCCAGCACTTCTAAGGAAAAAGAAGTCATGCCCGACTCCCCAAAGCAAAAGGATTCAAGCGAGGATTCTGACAAGAAGGCGGATGTTTTCCTTTGCCATCTAATAGTATATTTTACTTTTTATGGTGCATCTACTTTTTACTATATTTTTCGGCTTTTTTTCTTTCATTCTTCTCAGCCGCTTCGTATTTTCGATCCCCCAGTTTGGCCGTCGAAAAAACGGACGATCGAAGCTACTTCTCCAGCTCCTCTGCTGCAGTAGAAACGGCGAAAATTGGTTTTGAGCAGGCTTCGCTCTCAGCCGGCCCCCACATTAGCCAATGAATAACCACCCTTTAAGGTTGAAGAGCCAATCTCTGGTGTAGTTCCTTCGGCTCAACCTCCTTCGATCTCCACACCTTCCAGCGCGCCTGAGGAAGGACCCGAATCAGCCCCAACAAGGACTCCTCCAGAAACGATCCCTGCTGAAGAGAGCCTGCAGCAAGCTTCGTCATTGACCGAGGTAGGTCATTGACCCATTTGATTATTTCCCTTCTCCTCCTCACTTCCCAGTCGAAGTACCTCCACCATCCTGACAACACAAACTGGCAGCCCAGCAATGGAAATTTTTAGTGCTTAGTTTGTCTCGAAACTTAAGGCAAAGATTCATCATTGGGACAGGCGAGCTCGCACGGAAGCTCGTGAAGAAAAGAACCGGAAGGGAGAAAGAAGGAAAGAGGAGGAAAAGAGGAAAGAAGAAGAGAAAATCAGGATGAGAGAGAGAAATAGCTTAGCTTCTACTGATAAACCTCCGATCGAAGCCTCGACTTCCGTTCTTACGCAAGCACTGGTGATCCTATGTCTTTTAGTGGATCGGAGAATGCTTTGGCAATCTCTCTCCAAGAGCTAACCGTCTCGAGCCTCATATCCAACGAAAAGGACTTCCCAATTGTTGTATCAGCTAAAACCAAGAGAAAATTGGATGAATGCTTGTAGCTATACAATAGTGGTCTTTCCACTTTGGCTCAAAGTCCGGCTTAGTTTGATTGGCATGGGGCTCTTCTTAGCGACCTCCTAGATCAATCTGACATATTCTCTTCGGGGTGATGCTTTACGGAGGTGTTGTCTGCCTTCTTTTCTTTTTTCCTATCTTGATAACAAGCAATCTTTGCCGAGTATCCATGGATGTCCATTTTTCATTGGTCAGCTCTTGTAAGGCGAAGGCCACCGAGTTTGCAGTTTCTTTAATCGACTTCAACAAGTAGAGCGACGTCTTAAAAGACGAAGAGCTAGCTCTTCGACAGAGGGTTGCCCAGGAGGAGCTTGCCAAAACAGAAAAGGTTCTAGCCTGCACGTCATAAGAGCTTGACTCTCTCCAAATGCAGTACCGAGCCAAGAAGGATGAGGGAGTGGAGATCCATGACCAACTCTCCCAGCTTGTAAGAACTGAGATTTTTGCAGTGTAGCTAAACTCTCAGTTGACGATGTTTCTATGTGTAATTTTATTACAAAAGCACTCATCAAGTTTCGAAAGAAAACGAGTTAAAATGGAGATTCTACGCGATTTCCAAGTTTCACTTAAAGTGAATAGTAACTTGGTTTTCCGGAGAAGCCACGGTGTGAAGTTGGCTTCAGACTTGTATCAGACTCCGTTCATAGCAGTCCAATAGCTCGTTTCGAATGATTCAGCTATTCTGAAACAAATGGCGCTGACGGATTTTCGGTTTGACGCACGGATTTCGAGAAAATCTGAAAATACATGTTCTATATGTATTTGTGCGTCATTTTGGCCTTTTGGAGAGAAAGCGGATTTCGTCGCGAATCCGTGATCGATCAAGGTGAACCAAAATCGTAGCTTTGTTGTCCCCGTCGTGCTGATCGTACTAGTGTGATCCGTTCACAAATCTGACGGACGGATCTGCGAAGATTGCGCGTCGATCGAGGAGAGGTCGGTGATGGCAAAACGGTATTTTTGCAAAAGTTGCGATATTTTATGTATCGTTTCGCGTGAAACTGGACGTGGAAGTGTGTTCGCGCATTTTACACGGGCTGAGAAGGACTCAGTATTAAATACTGAGGTTTGGGGGGCTAACTCGCAAAGTTGCACCTTGGTATATATATAGCTCCTAGGGTTTTTTGATCCCCTAACCCTAACCCTAACACTAGCCGCACCTCGCCACCTTCTACTCCCTCCCATGAGTGCACGGCGCACGCCCCAGCCGCCGGCGCACGCTGCCGGTCGTCGGAGAAGGAGGTTCCATCTCCCTGTAGCTCCCTCTCCATCTCTCTCCATCTCTCTCTCTTTTCTTATCAGGTTGGAGCCTTGGCCGAGGCTGCATTGCCTCCAGTCTCTTCCCCGGCGTCTTCCCGGAGCCCCGGCGACCCTCCTCGCCGGCCGCCGCCGCCCCGAACTGCCCCTAGCGCCGATGCTGCACCCTGCAACTTGCTGGGCCAAGCCCTGGCCGAGGCAAGCCTGCAGCCTTTCCCGAGCGCCGCCGCCACCTTGGACCACCCCCTACTGACTTCCCGGACCTCCGGCGTCCCTCCCCGCCTATCGCCGCCGCCCCTCCGGGCCGCCGTCGCCACCTCGGCTAGCCGCAGCCGCCCCTGACCCGATCGGGCAGAGGCAAGCTCGCGACTTCTTCCCTGCGCTGCCGCCGCTCGGGGCCGCACTCGAGGCACCCCTCCGGCCTCCAGCAACCCTCCTACGCCGTCCCGGAGCTCCGCGGCCGCCGCTGTGGCCGCCATTGCCTGTGGAACCCGAGCCATAGTTGGTGCGGGCTTGGTATTGCTCCGCCGCCGCTGCCGCCGCACCCCGCCGCCAACGGAGGTGAGCATCGTGTTCCTCACCTCCCCCGCACCCATCCCTGGCCCACGCGCGCCTCGCCGTGCCGCCGGAAGCCGGCCGGAGCTAGCTTGCCCCGGTCAAGCCCGAAATAGGGCTTATTTTGGATGGTTTACTATTCCGAGCAACCCGAGCCTCCCCGATCTCTGCGAAAGGGAGCACGATGATCGTAGCAAATTGCTGATCATCGTGCTCACCTTAGATTCTGCCGGGGAGACTCTATTCCGCTGTTTCGGCGGTGTCGACCCTGTCGAGCCTTTTTGGCTGCTGTTTTGGGTTTGCGCACGCTTATCCAGAGATCCGAGGCTGTCCTAATGCCTCTGGAGGTGAGCACGGTGATCGTTGGTCAGTACCGATCACATTGGTCACCTCACTTTGGATCAACAGAGTCCGGTTAGTCCTGTTCTACGTGATTTTTCCCCGACTGCGCGCTATTCGCAGAACTTCGGGTTGCTTCTACACCTCCCACAGTGAGCCGTTGCGCTCCAGATCATGAGCACGGCCTCCGGCACATCGAGACCTATTAGTATGTGTCTCGGCTGAATTTAGAAGTCCTCGGTTTGCGTGAACGAGCTATTTTATCGCCCGATTTACATAAAATGTTTGGATTTTATGTAAATATAGGGGCTTTTGTGCAATTGTACACCTTGTGGCTACTGTGGGCAGTGTGTATGAGTGTGTTTGACCTTTGGACTGATTGTCCATGATCCTGTAGCTTTCGCGGAAATCGAAAAGTCGATTTCGGTGCGTTTTTCGGCGAAATTCGCTGAAAGAACGCGGTTTCAGTTCGGATTTCTTCCGACGTGGTTTGTTTATCCTGTGAATTGTCGCTGAGCCTTGTTGGCTGGTCACCATCATCATTTTGTGGGTTCGTGATGATGGGTGAGCGATGGTGGGTTCCGGTGTCGAAATAGACGCTTCCGGGAACCCGTATTCGTACAATTATTCGACGATAATTGTGTAGTGGTGTTATCTTGTGTTTGCTGCCAAGACATCCAAATTGGTGTGTTTTGTGGCAGCGGATGACTCGTGGTACGAGTCGGTGAGTTTCGGGACACTTAGTGGGTCCCGACGGCGTCCCGGTGTGATTTTCGGGACTTCCGGTGAGTTACGGTGATCGATTTTAGGAAACCGATTACGGGAACTTGTGTGGGGGTTTGTGAGATAGTGTACTTCAGGTTAGTGGGTTGGATACTGACCTAGTGGATCTTCGTAGGTCCGGTCAACTTGTGTGCATCCAGATTCTCCGACGCGATTGTGACAGGTGAGTGCTTCGTGCTGGTAGTCGGTGAGAGCGTTTCACCTCCTTCTCCTGTTTTTCTATTCCAGCATTTTAGTCTCTACATGTCATTGTTTGTTTATCGTTTGGTTATCGTATCTCGTTGATTGCATTTGGATAGTTGTGGATAGACATGTAGAGCAAGTTTGTATTTGTATATTGCATCTTTGTGGACCTTGGGTTCAGGCAACACATCGACTCCTTTGTCGTGTGTTTCGATCTGGTTGATCGTGATTCGGCGTTGTACGCCCTAGCATCTATCATAGTACGACGTTGTACGCCCTTGTTGTTGGCATCGGCCTAGGCACCGGCTTCAGCCGGTTTTTGTTTGAGCATACCAGCATGACTTAGTCACAGCACTTGGGGGTATTCATGACACCGGATCGGTTTGGCCACCGATCGGAGGTGTACTTATCTGGATAGGTCGTCCTGTGGGGCAGATGGATCAGGTCGGTGCAGTTAGTGACAGGCAGCGCTTGAGGCCTGCGGACCAATATAGCAGGCACAGATTGGTACAGTTTCTGGTTCATTACATTGAGGCATTCTTAGCATCGTTTTCTATACAGTAGCAGATTTATTTATTGCTCCTTATTATCTGTTGTAGCTACTGTAGTTTCTTCATATCAGCATCTATATTTGTTACCTATCTCCTTTGGTTTCCGGTGATTACGGCTTGCCTTCGTGGCTCTGTCGTATCCACTGGGAAACCATGTTTGCGGTTTCTCACCCCCCATTTCCCCAGATGATTTAGGCTTGGAGTTTGTGTTGGGCGCGACGAGATGACGATCTAGCTAGTCTGGTATAGCAACCGTCACCCTGGTTATTTCATTCCTACTTTTAGCAGTTTAAATAAATGGTTCAGTTAGATGATCATTACTGATATTTGAATGTTTGAATGAGTTGGTTTTCCTCGTATGCATGAGATTGTGAATATGAGATTAGAGATTTGTGGATTCTTGGTTTTGGTTTTATGGATAGTTGATTCTCGATTTATATATTTACGGATTTATACATTGTGGTTTTCTACCCCTTGAGGTAGTCGGTTTTCAAAGCAGAGTTTCCGTGTGGAAAACAGTTTTCAAAAGGTTTTCGAATGGTTTTCATGTATGAATGAATTAGATTTTAAAAAATAAAGCTTCCGGGTAGGGAGCACTTTGAAGTAGGATGATTGTTGTACTGTGTATTGCATCATCCAGCGCCTAAGGAGTGCTTAGAGGTATGCATCAACTTTAAGGATTGTTAGCTGTATGAAAATGCATATCATGAATTGGTTGTTGATTGGTAATTGTAGATTGTAGTTGAGATCCTGTTGTATTGTTGGTACGCCGTGCAAATACAAAGGAGACTCTGTCCGAGAGGACAGAGGAACTTTGTATTTGTGGCGGGTCAGTACGTCACGTGGGCCAGGTTGAAAAAAAAAAAAAAAAGGCACGTCTTCCACAACTCTGTTTTCAAAATGGCTTTAAAAATCGGCCTCGGGGCGTGACACAGCTTTACAAGATCCATCTAACCATGAAACAGAGGAAACATGCAGCCGACCAAGCTCAGTCCAACTTAGAAATCGAATGGAACCAACTTTAGGATTTATTATTTTGATTTTTCGACTTTTATATATCGGCTGTGACATATTTTGACATTTATTTTATGATAATATTTTATTCGTCTTTTTATACAGAACGATAATATTTTCTCAAGTACTTTCCATTGATCACCTTGTTATTTTTTGATCATCCTGATGTTTTTAAGAAGTATGCATTGCCTCTAACAACTTTGTATATTTGAAATGATCCTTTTCAATTCGGAGATCATTTTTCGTACAGCTAGCTTTTTCAACAAATCGGCAATATTCACTTTAACATTGTCTCCTACATTGAAAGATTTAGCTCTGATCCTTTTGTTGTACGCGTTGCCTACTCGGCTCTAATAGGCTTTCAAATAATTGAGTGCTAATAATCGAGTCTCGTCAATCTCGTCTAAATTCCAGCACATCAAGAGTTCGTATTTTTTAGGCGACAATTCTTTTTGTCTTTCTTCCTTAATGAAGGGACCATTATTTTGACCGGCACAACGGCCTTGTGACCATGGACCAGCCGAAATGGCGTGACCTTTGTTCTGTCTTGACGATTGTTCGTTACACCCACAATACTTTCGAGAGCTTCTCGTTTAATTTTCTCGGATATCTTCCAATATATCGCTTCATCATATTTATGATAACCTTATTTACTGCCTTGGCCTCTCTATTGGCCTGTGCATAATAAAGTGATGAATGTAGCGGCTTGATCTGTCTTGATTTCAAAAATCTCAAGAACTGCTCCCCTGTGAATATCATCCCCTGATTGGTTTTAATCGTTTCGAGAATCCTGAAGCGATGAATGATGGAATCTTCTACAAATTTTATAATGTCCTTTTGAGTGGTCATTCTCGCGCGCTTTACTTCCACCTATTTGGTAAAATAATCTATGGCCACTATCAAAAAGTTTATGTGCAGCCAAACAATTCAGTTGAATTTCTCTAATCAAATCTATAGCCCAATCACGGAACGGCCAAGGCTTGATAATAGTGTGCATCTCAAAGGCTGGTACCCTTTACACCGGCCCATTGAATTGGCATTCTTGACATCCTCTGGCATACTTTATGTAATCCTCGTGCATGGTTGGCCAGTAGTATCCCATATGTCGAATTGTTCAACTCAATTTTCTGTCGGCCAAATGTGCCCCACACAACCCCTCATGGAACTTACCTATGACTATCAGGGCTTCCTTGATTTCTAAACATTTTAGAAGCACTTTTTCAGTCATTCTTCTATAAAGATGTTCGTCTAGTAGACAATAGCCGAGAGCCTTCTTCTATAGTTGATAGCTGGCTTGTCTACTTGGATTGCTGAGGAAATCAACTAGAGGTGTCCTCTAATCATCCTGCACTATGACAAGGGCAATCACTATCGGCTGTCGCGTGTAAATCGATGGTAGCAGCCTTTTGCCAAACTTGACCTGGCTCATCCCTCTCAACTCTTTATATCTTGAAGCTAATTGAGCCAACTCGTTTGCTCGCTTGTTTTCCTTCCTTGATAGGTGCACAAATTCCACCTTCCGAAATCTATTAAGTAATTTTCATTCTCTTGCTCAAGTAGTTTTACAGATTAGGGCTTTCGCATTGGTACTCTCTGATCACTTAATTGGTTTATCACTAACTGTGAGTCACCAATGACAACTATAGCTCGTCTAACATTTTGAGACCAATTATCAAAGCCTTGTGGTCGGCTTGGTTATTGGAGCAGCTGAAATCTAGTTTGACGGAAAACTGGAAAGTTTTTCCTTCAGATAATTGTATCATTATCCGGGCTACCGCCGAGTCGGATGTCTTGGACCCATCAAAGTAAAGCATCCACGACCGAAGGCCAACTAGTTTTTGGCTCGGCTCTTAGATTTCGTCACATGCATGGGTAACTAGCCAAAAAGCCGGCTATTGCCTAACCCTTAACGACCTTTATCGGGACGTAATTAAGAGAGAATTCGGACAAGGATAACATCCAACGCCCTATTCTTCCCCTTAAAACTGGTCACGACAACATATAATTTATAAGATCGGTCTTATAGACAACCAACACTTCGACAGATGAGATATAGTATTTCAGCTTGATGCAAGTATAATATAATACCTAACATAGTTTTTCGATCACTTACTTCTCTTTTAGATCATTCTCCTGAGCTAACAGACACCTCAAGTTCTCCTCCACAACCGAGATATACAATTTCATCGGTTGTCTTTGTCGAGGGGAGATGAGCACTGGGGGTTTTATCAAATATCTTTTAATATGTTCAAAAGCCTCCTGGTGCTCTTTTGTCCATAAGAATTCCTCTTGATTCTTTAGCCGAAGTAATGGAGTAAATACTCCTATTCTCCCAGCTAGATTTGATATGAATCATCTCAAATGGTTTATTTTTCTCAGTAAACTTTGTTATTCTTTTTTAGTTTTAGGTGGCGGTAATTTTATAATTACCTTTGCCTTATCCTTATCTATCTTGATCCCTTTCTGATGAATCAAAAAATCGAAAAAATTTTTAGCCGACACCTCGAATGCACATTTTAGAGGATCCATTTTTAGATTGTATTTCTTTATGCGTTCGAAGGCTAATAATCTTAGATTGGCCCGGTGTCACGCCCCGGATTACCACGTTTTCCCGGGCGCGCCAACGGACTCGCCGTATACATAAAATTTTTTTATGTATACGAAGCGATAGCTGTACCTGTAATCAAATCGTAGCTACAACCAGAATGTAAGAGCTACTAAACTGAAAATATGAATAATTACAAAACATAAGGTTCATAATACATACAAAATCTCCGAACCAACACCAACCTTCGCTCCAGCGAGTAAACCAAACATAAGGTATGTACATGAACTGAAACACCCCAAAAATACCTGTGTAGGGTACTCCTCTAGTACGGCGACACGACTGGTAGGGATCTAGCTCGCGACTCCCTTCCCGCGGTCGGAATCAGCAACAGTGGCAGCCGCAGACGAAGGCTCTGCAAAAAGGTGTCAACAACTGGGTGTGAGAACTACTGCAAAATGAAGTAGTCCTCAGTGGGTACCGCCACAGATCTCAACAGCTCACCCACTAAGTCTACAGAAATAAGTGCAAAGGATATTAAAGAAAGTTGGAAAAACTCTACAGCTACATGCCACTATACTATCACTAACCAACATAGGCTATCTGTAGATATGAAAATGCATCACACTTACCCAATCTCATTAGGGACTGTGATACACCCGTCCTGCCGGTCTAAGCTACACCATACACCACCCCGAGTGCGGCCAGTGGAGAGCGAGGTCTAAATCGGACTATTATGACATCAACGCAAAGCAAGGTAGCCAGACTCCGGAATGACACTCGTGGGTGCGACCCAACCGAGTATGCAAGCGTGTCTCTGCCGAGCTCAATCAAGCCCTCACAGGCTGTAGTCAATGCAAATGGGTCTATTTGGTCTAACAACCAAAGCTCACGTGCCCTTGGCACAATCTAATGCAAGATATAGAAATCTGGATCCACCGTCAACCACGACGGCACCCGACAGTACAAAACAGTCTACACTCTACTGCAAAATGAGCTCGGCCTCCCAGCTCAAGCGTAAACTCATTCTACACTAATCTGGGTATCCACCTCGCACTAACAGCGGTGATACAAATTAATAACAGTTTCTAAAGCTAAATTTGGTAACTTTTCAGAAAATGACAGTGTAGGGTTACTAGTTTTCTCCTAAGTCAATTCCAATTTCAGCATATAAATTGGGCTAAATTTCTAGATCATACTCCATAACTCAGTTTTCATTTAAAATGCAATTTCTTGAATTTG
Organism: Ananas comosus; assembly: GCF_001540865.1. NCBI lineage: Eukaryota > Viridiplantae > Streptophyta > Magnoliopsida > Poales > Bromeliaceae > Ananas > Ananas comosus. The sequence goes on along the minus strand of NC_033631.1, from coordinate 1,572,536 downwards.
AGCTACAACATGATAACCAAAACCAAAAAAACTACATGCTGTCAACACGACGACTTAGGAGGAAATCCGACGATTTCGGTAAATATCAACCCACCTCGATCGCTCGGCCAACGTCGGCTAGAAGTCGATAGGAAGGAACCCATGTGCTCGCCCAACCTCCAACGGCGCAATCGCGACACCAACGCGTCCGAACGGTCCTCCGGAGTAACGTCGAATCCGAACAAGCTCGAGCCTCGACCTCCCCTACACACGGTGTCCACCAGCTAGAGAGAGAAAGGAAAAGAAACAGTAGCCCCTCTCTAAACACCCTACATGTAAATAAATAGGCTGGGGAAAAGTTGGAATGAATGACACTTTAAAAGACCAAACTGCCCCTCACCTACTCAAATTTTCAGCTAGAGTACCGGTACTTAACTTGAATACCGGTACTCGGGTCCTCAACCTGCAGTCTCACACGTTGGGTACCGGTACCAGCCCGATGTAGCACCGGTACCTGCGCTCGAAACCGGTACTCGATAAGTCAGTACCGGTACTCAGCATCAAATACGCGTAAACCTGAGAGAATCCAATTCTTAAATCTACTGGGGTATCGGTACTCCTCCCCGGTATCGGTACTCAACACTGAAATCCTGCACTTTGCAGATTTCAGTGTCAGAACTCCACTCTCGCATCGTGTTGAGTCCGTTTTACGTCCATTTCGCACCAAAACGACTCCAACTTGTCACGACACTCTCCAGACATGTCGACAAGCCTCAGATGCTGAGATCACACAAGCTGCAAAACACCAGGGACACTATACCTAGTGATCGGTCTGAGATTTGGATTTCACTACGATATCGTTGATGTAAATTTCTAAAATTTTATTGATCAGATCATGAAAGATAAAATTCATTGCTCACTGGTAAGTGGCCTCAATATTCTTTAATTCGAAGGACATCACTATCCATTCAAAAGTCCCATTGGACCTCGGACATCTAAAAGCCGTTTTCAATACATCTTTTTCGGCTATATTGTAGCCAGCGTGACGACCCATAAAGGATAGGATTTCATGATCGGCTACTGCGTCTACCAGCATATCAACTATAGGCATAGGGTATTCGTCCTTAAGCGTAACCGTGTTCAAATTTCTAAAATCAATACAACCCCTAAATTTGCCTTTTTTCTTACGCACTAGAATAATGTTGGACACTCAGTCGACATAGCGAGCCGCTCTAATAAAATTGGCTTTCAAAAGATTTTCAATATTCGGCTCAAACCTACTAGTTAGCTATTTATAAGGCCGAATTCTTTTTTTATAGGGTGCCTATGTTCTACAATCTTTCAGCTAAGTCCCGGCATTTTTTTGTAACTCCAAATGAAACAATCCTTATATCCCCTCAGTAGCTCGATCAACTCCCCTTGTTGTCGTGCCAAAAGTTTTCCACTAATGAAGGTTGGTCGCTTATCTTCGTCCGACCCTAAATTCATCTCGATCAGCGGGTCTTGAGTCTCCAACGTCTTCTCCCCAATCTTGATTGGTGATTCTTTCATAAAACCTACTTTGGCTTGGATCCCTGTGGTCGATTCTTCTTCTTTCTCCAGCCTGTTGGCCTTGCCAGCCGATGCCATTGTTTCATTTGGCCTGCCATTCCCGGCCCTAACGACCGAATCTTCCGGCTGCCCTTTTTCCCTACCAACGGCCCTTTGAGCCAAACCATTTGCTATGGTTTTTTCATCGGTCGCAATGGCCAAATCCTTGAAGTGGCCGACTCCCTTGGTCAGCATTTTATCCGGAAGCTCCCTCAGAGCCTTGGCTCTTAACTCCTGACATTCCATTTTAGCCAAGCCGACGACTCTTCGGCGGCTGCTAGTACTTCTGTTTTCTTTTTGGAGTACCAGCTATACTCCGTCTTTGCTGACCCGATAAATGAGATCTGGTCCGGGTCTGCTTCAGCCTAATTCAAATGGCTGATGCGCCCTATGTTCACATCCACCAACTGAGGCTTCTTTGGCCACGATTTTCTTAATGCGATCCCCAATCCACTAGAAAAGCTTCTCGTGGAGAGTCGAGGGTACACATTCGTTGGCGTGGATCCAATCACACCCCAGTAGTAGATTGTCGTGGCTATTGGCATTCACTATGAAGAAGGCCATCCAGAGAGTCTTGGATCCAACTGTCAGTTTGGTTGTCAGTACTCCCCATGCCTGCTGACCGCTTTCCATGAAGTCAGTCATGATTGTGTTGGTGGGCTTGAGCTCATCTTCATTTTTGCGCAGTTTCTTGAGAAACGAAGTTGGCATAACGTTCACTACAGCCTCGTTGTCTATCATTACTCGGTCAATAGGTCGTCCCTCTATTAAAGCCCTAATGTACAAAGGCCTGACAAACCTGTTTTGCAGGGCCGATGCTTTTTAAACAACACTGCATCATCCACTTTGAAGTCCTCAAGCTGGAGCTAGGCCACTGCTAGCTCCTCTTCATATTGAGGCTGCTCCTCAAACTTTTCTGACTCTACCTAGAACGAGCATGGCAGCGCTTACACCATGCCCATGTCAGCCGAATTTCCTTCGACTGCAACTTCTCCGGTCCTCTCTTTTTCCTCATCAGACCCTTTTGCCACTTCGGCTGAAGATTCACTCTCTAGCCTAACCTCTCTCTACTTGGATGGCATCGCTCTCATTTGATGATAGTCTCAAGAGAAACGATATTCTCCTTCAGCTCTTTGCACGTGACATTCTTCATCGGCTTTTCCGCAGTCGACTGCTCTACTAGGATTTCGGCCATGGCAAGGGATTTGAGCTGCCCGCCTCATCATCATTCTTTATAGGCCGAGGAGGCAACCGTTGAGCAGACTGTTTCAACATATTCGGCTTCATTCCTTTCACTTTCTCCTAGTCGTGTCTCATCTCGACCTGCACCCTCTATTGCTGCCCATTTTTGTGTCTTCATCAGAACCGGCCTATACTACCTCACCGACGCCCTTGCCGTTAACCACTGCTTAGTTGGCATGTTTGCTGGCGTCATCACCATTTTGAGGTATTCCTGCAGGCTCTCTCCTCTTTCCCACAGTATTGGCCATGGTTGGATGCCGAGCTCATTCATTAGTCTCCGACCGAGGATTTCTACATCTCTCTCAGTCATTCCTTCAAATTCTGGCTCGGGTCTCGACTGTAGGTGCTAGTGCCATGTGGGCTGACACCCCTGGTTCCTTCGCTAAGTGTCGAAAGGTTTTCTTGGATAACCCTCTTGGCTAGTCCTCTCTTTCATCTGATAGTACTCGTTCATGACCTTTCGGATCGATGGGTCCTTCCAGTCCTTCCTGGAGTTCACTTCTTCTTCGGAGTCATTGGAGGCCTCCTCCATTCATCCGGAAGACCGATGGCCTCGGATATATCTTCCTATTCCTCAGGCAAGGCCATGAACTCCTTCCATTCCCCATACGCCTTCTTTTCACGTATGATAACTTTCCAGTCCTGGAGTGTCATTTCGGCCTTACACCTTATGCAGAGCCGAAGCATTCTTCTCATCTTAACCACGTCTTCCTGAAATTTGTCCTCCTGAAGTGGCTTCTTTCCTTTGACGTCCACAATGTTAACCTGTGTAGGAAAGGGGTTTTGGTTAATTTTCATTTTATCCTTATTTTTTTGGTCGGCAAAAATCAGCCGACTTTTTTTTATGTTCTTTTGTATTTGCCTCTTAAAGGTTGTGCAATCACTAGTCATGTTGCTCCATGAATGGTGCCACTTCTAATATTTTTTTTCTTCAATTCCACCCTAGAAGACAACATGAGCTTGATCCTTCCGTCCTTATACAATCGATCAAATATCTAGTTAGTTTTGGTCACATCAAATGAATACATGTATATAGCAATTCATGCTTTATAGCTTTAGTTGGCCTAAATATTGTACACTTGTAAGGCTAGCGGTTCTTTACCATCTCAGCCACGTATACATCAGCTTCATCAGCCGAGTCCTCAGACTCACTAGAGGTATTCGACTCATCTCGAGCTGATCCCTCTTCAATGAAAGAGAGGTTTTTCTCTTTTCTCCTGTTCCATTCTTTGTTTCGACTCCAACACGGCCGATCACCCCTATTTTCCTTTCTAAATTGCTTATATTGGACGACCCGAACACCCAGATCAAACAGTTTAGAAAAATACTTATCTTCGAAATGGTCCTTTATTTTAAAGGGTTTATTTTATACAAGTCCCTACAAACATAGTAATTGTGAATATATCCCTATAAAGTTCACCTTTCATATGTTGTCCCTGCAAAAGTCTTAATATTTTCAAATATGTCCCTCTAGGTTATTACCATTAAAGCGTTGTTTATTTAATAAGTGAAATGAACTTTTTGCCATTACAAATATATCCCACCAAAAGTTGGCCAACTGTTAATTGAAGAGGGGTAAAAAGGTTAATTCACCTTATTAGCTAACTAGGGTTAAGTATTTTACCTATGGTTAACTAATTTTTTTTAACAGATCCTACCGATAGGGATATATTTGAAAACATCATGACTTTTGCAAGGACTACATATAAAAGTTGAACTTTGTAGGTATATATTTGTAATTCACTATATCTGCAGAGACTTGTATGAAATTAACCCTATTTTAAAATACAGAACATTAAATGCCATTTTGGTGAATTCAGATTCTGGCATACTCACAAAGCACTAGTTTCTGGCCGTTTTGAAATGATTCAAGTACTCTTCAACCGTTTGTCACGACTTCTGTCTGTACAACGCTAGATCGGCTACCGTTGATCCAAATTCTGATCTATAGAATTGCTCATGAAATTTACGCTCCAATTCGTCCCAATCTTGGCAGGTAAGCTCGTGCACCATGTAAACGCCATCTTGGTTAACGACGTTTTAAACAAGCAAAGTTTTAAGAATGGGTTAGCGGCCACTTCTGTAAATTAGGTTGTGAATCGAGCGACATGCTCTATTGTATTCTCAGTCTCTTTGCTCGAAAATTTGTCGAACTTCTGCATCTTCCAATTTGCCGAATACGAATGTTCCGCATCAATATTAGCTGGCTATGGGGACCTGAATACAGGCCGCATCACCGGCCTTGCCCCTACACCAAACGTATTTCGGATTGCCTCCTCTATTTAAGCATTTGTTCCCTGTTCCAAGGGCAGGAGCAGGGGCCAGAATTTCGTTCATCTCTAGAGGTGGTACGTAGTTTTGCACTGCAGGGTTAAATCCCTGCGCTGCGTTAGGGCCTTGGCCTCCAGCCCTCACACCCTCGTTTTGGGGTTGATAGGTAGGTAAGGGAGGTGGCAAGGGTAAACTCCATACTATCTTCGGTTGCTGGCCGACGTTTACATTTGTCGGCTGATGGTCAACATGAAAAGGTGCTATCTGGGGTTGTGTCTACAGGCCTGCCAGCGCAACAAGTTTTTGTTGCACCGGCAAGGCTAGGAGTCCTTGTGGACCCCCATATGGTTGCTTAGTGGCCTGCCAGCGAACAATTGCCTAATACGAGTAATGTTTTCGTTGGAGACCGTGATAGCAGCCAGCATCACATCTAAACAGGCGGTACTCCGGAGACTATTCTGATCCAGAAACTACAGGACTCGGGTTATTTTTTCGAGTGCCTGTGTTAGGCTCGACTCTTAATGAGCCGAGTGCCCACTACTCTCACCTTCTGACTGCAGCATCGCCTGATGCTCATTTGTATTTTTGGCACTACCGACTTGGTCATTCCCTAAGGGCCTGGGAGCGGTCTTATTTCAGAGGTTCATTGTGTTGTCGTTAGCCATTTGAGAGAGATTGGATGTACCTGAGTGTGTCCCACTAGGCGTGCCAAAAATTACTGTGCTAACTGAATGCGGAGCTACACAGACCGGATCAAAGCGTTGACCAGGTCAAATTCGTCCTCGAAATGTGAATCAGCTCCTAAGATTACCCTCGAGTGCACCACTGATAAATCAAGCGATTCGGTTAAGGAGAGATCGGCTCAACCGAATTCTTTTGCAACTATTTACAAACTCAGCTGAATGAATTGAGTGGCTTATATTTATCGAAAAACGGACAAAATAGAGGTACAAAAGTTTTTACAGAGATAAACTCTACTCATAACCCTACTCCACCACAAGAAAATCTATTACAACTAACAAGAAAATCTACTGACTACTAAAACTAACTCCTAGGAAAGCAGTAAATGCCAAAAAGAAAGAAATTGAAATTTGTTATGGTCTCTTACTCGTGTGAATGACCCCTCTTATAAGCGCACTTTTTCTTATTTATAATCGTGCTTGCCGTTATTGAGTTAATCCCGTCATGGAGGTTTATTCGGCGACGTCCCTATTTTATTGGATTATGCTTCGGCCGATTTCTTGCTGGCCATGAACTCCTTCCTCCACGTCTTCAACCGCATCCCGCCTAAACCGCCTTTCTGTTTTAGGCATACGGCTTCCAACTCTGAGTGGACAATGTCTCACTTTATCTCTCACTCCTGTCACTTTGCTCACGTGGCTCAAGTTGCTCTACCATGTGGCGCTATTGTTGGCGCCAACACTCGTAAATTTTTGCGTAGTCAATATTTTTACCCATGGCGAGGCAGGTATGTGAGTTACCCGTGAGTTTTTTTTTTAAATTTTTTGCTCCTATACTTTCCAAATGTAAAACACACACACACACACACACACACACACACACACACACACACACACACACACATATATATATATATATATATATATATATATATATATAATTTTTAAAAACATAACATAACTTGTTATTTGAAATATCACAATATATAATAAAAATATAAAATTTTAAACTGCATAAATTACATTATATAAAAGTATTTTATCATCCCAAATTTTCGCGATACAAAATTAATAAAGTTTACATGATTATACATTACAACAGAATTAGGTTATAGGGACACAGTTTTGGGACACTTTTGTGTAAATGTCCCATTTATGCCAAACTTTTTTAAAAAATCTACTAAAGCCTAAATATAAAGTCAATCCAATAAAAAATAAAAAGTTTCTCTACTCAACCAACCCTATCCAGCCTACTCAGCCCGATTACAAATAGAAAAGAAAAAAAAAATTGTTCACCATCTTCCCTTCTCCTCTGCCGCAGCAGCTGACGAGGTTGAGTTCCGGCAGCTTGAGTTCGGCTGCAAGAATCTCGCAAGGACCGTAGAGGGCTATGATCGCCATGTGTCCCTCCACCACATGTCGCTGAAAGAGTGGGTGCCAAACATCAAGACAGCTATACATATAGGACCCCATATATAGCAACACTTTTAGAAAGTGTTAGTAATTTAGCCAGCATAACTTTTTTTCACCTGTACCGATATTTAAAAGTTTTTGTTGTAGTGGCCTTTTCGAGTGCTGAGGTGAATCGAGCACACGAGATCTTTGTCAGTGCTTTATCGGAGGTCGTCTCCTTCAGCTCATCGATGAGGATAACATAGGTGATCCGGTTGAAGAGCGAGAAGACGAAGGAGAATGAATCAAAATAGACTAAGGATTTATCTCGGTGGAGAATTAATCAAAATAGGCTGAGAATTTATCTCGACTGATGACGAAACTTGTTGAGGGTCTTCTTCAGGAGGAATCGGCTCTGTAGGGGCCCTTGTCAGGACAAACTCAAGTACTTCCTCGACTGGAACAGTGGTTTGAGCTGACAGTACAGTATCAGCAGTCGGCTCCTCCACAGATGGCACACCTTCAACCGATGCAGGAGGAGAAAAAGATCGAATCCTAATAGCAATCAATTTTTGCCACTTCTACTGCGGCAGAGCTGAAGAAACAGATTCAATCGGTTGCTTCTCCGGTAGCCTGGCCGATGGATTGGAAACACATGCTGGCTAAAAAGAATAAAAAAAAAAGAATGGAAATAAGCCGCAAACACAATAAAGGTAGATGTACCATGAGAGGCGAAATATACCACTGAGGGGCGAGGCGAGACCTTTGGATCCGTGTCAGAATCCTCGCCTAAATCCTGTGGTTCCAGATAGTCCAGTGCAGTCTCTTTACCCATAGAAATGCCAACTAAAGTAAGCAAAAGAGATTAAAGAGAGAAAAAACAAAAGAAGAAAGAAATATAGGACTATATTAAGAAATAGCTTTTGTATGAAGGATGTTATGGAGACAGTGAGACAAGGTCTTGGAAAAAATGATCTCACAAAAGCTCTCTCAGGTACCCTGGAAGTGGAGATCGGCTAACCTCGTACGGTTCGGCTGAAAACACACAGGGGTAAAAACCTGAGGCCATTCCCCACAATTGAAAGCCAATCTGCTTCAGCTGCTCTCTTCATAGGAGGATGACTACGGGCAGTATTGGCTGTGATGAATTTGGATGGAGTAGGGATGGCTTAGACAAATCCAAATTGACGTGCCACATAATGAGGACAGTAAACTTCAATGCTCAGCGTCAACTTGGAGTGCGTCTTCAGGCCATGAAGATTCTGCAGGACTAAAAAGGAGTACCATACCTCGGAATGCTCACTAGTGTTGGAGGATGACTACGGGCAGTATTGGCTGTGAAGAATTTGGATGGAGTAGGGATGGTTTAGACAAATCCAAATTGACGCGCCACATAATATAGAGTTAATATCATAAAAATGATATATTTTTTGATTAAAAAAAATATGCAGGTGCTTGTGAGTGCCCGCAGATTGCCCAAAATGCCCACAACTTAACGGGCATCCATCCGTTTTATCCGTAAGTTTTTCAGTAGAAAAAACTAGTATCCATATCAGCAAATTTGCCGGTATATAACCTGCAAGTATCCACGGGTACGAGTAGAGATTGCGAGGTCTATCTGAATTTAGCAGTGGATTCTATTCCACACGTCTACAGCAGCCCCTATATATATATATATATATATATATATATATATATATATATATATATATATATATNAACATACAATCATTAGGGCAAACATGAATCTTCTCATATCCAAGACCCAAATCTTTTATTAGCTTTTTAGCTTCATAATAAGATGACGGCAAAGAGGTTCCTTCAGGAAATGAATCCTTTAATAATTGAAGCAACATTGTAAAGGATTTTCCAGACCACCCGTTTAAGCATTTGAGGTGGAATAAGCGGAGAATGAATGATATCTTGGAAAAAGTTTTACAACCTGGATATAATTCTTGATCACAATCTTTCACCAAGTTTTTATATCGGATTGTTTCACTAGGTGATGATTGCATTGACCTCTCATTAAAATTTTGCTCGCCGAGAAATCCGGTAGCATACGCCTCGTCATTATATTCTTCTAAATTATTAGGAATAGTCTCATTCATTACTTGTTCATTATTCAAATTAGTACCCATAATTCCAAAGACATCTTGTAGCAATCCTCCTAGACCATCTTGTCTTGAACTACTTTCTTGTGCACTAGTAGACCCTAGAGCAAATGAAGTGCATTCGATTTCACTTGAAGATGTCACAAATGACTCTCCATGAAATACCCAAACATTGTAACCTAATAAAAAACCGTTCCACACTAAATGTTCTTCGACAACTTCTGGTACAAAAGAAGAATTGTTGTAACACTTTCGACATGGGCATAAGATCTTGCCATTTATCGATGATTTTTCCATAGCAAATTTAATAAAATTTCTAACACCATCAATGTACGCATTATCATTTCTCGGCTTACTTATCCAACTTTTGTCCATTGTATCACAATCTGTATGATTATAACCCATATGTTAAAAAAAAAAAGTAAAATAAAGAACAAGAACTTCAGTCTCAACTATAAACATTAGGGTAGAAAGAGATATTTAGCTTTATAAAATTGAGCCCAAACAATAAAAATAAATAATGGACTGTTCTAAACTTCATATTTAGTTAGAGTTGACACTAATACTCCTTACTAAAAAATTTAGCATTTCAATTAACACACTTACTTCCAAAATTATGGAAATTAAGATAAATGACCTTAGAGGGCAAGCCAAATGTCATATAT
>NC_033631.1:1560924-1562572 GCF_001540865.1 Ananas comosus | reverse complement strand
TCAATAAAGAGAAAAACAATACTACAAAATTGAAAAAAAAAATACAGAAAAATATGCAAAATAATAAGCTTTACCATACCAAGAAGATCTTGCTCTCCTCACTGTAGAATTTTGAAGCTCCTTATCCAAAAATTTCGCTTTGACTAACTATTACCAATGAGTTTGTCGAGCCGGGAACGGTGCTATGGTGTTGGTTAGGAATAATTGTATTCCTGTAATATTTAAAACTATTATTTAGCAGTGTAATATTACTTGTGAATCAAATGTTTGACATGATAGAGCTTATCTGGAATTAAACACTAATTGTATGGCTAGTTTCACGTTTCAAACAAAAATTTAAGGGCCATCTAGGATTTTTAGAAAAGTACCAAATAAAAAAAATGCTAAGTTATCTTGTTTTCATAAAAATATCAGCCAATAACATTTCTTAGGTGACAAATATATTTTATAGGATATATCAAAGCAAATTTTTTGATAAAAAGATTTTACTATGTTAAACACTACAATCTAAAAAAATTAGATCTTTTTTCTCATGTGCATATAGAGTATAGGCCTTCAATTAGTAATACAATTTTACATGAAACAGCAATTATGCAAGGTTTACACAATATTGGAAATGTTTAACATTCCAAGAAGAGATCAAGATTTTGACCTATTGCACCCCTTCGCTAGTGAAAGTTGATGGATTAGTATCCTTCTTTGAGGTAATAGACCATACAAGAGTGAAAGATGGTTTAGCCTTATAGCAAAAGAGCTATGAGGTTCTTTACAGTGAAAATGAGTTTGAATTTAGCTATATTTTGTTGCTATTTTCAATTCAAGGTATTTCAGGTAGGCATGTGCTCTCGGTGCTAAATTATCAAGGTGTGGTTAAAATTCTATCAAAGTACATTGTTAAACGACGGAAAAAGAACTTCAAGCATATTAATTCAATTAAGCTCTTTCCTAACAAAGTGGTGGCTAATGAGTTGGTAGAACAACACAAAAATTTCTACAATCAGTACCTACAACTTGCTAAGGTTGAATGACAAATGATGGAAGATTCAATCAAGCAATTAACCTTGTGTGGGAGTTCATAAGAATTCTGCTATGGGCATCTGCTAACAAACGTCAAGCATCTAAGACCATACAAACCGTTAGATCAGTCCAACAAATTCTATTAGACTTCATTTTTTCAGAGTTTGTTCTATCTAAATATTTTACGCAAAAAAGAAGCAAAGATGTTTTAGAAACCAAAAAAAATTTTGGAGCATATTGTTAGATGTGACTCGAAATTAATATTCGACTCAAGTTCGGATTTTTGATTCGCCGACTGTTTCGCGGTGCGACCAAATTGAAAAAGAAAAATATGGAGGAAAAATGAATGTCTGTGGTGGGTAGCGGAGGGCTCGGGCCGACAGGCCCGAGCCCGTAGCCCACCACTGACATTCGCCAGGGGGTGCGGGGGGCTCCGCCCCCCGCGGTACGGATCGGATCCGAAACCCGTTATGAGTTTTCCTTTTTCGTTTATCGTTTATGCCCTAGAGGCGTGTGATCGTGGTTGGTTGTAACCTGAAGAACTTTGTATTCCCTTTTTCGTTCCATAGTGAAGTTCTCTCCTCCCTCGCCCGTGGTTTTTCCCTGCAAAGGATTTTCCACGTAAATCTGT
>NC_033631.1:1543621-1560854 GCF_001540865.1 Ananas comosus | reverse complement strand
CTCGGGCCGACAGGCCCGAGCCCGTAGCCCACCACTGACATTCGCCAGGGGGTGCGGGGGGCGGAGCCCCCCGCGGTATGGATCGGATCCGAAACTCGTTATGAGTTTTACAGTAATAGTTTGCAATCCAATGTCTCAATCTACGTACCAAGAACAACTTTGGCAGTTGAGGGAGTAAATGCAGCATCACAAGTTATCAATGGAAATTCCTGTAAGAAGAGGCTGGGTTCAGCAAGGGACTGGTATTCGAACTATGGATGGACCGGATCTCATGTCCTCAATAATGAGATCGAAGAGAGAGCTTGAGCTATGGAGCCTTCTTGTCCTGTAAAGAAATCGAAAGAGAAATTGAACAATCCAACTTTCAAAAACCCTACACGAAATGGAACAAAAACAAGAAAGACGGAGAGGGACAGGGGAAGAAAACCCTTACTCAGCTGCTCATGTCTCTGCCTCTGGATCCGGATAGCCTCTGTAGGTCCTGCCGAGCCAATTCCAAGCAGGCGTCAATCCAAATGGCAGGGTCGAAGGTGCACCGTGCAGCCTCGACGGATCCCTTGTGCTGGTAGCACTCGCCGAGGATGGCAAAGGCCTTAGAGATAATTGTTCCTACTACTTAAAAAAAAAAAAACAAACACCAATGTTGCAGAGATTGCAAACAATCTGTCATCAGACTACGCAAAGCATGGAATTAAGTGAAAGAGAAAAAAAAGGGGAAAAAAATGTAAAATTGATGCATAACAAAACAAGGCCTAAATATGTCACCTACTTCTCATGCTTTCCAGATAATTTAAGCACCTATCTTTTCAAAAGAAGAGTGTGGCCTATTAAAATTTAGTATCAACTACCTTTTTAATACGACCATGTTTTTCAATAGCGGAAGGATACTTGGGTAAATGAATGCAAATTTTAAGATATAACTATTATTTTGCTTCATTCTGCACATACTATTTCTCAAAATCTGGAGGTTGACAGACTCTGTCACTACTTTTAATTCACAATATGTTTCAAAACTCAGACTCATAAACTTGGGGCCTATATAGACCTTCTATAGAAATCAATGCTCTTTGAGTAGATTCTTTAGAAAAGCCCTACAAGTTTTTTAATTAGTAAGTACCAGAAGATTCCTGCTGAAGCTAAACTTCATATCAGAGCTTCTGCATCCAGCTCCAGAAGCTCATTCAAGTTTCTCATTCCATCCATAAGCCCTGCGCGCGGTGTCGAGGAGGTCGGCGAGGGCTGCGTCGAGGCAGCGTTGGTGGTTGAGGGCGAGCTGGATCCAGGCGCACTTGAAGAGGGCGTTGCCACACTCGTTGGGGGAAAGGGATTTGGTGGCTGGTGGGAGAGGGCGGCGTCGAGAGATCGGAGCAAGGGGAGGCGGTGGCCGAAGAGGTCGAGGGCGAGGGCCTTCAAGATGTGGGGCGCGGCATCGCAAGCGTCGAGGGCAGCAGCGGCCTCTGCGATGGCGGAGTGGGCGAGGGCGGAGGTGGAGGTGGAGGCGGAGGAAATGGAGAAGGAGCGGGCGCGGGCGAGGAGCTGGGCGCCCTAGACGAATTGGCGGTGGGATTGGGCGGAGAAGTGGGAGCGGCGGCAGAGGCGGGAGAGGGCGCAGCGATGGATGCGGGAGATCACCTTCTTCTTCACCTGTGAAGGAAGGTGGGAATGGAAAAAGGCATGTAGTGACAGAGGAAATGTGAAAATAGAACTAATATGAGGCTTAGGGTTTTTTTTTTTTATCACTTTTGGCGCTATGTTTTCGCGCTATGCGGGCGTTTCGCGGGCGTAGCGTTTCGCGGGCACTTAATTATTTCAGCGCCTAAAATTTTATTTCGTCGACGCTTACCCTAAGCATCGATAATTTAGGAGATAAATTGGGATTTGCCGACGCTCAAACGAAGCATCCCTAAAAAAACGTCGGTAGAGCTCCATTTCCTTGTAGTGTTATCTACTTAATTTATATCTACAAATTAGGATCAGTATATTCTTATTTTTAATTATTTGAATGAAACGAACCATTGATACACAGACAACCTTTACGAAGGAACTTCCGATATCGTTACAACAGAAAGAAAAATCTTGAACGAAGAGCACCTCACTATCCCTTGTTGGGCTCTCTCTCTCTCTCTCTCTCTCTATCTCTAACAAGCTTTCTCTCTCTCACACACTTATTTTTTTTTTTTGACAGAAATTGTACCAAACAACAATCAACGGTTTAATTGTATTCGGGAGTATTACCAGGATAACCGAGGAAGCGCCAGAAATGCTAAGATCGTTTATTACCCAAATAGCTCTAGAGATTTCTCTCTCTCTCGAGTATGAGCAGCGCAAAAGAGCGCGCGTGAGATTGCATATAGAAAATGGTAGCAAGGAAGCATGGCAATAAGAAGTCAGCATTAACCAAACATAATGCATATGAACGCTGAAATACTACTTCTACGTTTGAAGATAATAATTATAATTCTTGCATGTGTACTGTGAAGAGAAAATGCATCGAGGATGATCATATTTCACATTAGATGTAAAAGCAGAATTGTAAAGCTTTCAAAATATACAAGTGCTTTTATGGAAGAAGATATTGGAATGACTGCTGCTTATGAAAGTGCTCTTGAGGAAAGTTACTCGAGCTCAACCTTGATCATCTCTGATCATAATCTTCACATATCAAGGACATGAGGTGATAATTTTTACCTTGTTAATTAGCTTCCTTATTTATACTTTTCTATATATTGCCCTTTTTTTTGGGCTATTTTTTTCCGGTCGAGTTTAGTAAGTAGAATAATGTTGTTGAATTGTTCTATTTTTCCCCCTTCCTGTTTGTATATATATACATATTTCAATAAAAAAAAAGTACGTAATGCTGACAGGCAGGTCCCACGCTATAAGGTAAGAAAAACTTGCCACGTGGATGACTCATATGGGGATTAATAAAAGTACCACAACATTCGAAACACGCGCGAAGTAGATAAACCATGTGATTCAAAGGTCAGTTTTGATTAAAGGTTACATGCAATGCACAGTAATCTTGTTAAATGTTAATACCCTCCAATTGAAGCTAACATGACAAAAACTTTTGTGTCAGTATAGATTAAATATCGAACATGATAGGCCTGCAAAACCAAGTTAAAGATAGCCTACGAAAACTCAACACTTGTTTTGAGTAATTTTTCATTTTCTTGATATAACACTACTGAGTACTTGCTAAATGCCCACATGCACACACTAACTAAAACACATTGATGACCCAAAATTATGTTTCAAAGACCATAGCAAGCATACCGACCGTCCCTAGAGCAAGCAGCAAAGGGTTTGGTGGTTGGTACCCGAGATCCAAGTTCGAATCCTAGTTGATTCACATTTCTAGCTAAGTTTATTTCTAAATGAAATAAACGAAGTGGGTAGCGTCTCTCAAAAAAAAAAAAAAAATTAATACGTGGAATATTAACCTCATAGTGTGATATTTGAAAATTTTGTACTGTTCTTAAAATCTCTCAAACTTAAATCATTATTCCTACACATTATGATTCAGTTGTGGCTACAGAAGAATAAATGGTGCTTTGAATGGTGCAAAACAATTCAATCCATGTGACACCCCAATAGTCCCACATCGGATGGGAATGGAGTTGTCATTGGGTTTATAAATGACTTAGACACTAATAATAATAACTAGGCTTAAGCATTTTGGGCTGTGGTTGGGCCCAACAAGTTATTATTGCTAGTTGGCTGGGTCGTTACATTTGGTATCAGAGCCGGTTCACCAGCTGGACATGTGTGGCGAGTCTCGGCTGAGCCAGGGTCTGGCTGACGGGCTAGCGAGACGAGTCTCACATCGCCTGGTAATCTTGGGCTGTGTGTGTGATTGGACTGACGAGGACGTCAGGGCCTTAACAGGGGGAGTCTGTGACACCCCAATAGTCCCACATCGGATGGGAATGGGGTTGTCATTGGGTTTATAAGTGACTTAGACACTAGTAATAATAACTAGGCTTAAGCATTTTGGGCTGTGGTTGGGCCCAACAAGTTATTATTGCTAGTTGGCTGGGTCGTTACAANTCTCTCTCTTTTCCCTTTCTCTCTTCCTCTCTTCCTCGCGAGTGCGGAGAAGCGGCCACGTCGGCCACAGTAAAACTCGCGATTCAATTTATATATAAATTGTTGTAGTGATAATATTTGCGGTGGCAATGGTTCTCTTTTACCTATTACTGCTTGAATCCTCAACATCAAACATACCTTCCAATTCTTCAAAATAAAAATAAAAAACTTCTCTTAAGAAATTTTAGTAGGATTTCTGGAGACTTTATTACTGATTTAGTTGAGATTTCTGCTTTCATCCAGCTGAAGTGACATCCTCGTCCGCTGCCGTCGCTTCCTTGCTTGTCTCTTCCTCATCTACCGCATGCTTGTCCACTCTATCAACCCTGGCCTCATCATCCATGACTGTAGCCAACTCAACCTCACGCACAACTCCAACCACTTCTTCGAAGCTTCATCCCGCCAATTCATCCACTCCCCGTTCTGAAAACCAAGCTCAAGGTGACAACAAACCGGATTCGTCTGAAGAACGGTACGTATACACTGTGCTCTTGTAGGTAATTAATGATCTACTCTTTATTTACAAATTGTTGTGAGTCCTTGAGTGCAAAAGTGATATACTGAATAAGTTTGAATATGTGAATATCTTGTTTAGTATATCTCTCTTTTGTTTATTAGAAGTCATGTGGCAATTGATTTATAAGGAGAATAATTCGATCATATATAGGAGTAAATTGTACCGTCACTACAACAAAATTAGGTTATAGAAACACATGTTCGAAACATTTTTGTGTAAGTGTCCATTTATGCCAAAACTTAAAAAAAATCTATTAATGCCTAAATATAAAACCCAATCCAACAAAAAATAAAATATTATTCTACTCAACCCACCTCACCCAGCCCATTCAGCCCGATTACAAACAGAAAAGAAAAAAAAAAAAAAATTCGATTACCATCTTCCCTTCTCCCCTCACTCAATCCACTGAAATTCTAGACGAAGAGCCTTTCCCTCTTCTCCTCCTCCGCCACCGCAGCCAACGTGATATAGTTCCGACGGTTGCTAAATGCTTAAATAAGTGTTGGTAAATTAGCAGCACTCTTTTTAGGTTATAGCGACACTCTTTAACTGTCACTATATACCTAGCGACCCCACATATAACAACACTTTTTAAAGTGTCGGTAATTTAGCTAGCAGCACTTTTTTTTACCTATACCGACATTTAAAAGTGTCGCTATAAACCGTTTTTGTTGTAGTGCGTTACCTTCTAAACTTTTGGCGAAGTTTCACTTTACTCCCAAACTTCTAAAATAGACATTTAATATTCTAAACTCTAATATTTCATTCGTATTACCCATTTGGCCAGTTTTCCGTCAAACTCCGTTAGCCGAAAATTGATGAAAGGGGTAACATGAATGAAATATTAGAGTTTAGGGCGTGTTTGGTTCGCCCATTTTTCACCTTGAAATCGGAATCAGAATGGACGAATCGTTTGTTCGTGTTTGGTATGCGGGATTTCCATTCCGATTCCTAGGTGAATAGGAATCCCCCCATTTACCCTTTTTCTCAATTCGACCTAAAAAGCCAGATTGAAAATTGAATCCGAGCAGAATGAATTATTCGGATTAAATTTAACTTTTTTAAGCTTATTTTTTAATTAAAACATAAATTTAAGTTTAAAAATTATATTTATAAATTTTCTTTTTCATTTGAACTTAAATTAAAAATTAAAATTCAATTAAGCATTTTGAATCTAATTTATAAATTTAAATTTAAATTAAAATATAAAGTTTTATTCAAATTTTATCTAAAATTTAAATTAAATTTATGCCTTCAAATTGAAATTTAAATTATAATTTTAAGTTTAAATTTGAATAAATTGAAATTTAGTTTTGTATTTTGAATTATCCATTCAATTTCAAATTTTAATTTTTTAAAAATATATATTTAAATTTTGACATTATTTTAAAATTTTGACGTAAATTTTTAATATTTAATTTTCAGTTTGAATTTAAACTAATATATTATAAAGTGGAACTCTACACAGCGGGTAAAGTGGAACTCTACTAAAAGTTTAGAGGGCAATAGAAATATTTGGTTGTTGAAAAAAAAAATTTTACAAAAAAAACATTTGCTTATATTAATAGGATAGTTTCAAGAAAAATATTAAAAAAATAAAAATAAAATAAATGGATTAGATCGCCTACACAGCGTGTGCCATTGATATCCGAAGGATGAGATGATATTCAGCATCTCTTAATCTAATATCACTAATTTTATTTAAAAAATTTTAATTTATTATAAAATAATATTATATTTTTATAATCAAAATTTCTAATTGGTTAAAAAGATATATAAAATTTTGATTTTAGATTATAATAAAATTACGTTGCATAATTTCATAGAGAGTAAGTGCATTCACTAAAACAATGCCTCTAGAGATACAGGCGAGAAATGATGAGTACTATAGGGAATTAACTAAAAATTAAAATTTCTATATTCGAGTGAAGATACTTATTGTAAAATCAACTATATTAGCAAGTACATCGGGAGAGTAGTGTATTCGAACATTGTAGCTAGCTAGTTAGTGTCTCTCTTTTCTTATTTTTAAGCCACCCTAATTTATTTTTCTTTTCTTTTATACAATAAAATATAGGGTAATTTGTGCTATGGTTTATTTTTTTTAAAAAAAAATAGGCTAAATTATATTGTTACCCTCCTAAACTTTTGGTGGAGTTTCACTTTACCCCCCAAATTTATAAAATAGGCATTTAACATCTTAAACTCTAATATTTCATTCATATTACTCCTTTTGTCAATTTTTGATTAACGGAGCTTGATGGTAAACCGACGGAAGGGTAACATGAATAAAATATTAGAGTTTAGAGTGTTAAATGTCTATTTTAGAAGCTTGAGGGTAAAATAAAACTTCGTCAAAAGTTTAGGGGGTAATAGTGCAATTTATTCGGTAGAGAATGGTGCAGTAAAATATGACCACTAAGTCATTTTCTTATGATAAAATAAATAAATGGCCTTGTAGGTAGAGGAGATCATTTTAAAATTTGATGACAAAACAGGACCCTGTAATGGCCTAAAAATAGTGCATATATATATATATATATATATATATATGTATATATATATATATATATATGAAAAATTTCAAATACCGCCCCTGTGGTTTTGCGCTTTTTACTTTAGTACCCTATAGGTTGAAGTATATTAATTTGGTATCATGTGGTTTCGCACTTTCTCACGTTAGTACCATGTAAAGTGTATCAATTTAGTACTCTGTGGTTTCATTTTTCTCTTTTCGCCGGCTCCACTGTTAATATTTTGTTAAATTATATACAAAAAATTTCAAATAACCTACCTAAATTTATCGAATATTTACATTAGTACCCTTTAGTTTTAACTTTGTCACTATTTTTTTTTTCCTCCGTTAATATTTCGTTAAGTAATATACAAAAAACTTCAGATACTATACCTAGGTTTATCGAATATTCACTTTAGTACCGTTTAATTTTAACTTTGTTACTGATTTAACGAAAAAAATTAGTGAAATGGATAATAAAAAGAGAAGAACCACAGAGTACTAATTTGATACACTTTAAATCACAGGGTACTAACGTGAGAAAAAGTGAAACCACGTGGGGGTATTTNACTCATATCATCCTAACCGCACATATTTTAATCCAATGGCAGAAAACTTAATAGCACCAAGTCATTGGTGCTATTAATAGTATTCCAGCCTATTTATATATATATATATATATATATATATATATATATATATATATATATATATATTCTTATTTTTGGTACTCTAGGCTATTTTCCCCCTCCTTGGAGCAAATTAACCTGAGTACGTACAAGCTTTTATTTTTGTAATTTTATTTTTTGAGAGGAAGTTAGCATGTTATTGTTTTATTCATTAAGCTGATAAATTTGGCAACAGGAAGAAGGCAACAAACTTGAAGAACGAAAAACCAAATAACGACAAAACTCCGGATAAGAACAAACCTAAGGACAAATAAAAAAAAAAGCAGGTACAAAACAACCCTCGAAACGTATTTACATGACCTGAAACTCTTCCCAACAAACCCTAAACTTTTATTTTTTGTAATGATCAGGAAGTCGTGAGAAAGGCAGCATGCTTCATGCTGAGGAAAGGAAGACATCTATTCCCATCCTTCAGCTGATGTTCGTTGTGTTTTGTGTCTTGCATGGTGATGTGTGTTTCGTTCAAAAATAATATGCTTTTGTCTTGCTTGGTGATGTGTTAAAACCTATTTTCCACTAGTGTTCACTATCAGGTCAACCTTTTAGAGTACGTAAAAGGATTTTAGAGTCGATTTATGCCAAATCCTTTTAGTTGTGTTATGCTCGTTTTGGCTTGCCCTGTACGAGATGTATTTCTGCTTTTAGTTTGGTTCTTGCTACATGTATTTGTAATTTGCTGGTATTAGGGGCCGTTTGGTTTGTTGCTTCCTATATGTATTTGTACTCTGTTGGTATATATTATGGGTCGTTTGGTTCGATGTGATTAAAAACACAATGTAGATAATAATGCATGCAGTTGAAGACAACGTAAAAAAAAATATATATTTACAATATAGATAAAAACGTATAAAACTTATTTGAATTATGGATTATTTTGAACTGACTACCCGACCTTTCAAATTTTGATTTAACTATCTAATCTTTCAAGTTGCTTGATTTGAATCAGATAATAGTCACTTTGAATTCAAAGTTTAAGTTAACTGCTTACTTTAGTAAATTTCTAATTGTGTAAATTACAGAAAATGGATTAACTGAACCAGTAAAAATAAACGATGCGTTCAAACTTTGAAATCAAAGTATCAATTGTTGGGCCTGTCTAAAGTAGCACAACGCAAGAAAGGCCCAACCTTGGCCATTAAAAAAAAAAAAAAAAAAATCGAAGAGGGCAAATCGCGCGGCTTCTCTCTTTCTCGCNTAAAAAAAAAAAAAAAAAAAATCGAAGAGGGCAAATCGCGCGGCTTCTCTCTTTCTCGCTCTTTTTGTCTTTCTCTCTCTCTACAGAATCTATGCATCCCCATCCAACAGGATCCCAGAAAATTTAGAATTCCGGATCACAATCCCATGCCACCCTCATGAATTTCTCGAGATCACTCTAGATTTAAAGAAATCTAAATGCAATCATCAAGAATTGGGCTTGGAGCTCTCTAAATTTTTATTGAGAGGAGAAACGTGTCCACACCCAGCACATCCACATCTATGAATTACATTGTGAGGGACTAGAACCAAAAAAATAAAAAAATAAAAAAAAGGTGCTGAGGGAGCAGAAGAAGAAGATGAAAAAGAAGAAGAAAGTTTTTAAAAATATATATATAATTTAAAAAGTCAAATACATATGTATAGAGAGAGAGAGAATTATACTACTATACTATTGATAGTACCAAGCGTTTGTATCACGCCTCGGATTACAGCGGAAGTCCGAATTACGTCAACAGACCCGCCACATGCACAAGGATATACCTTATACATACGAAGTGTCAATAAAACCTGTTCAACAAAATTAACTAAAATCTAACAATAATAGATATCAGAATAAAATAAAACTATATACTATAACAACACTGTAACTGTAGAGACCTGAAATTTTAGCTGAGGCTTGTCGACAGCTCTGGAGAGTGTCGGGACAAGTCCGGGTCGCGTTGGCGCGAAGTGGACGCCAAACGGGCTTTGTGGGAACTTGAGAGCAGCGTGTATCTTGAAGATCTGCGAAATAGCAGATTTTCAATGAGCTGTACCGGTACAAATCTGGGTTTGTACTGGTACAAAGTGGAAGCAGGGTGCAAGTTGACTTTTTGGCCATCTTGTCACATCACCCCCCCCTTTAACCCTTACCTTGGAGCAGAGAGGAGAGAGAGGGGGGAGCTTCTTCATGCTGCTGCTGCTGTGCTTCTTCTTCCTCTCCTTCTACTTCCCTTAGCAACCTAGAGTGTTGGAGGAGCTCAAGAGAAGCTCGAGCTTCGTCGACGACGCGCCGCAGAGCGGATCGAGCGAGTTTTCGACGAGGTGCTGCTCGCAGGGAGGGTTTGTCGAGGTGAGTGGCTCCTTGAGATCGCTTTTATGGCTTTAAACTTCTACGATTTTCGAACTGTACTGCTGCTGCTGCTGATTCCAGCGTCCACCCGCAGAGTTTTGACTCGTATTCCGCGCAGGAGCATCGGAACGTGACGCGACTTGATTCGTTGGAACCGAGACTTCGAGACGAATCCATAGGATCCTTACTCGCCCGATTTGGAGAAGGTTTTCTCTGTCGAAATTCTTTTTTACTGAGTTGCTGTTTGCCGAGCAGACTCTGAAGTGCTGATTGCTGATTCCAGCATCGACCCGCCGTGTTTTACCTAGTTCTCTGTGTAGGAGTGTCGAAATGCGACGAAATTTGGTGTGCTAGATTCGCGACTTCGAGACGAAGATTTTGAGCCCAAGATCGCGATTTTTCGAGCAGGTTTGCCCTGTCGAACCCTAGTTTTACTAGGCTGCTGTTTGCCGAGCAGATTTCAGAGATGCTGTTTCGCAGGTTCCAGCGTCGACGTTTCGTATTCTGGCCCGTTCTCTGCGTAGGAGCGTCGGAATTCAGCGAAACCTGGGCCATTGGATTCGTGACTTCGAGACGAAGCTTCAGAACCCTTGTTTGCTGAATTTGGATAAGGTTAGCTTGGTCGGATTTAATGTTTTCTTCGCTGCTGTTTTCTGGGCAGATTTCGTGATTTTGAGTGTAATTGGGTTTACTTCTTCGCAGCAGGAGAACCGGGGACTTCGACGGACCAGCGAGGGATCAATTTGGATCCGGGCCACTTTCTTCGCTGCCAGGAGTTGCTTGAGAGGTGGGTTCATCGGTTTTTGCCTCTAAGTACATATTAGTCGACTTGTATGCTTTGTTCGTTGAACACTAAATGAGGTAGCTCAAATTCATGGATTAGTATATTAAAAACCTGAATTGGGAGCATGCTTAGTGAGTGATGATAATTGATACTTGTTGGACTTGGATTTGACTTAGGAGAAAACCCCGAATTGATCGTCATTTACATACACTGCCGGATTTAGCTCTAGGAGCCGTGTTGCATTGTATCGTCGTGGGCTTTGTGCGATGGATACCCAGGATAGTGTAGCTTGTGTTTGTGCTCGTGCTGGGACGCCGAGCTTATACTAGCTGAGTGTAGACTGTTACGGGGTGTCGGGCGCCGTCGGGGCAGGCGGTGGGCCCCAAAGTCGGTTTTGGTTACTTGGGTTTGGCTGGTTAGGGCCTGATTGAGCTCGACAGAGCTACGCTGCATACTCGGCTGGGTAGCTCCCCCGAGTGCCACTCCGGAGTTAGGCTTTGTGCTTTCGCGTCGGTGTCGGGTAGTGCAGGTTGGACTTGCTCTCCACTGAGGTTTAGAGTGGGGGTAGCTGTGCAGTCACAACCGGGCACGGGACGGGTGCGTTCACAGTCCCAGGGACGGGTGCGTTCACAGTCCCCTTCGGATTGGGTCTGGTTGACTTGAGTCTATAGGTGTTAGTTCTGGGCATGATAGCATAGCGACTTGTAGCTGTAGAGAGTTTCCAGCTTCATTTTCTTCTATCTTGCTTACCCTGTAGACTTAGTGGGTGGACCGATGTTGTTTAGGGCGGCACCCACTGAGGACTACTTGCTTTTATAGTAGTTCTCACGCCCTCTTTCTTCCACCGATGTTGCAGGGCCTTCTGTTTCGGCTGCTGCTCCTTCTGAGGCAGACCGCGGGAAAGGCGTGGCGAGTTAGAGCCTACCCTTCGAGTACAGTGCTAGAGGACTCCCGCTGCAGGTAGTGACAGTTTTTGTTCGGGCGCTTTTGTACATACAGTTGAACTCGCTGGAGCGAGTAGTGTTCTTTTGTATCCGTGGCTGATGTAGGTATATTGAGTTTGTTATTTCTACCTGCTTGTTTATAGTTTACTTCAGCTCTATACTACTGCTTGTAGTATTGTATGTTTATACAGGTTCAGCTACGCTTCGTATACCGGAGAAATTCTCTTGTATACGGCGGATTTGTCGGCGTGCCCGGGGGACTGTGCAGCCCGGGGCGTGACAGTAACGATCTACAATCATCACCGCACCCGTCCTTAAAATGGTACAACATTTCTAACCACTCCAAATATCAAAATACTATACAAGCTGCTCACTAATAGGTGGTCCAACTACACACACAAGAAAGAAGATGCTAACTATCTGCAATCCCCTTATCTCGATCAGTTGCTGGTACTGAAAGCTATAAAATAAAATAATAAATAAGAGGGTATGAGAACTATAATCAATAGTTTCCAGTGGGTACGATCATCAACCCCGACGGTCTACACCACTAGGTCCACAAGAGGCAAAAATAGTAAATAACTTAGTAATATGAAAGATCAAGTACTAATATGAATAATTGCTGAAAAAAACTGCGACTATCATGCCTCTATAATATGCTGAAATTGTAAATTGTATTTTGCATGCATCAATTAGAGGCTAGATAAAATACTGCAATAATGCCCAATCATAATGACCAACTCAACAGTCAGGTCTAGCCTACGCCGCCTTGTGTCCAGCACCCACCTATAGTGGTCCGCTACCACGCAAACTATTGTCTGCCCCATGCCATAATAATATCTCATAACCCAACCTTCGGAGTGGCATTCGCGGGGCGTTACCCCAACCGAGTATAGTATCACTGTCAAACTCAATATAGCATACAGACTGTGGTCAAATGCGATGATCAAACAGATCATGATAATACTGTCATACTGTCGAAAATACAGTTATAGTCTACACTATCTATAACAGTCTATTGACCTTTAGAAAAATATCACATATATTTATGTCTCAATTTACTCTATTCGTAGATGTTAAACTGTCACTATTATCTCAACTATGTCAACAATTCATCTCACAGGTTAAATAATATAATATGGATATATAAATTAATCCGTCAATTTTAACAACACGGAACCCACCTATATCACAAATCCAAAAAACAGGACGACAATCAAAATAGTTAGATGATATGCTACAGCTCTCCTAGTCTGAACGACAGCCACGAAATCAGCTCCTAAAACGTATAAAAAAATCAGTTTCTAACTCTCATTTTCTACCAAACAATTTATCAAAAAAATCTAAACGAGAAATAATAATATTGTGATACTAACCGCGACATGGAAACACCAAAAACACGTGCGCAAGCTCGACTCCCTTGCTCACTAGCACGAAATCAAACTTCTTCTCTCCTCTTCTTTCCTTTTTTTTTTTTTCCCTCCTCAACCAAAATCTTTCTCTCTCTACCTTATGTTAAAAGAGATAAAGAGATAAGGATCAAAGAAGCTCGGTGTACTCCGCCAACTTAAATGCAAAAATGCTAAGAAGCCCCTCAAAATAAAGTATTTCAACTTTAGTTCTCAACAATTAAATCTTGAGTTTCAAAGGTCGTTTTTGTGTCTATTCTGAGCCAAAACGTTTCCAACTCAGCAAACAATAATTTATACTGTAACCTTGCTAATTTGTTAAAGTTCAATATATCACAGTTTGGTACTATCGAGTTTTTGGTCGTTAGATGAAAGGATGTGCGATGAGGATGATAGTGGTCTCCGATTAGGATGATGATAGTCTTCTAGGGTTGAGTGAGTGGTTAGTTGAATAGTACAATCTAACAGGTGAAAATGATCAAAGAGTAGGACTAATGGTAGAAAACTCGATAGTATCAAAAACTTAGTACTATCGAAAATATAGTAACCAGACTCTCTCTCTCTCTCACTCACTCTCTATATATATATAGAGAGAGAGAGAGAGAGCGCTAGGCTGCTATATTATCGATAGCACGGAAGTCTTCGTACTACAAAATTGTTTTCAATAATGTGGCTTTCGAATCGACGATCAGTTCCGCTAGACATGATCTACGCTATTGAAAATATTTAGAAACCAAATTTCATATTTTTTTAACATTATTTGACTAGTAATCAAAAGGTCTCAAAATTAATAATTTTAATGGCCGATGTGATGCTTTTGTGAATTTAACGGTATAAAGTAATTCAAATCTGATGAAATTTTTATAAAAAATTCTCTTCACTATCTAGAGTAAGATGAGTATCTCAGATCTTAAATTCAAATTTTTTATTATCATTTTTTATCAGATTTTTATTTTCAGCCATTTATTTTTGGACTACACATTTGATAGGTAAATAATGTCGAAAAATTATAAAATTTAGTTTCCAAATAATTTTATTTTTGAGGAATGCTTCAATACACCGGCTAAATTAAATCTAGCCGTTCATATTTTAGGGGCGAGATTGACTTTGCATAATAGTTACCTGCTCAACTGGTTACCATTCGTAAGGATAATATGGGAAAACAAATACAAGCTAATTACCAAATTTGATTAACCCTATACAAATATTTGTTTCCTTATTTAATTTTGTTACTTACCAAATTAGAAAATGCTAATTTGATAAGTAATAAACATTTATTTAAACCTTATAATTGTGTACATTAAATTCAAATTTAATTTTAATTTAAATTTTTAGAACGAAAAATTTATGTTTAAATGAATAGTATATTTCAATTCAAATTGTTAATTTGATATTAAAACGACACGAAATTTCAAATATATTAACTTATTTTAAATTGTAAATTATGTTGTATTTATAAACATAATTTTTATTATTTATTTAAATTAAAGGCTTCTATTTTTAAAATTAAATTCAAATTGTTATTGATAAGTAATAAACCTTTATTTAAACTTTATAATTGTGTACATTAAATTCAAATTTAATTTTAATTTTAATTTTCAGAACGAAAAAATTTATGTTTAAATGAATAGTATATTTCAATTCAAATTGTTAATTTGATATTAAAACGACACGAAATTTCAAATATATTAACTTATTTTAAATTGTAAATTATGTTGTATTTATAAACATAATTTTTATTATTTATTTAAATTAAAGGCTTCTATTTTTAAAATTAAATTCAAATTGTTCATTCGATAGTAAAAACAACATTAAAGTTTAAAAATATTGATTAAAATTAAATTTTAAATTTAGATTTAAATATAGATTGGACATGGATTTCTCTCTCAACAAAGAAAAAAAAGGTAAAATAGCTTCGAGGAAAATATCTGTGGGTGAAAAGTTTCTAAGAATAAAATGGGATATCTTACCAAATTACTCGAAGAGCATTACGGGAATGAAAATGGAAATTTATAAAAAAAACCCTTCATACTAATTTTACATATGAGGAAATAATTTACCCTTGGTAGGAGGATGACTGGTACCTATGGCAACAAAAGCCAGTTACCCTATTAACTAAATGACATTTCCACCATTCATTTTTAAAAATTTCAGGGCCGAGATCTTTTTGGTGCATAGGAGCATTGCTCTTTATTTTTAGACTTCACTAACAAGCGATTGTTGATTTGAAAGCCGCATTATTGAAAACAATTTGATAGCACGTAGGCCTTCGTGCTACCGATTGTATACCAATCTAGCTCTACATATATATAGTTGACAGGGAGAAGCTCTCTGCCACCGGGTCCGCTGCGTTTTCCACGTAACGTCCGACGCTGCCATCATCGCAAGCCTCCAGTACTGCTGCCTCTGCGACCACTGCCCGAGCCGCCCGAGCCTCCTAAGCAAGACACCATCGCTGCATGGCACGCCTGCTGTCGTCGCCGCTGCCACTGCCGCCGCCGAAGCCGAAGAGTGAACCCCACGACGGGTCTTGCATCGGGAGCAAGAAAGACCAAAAAGAAAAGGGGTGGAGTATTTTTCATTTGCTTATAATATGCCTTTGTCTTGCGTGGTGATCCTATTTTCCACTAGTGTTCACTATCAAGTCGACCTTTTTAGAGTACGTAAAAGGGTTTTAGAGTCGATTTATGCAAACCCCTTTTAGTTGTGTTATGCTTGTTTTGGCTTGCCATGTATGAGAAGTATTAATTCTGTTTTTAGTTTGGTGCTTGCACTACAATAAAAATGGTCTACAGCGACACTTTTAAATGTAAGTACATATCAAAAAGGTGCTGCTAGCTAAAATTACCGACACTTTTAAAAAGTGTTGCTATATGTGGGGTCGCTAGGTATATAGTGACAGTTAAAGAGTGTCGCTATAACCTAAAAGAGTGCTGCTAATTTACCAATACTTATTTAAGCATTTAGCAACCGCCGAAACTCTATCTCGTTGGCTATCGTGGCGGAGGAGGACGACAGGAAAGGCTCTTCGTTTAGAATTTCAGTGGATTGAGTGAAGAGAGAAGAAAAGATGGTAATTGATTTTTC
Source organism: Ananas comosus (assembly GCF_001540865.1). Classification (NCBI taxonomy): domain Eukaryota; kingdom Viridiplantae; phylum Streptophyta; class Magnoliopsida; order Poales; family Bromeliaceae; genus Ananas; species Ananas comosus. The sequence continues at coordinate 1,544,512 of NC_033631.1, read as the reverse complement.
CTTTTTTTTTTTCTCTTTTCTGTTTATAATTGGGTCAAATGAACTGGGTGTGGTGGGTTGAGTAGAGTAATCTTTTATTCTTGGTTGGATTGGGCTTTATATTTAGGCATTAGTAGATATTTTTTTTAAGTTTTAGTATAAATGGGACACTTATTCAAAAGTGTCCCAAACATGTGTTCCTATAACCTAATTCTGTTGTAGTGTTGTTACATGTATTTGTACTCTGCTAGCTATTAGGGGCTGTTTGGTTTGTTGCTTCCTATATGTATTTATACTTTGTTGGTATATATAATATATTATGGGTTGTTTGGTTCGATGTGATTAAAAATATAGTGTAGATAATAATGCATGCAGTTGGAGACAACGTAAAAAAGGAAAAATATTTACAATTTAGATAAAAACGTATAAAACTTATCTGAATTATGAATTATTTTGAACTGATTACCCGACCTTTCAAATTTCGATTTAACTATCTAATCTTTCTATTTGCTTGATTTGAATCAGATAATAGCACTTTGAATTCAAAGTTTAAGTTAAGTGTTTACTTTAGTGAATTTCTAATTGTGTAAATTGCAGAAAATATACTAACTAAACCAGTAAAATTAAACGATGCGTTCAAACTTTGAAATCAAAGTATCATTTGTTGGGCCTGTGTAAAGTAGCACAAGCCAAGAGAGGCCCAACCTTGGCCATTTTGGACCAAAACCCAAACTACCTAATACATGAATATATATATATAGAGTTGAGCTAGAATACTCTCGATAGTAAACGGTGCGTTTTACTATTGAGTTGTTTTCGATGATAGAGCTTCCAAATTGACGATCGGCTCCGTTGAACATGATCTATACCACTTGAAGTGTTTAGAAATCAAATTTCAAATCTTTTCGACAT
>NC_033631.1:1540552-1543024 GCF_001540865.1 Ananas comosus | reverse complement strand
GATCGGCTCCGTTAAACTTGATCTAGAGTATTTGAAGTATCTAGAAAATAAATTATGCTATTTTTCGATATTATTTGCCTAGTGAACGAAGGGGCTCAAAATCAACGGCTGAAAATAAAAATCTTACAAGACATGATAATATGACATTAAAATTTTATATTAAAGATATTGATCTTATTTTATATAATATAAAAAATTTTCTATCAAAATTTTACGTGATTTGAATATTTCTACACCGTTAAACTTGCAAACGGCTCACTACGACTATTAAAATTATTGATTTTGAGCCCCTTCGATTACTAGGCAAATGATATCGAAAAATCATAAAATTTATTTTCTAATTACTTCAAATACTCTAGATCAAGTTTAATGGAGCCGATCGACGATTCGAAAGTCGCAACATCGAAAACGACCTGAAAGTATGAAAGACTCCGTACTTTCAAAAACATAGTGCACCTTTTTTAATTGGCCCTCACAACATTCCCTCAGTACTACACATTTTTTAATTGGCCCTCACAACAGTACTCCTATAGGCCTTTTAATTAATTAGTGCACTACTTTAGGCCTTTGATCCCCATGGTCACAACTAAGGTAGCTCAATCAATTATCTCCATTAATCTCTTATTCTTTTTTTTCAGTTGCTGATACATATGTAGAGCAGAATTTCAATTGTTGATATTTATGATTTTTTTTTTCAATTTATGCAGAGTAAGTTTTTGCTTCCTTCCAATGGCAACATTGAGAAGTGGGTTTTGAAGTCACTAAATAAAAAATGGAAGGACTTCAAGTGTGAACTTAAAAGAAAAAATATGATAGATAATTACACGGAGCAAGAAGTTGCAAGTAATGTATCAAGTGGATTTACATCCCAACAATGGATAGACCTTGTTCGTTATTGGTTCTCGGAGAAAAGCAAGGTTGTACCTCATTTCATGGCATTTTTTTTTAATATTCTTGTTCTTTCAATTATTTTTATGATGCAAGTTAATCATATTTTTTTTAATTTGATTAACAATTTTGTCTTGTTAGTCATACTCTCAAATTGGAAAGGTAGCGCGTGCCAAGCATATTACTCCTCATACAACTGGTTCTATGAGTTTTGCTCGGAAAAGAGATCAATTTGTATGTCAATTTGTTTTCTTAATTTGTCATATAGATAGTTGATACGATTGTTTTATTTGTAATATATATTTTTTTATTAAAATTCTTGTTTGTACAATTAATAACAGGAAAAAGAAAATGTAAGAGAGTCGGGACGCGTCAAGTTTTTTGCATTAGCCCACAAACGTAAGAATGAGACATATGATGAGAGTTTTCAAGAGGTTTTGGTATGTACACCAAATAAGTGTATAGACTTATTTTTCATAGTGAAAGTATATGATCTTTATTCCAATTGAAACTCTTATAATTTGTGTGTAGTTTCACTTTATATACATTAATAGTTAGTTCTCAATTTATCTTTAATACAGGATAATATTACGAAGTTAATAGAAAAGGAAGCAAAAACTGAAAATGAAGTATTTACTGAAGTCATTGGAAGTATGGCCGAGTAAAGGGATATGGAATTGGTGTCACCCCAACTCAACTATTCGGAGTACAAGCTCAAATTAAAAATATGGAGACTGGAGGAGTAAATCCTTCGAAAGATATGCGAAAGTTACAAACACAAATACAAGATATGCAAAGTAACTATGACTTTTAGTTGCTAGAGATGCAAAGTAACTATGACTTTTAGTTGCTAGAGATGTAGTAAAATTATGAGCAGAAATTACAAGGGATGTAAAAGAATTATGAATCACGGTTGGAAGATATGAAGCGGCTATTAGTTCAAGCAGCTATTAGTTCAAATCGCCTCAAAACTGCAATGAGGTAAATGAATTTTTATTGAACAAAGCTAAAACTTGATTAAGTATTCTAAGATTCTTTTTTTTTCTTAATTGAAGGGGCTCTCAGACAATTTTACCTATGGTAACGTTCCAACGACGTGAGCATCATCAGGTGCATGCTTACAAACTTCCGTAGAATTTAGAAATCGTCTGATTTTAAACTTTTAGTTCTAAATTTATTTCGGTTAAATTTTAAAACATTGCACTGTAGACTTATATATATATATATATATATATATATATATATATATATATATATATATATAGAAGAGTCCAGGACTATGCTATAATAGCATGAAGCACTTGGTGATACCAAGTTTCCGCCGTTAGATCTACCCTTTTGATCTTTTTCACCCGTTAGATCATACTATTCAACCAACCACCACTCAACCTTAGGGGGCCCACATCATCCTAACTGCACATCTCTTAATCCAATGGCCAAAAACTTGGTAGCACCAATGTCTTGGTGGTATTAATAGCCATAGTAGCTAGGTTTCTAGATAGAATTTGGCTACATATTACTATCTATGAGTACCGGAGCTCCGGACTATAGTCTTGTTTTCCGATCTTATGGTGTTCAAATTAC
>NC_033631.1:1458052-1538052 GCF_001540865.1 Ananas comosus | reverse complement strand
CAATACGGCCTGTATTCAGATCACCATATCCTGCTAATATAGATGCAGAACATCCATATCCGGCAAATTGGAAGATGCCGAAATTTGACAAATTTTCGGGAGATGAGACCGAAAATACGGTCGAACACGTCGCTCGATTTACAGCTCAATGCCGCGAAGCAGCGGCAGATTCTTTTTTAAAGTTAAGGTTATTTAATACTTCATTAACTAAGACAGCCTTCACTTGGTATACAAGTTTACCTGCTAATTCTGTTCGAGATTGGGATGAATTAGAGGGTAAATTTCATGAGCAGTTTTATAGAACCGAACCTGAGTTGTCAGTTGCGGACTTAGCTCAGTTTAGACAAAGAACAGGAGAATCGGTTGATGAATATCTAAACCGATTCAAGACGGCTCGAAGCCGATGTTTTGTAAGGATGCCGGAATCAGAGTTTGCCAAAATGGCATTCAACGGCATGCATTTTAAAATCAAAGATCATTTTGAGGATAAGTTCTTCCTAAACCTGTTTGATTTGGGAATTCTAGTTGCTCAATACGAGCAATTTCGAAAAGGGAATAATGAGGATCGGCCTAGGTGGAGCCGAAACAAAGATTGGAATAAAGGGAAAGAGAAAATTATCTCTTTCTTTGAAGAAACCTCAGCTCATGAAGAGCCGAATTCATCTGAAGAGGCAGAAGATTCGGCTAATGAAGCCGAAATCTGTGCTGCTGAGATGGTAAGAAATAGTCAGCCATATAAATGTGCTTTGCTAAAACCTGCAAAGTCAAGAGAAGCGAAAGCACAAATATCAGCATTTAGTTATTCATTTGACATTGCAAAGACCGATCTTATTTTCGATCGTTTATTAAAAGATGGACGCATTAAATTACAGGAAGGCCAAACTATACCTCCTGTAGAAGAATTAAAACGCAGAAGATACTGCAAATGGCACTATTCATGGAGTCATAAAACTAATGAATGCACTGCCTTTAAGAGGCAAATTCAAAAAGAGATAAACGAGGGTGGGCTGATCTTTGCCGACCAAGACAACAAAGATATAGAAATTGATAAGAATTCTTTTCCATCATAGGTCAACACCGTGAACATGAAAGGGAAAGGAAAAACGTCTGCAAAATGGCATATCCAAGAGAAAATAGAAGAAGGTCGGCTCATATTGGCCGACCAAGAAAACGAAAATCGAAAAATTAACAAAACTTCATCTTCATTTCAGATCAACATGGTGAATATTAAAGGAAAGGAAGTTTTGGACAAGGAGACCGCTGACAACGTGGCTCATGCCAAGAAACATCTTCGGCTATGCATCAGGTGCAAGGCCGAAATGACGAAGAAAGATTGGGAAGCCATCGTGAATGCTAAGAAAAGAGGGAACGAATGGAATGAGCTAATGGCGTTCCCTGAGGATTGGGATGACATTCCAGATGGCGAAGATCAAGAGGAGGAAGGCTCGGATGTAGCCTCTAATGATACTGAACCGGAAGTAGATTCGGTTCAACGCAAGAAAGATATGCTCATGCAGAAGATTCTGCATGATTACTACAACAACAGGCGTGGAGAACGTCATGGCCGATGGGATTACCATGATAGACCATTCGGCTCCAAGCAAAGGTTCCCTGGATATCGGCCACACTGGCAACAGCAAGCCAGGCCGAGACCAGAACCAGAATTTGAAGGTATGACCGAAGGGGACATAGAATTCCTCGGTCGGAGATTAGTCAACGAACTCGGCATTCAGCCTTGGCCAAGACCATGGGAGAGAAGAGAAATCCTAAAAAATCACTTAAGAACAGTAAAAGTACCGGCAAATATGCCAGTGGATGAATGGCACGAAGTCGAAGTTAAACCATCGGCCAGATGGCAGGGGCCGATGTTAACAAAAACCCAAAAGCGTCGGCAGCAGAGGATGCAAGCCGAGGCACGTCAACATTATGAAGAGGCGAAAGGGATGAGGCTCAATGTATGGAGATGCCCAGATGAGCAGCCGCACCCTTTCCGACCGATGAAGAATGATCATGAGGCAGGCGGCTCATCGCTTGCCCTACATATGAAGTCAAGAATAGAACGTCCAACTGAGGCCGAGTTAGAAGAGAAAATGATCAGGAAGGAGTTAGAAGATAAAATAGCTTCCCTCGAAACAATGATCAAGAGGGAAAGGTGGCCTCCTAAAGAGAGGGAAGTCCGCATGGAGAGCGACTCCTCCGCCGAAACGGCTAAGGAGTCAGAAGAAAAGAAACAAAGAATTAAAGAAAAATCGGCTGACGAATCACCGGCCGAGGTAAATATGGTGTACGCTCTGCCTCAATCCTTCAAAGCGGAGCTTGTGGAGTACGAGGAATTCAGAGAAGAAGAAGAGAATGGGCTTACGGTGGCCCAGTTGCAGCTAGAGGATGCTCGACCGGCCGATGCAGTGGTTTTTGAGAAACCATCGGCCATGCAGGTAAGGTTCATAAGGCCTCTGTTTATAAAAGCTTTAATAGAAGGTCGGCCGGTAGGCCGAGTTACGATAGATGGCGAGGCTATGGTTAATGTGATGCCCACATCTTTTTTCAAAAAGTTGGGCAAAGACGAAGATGAATTGAAGCCCACCGATTCAATCATGACCGATTTTACAGGAAACGGTCAACAAGCTCGAGGGGTGCTCACCACCGAACTCACGGTGGGTTCAAAGACGGTGAAAACGGCATTTTTTGTAGTGGATGCAGACAGCCACTACAACTTGCTATTGGGAAGAGATTGGATACACTCAAATGAGTGCGTACCTTCTACACTTCACGGAAAATTGTTCCAATGGATAGGAGACAAGGTAGAAGAAGTTCGGGCCGAAGGACGGCCTCAAATGCTAGATGTCAACATGGAAGACATCGGCCACATCAATTGGGCCAATGCTGATCCAGATCAGATTTCGTTCGTAAAAGTAACGGAATAGGGGATTCAATTAATTCTCTCAAAAGATATCAAAACTTTGGTGGCGGATGAAGAGCCACCCAGATGGTTAAAATGGAGTCCCAAAAATCGGGAATAGAGGCATGGCATAAGCCTCAGCAAGATGAGCCGATCAACAAGATCGGCTACGAGGATAATACGGCTGCCAAAGCTGATGTGTTAGCACCTGATAATTCGGCCAATAAGGCCGAGGAAGTCATAAAAGACTCGGTTCATAAAGCCGAGAATGAAGGTCAACTGAAATCGGCTATAAAGATTGACAAATCATATGAGATAAATAGGCAAACAGCAGGAATGGAGTTAGAAGAATCGCCTATTAAAGCCGACGAGAAAAAGCTAGAGATCCAGGACTTGTTGATAGAAGTAAATCTGGAGTCTTGTGAAGACAACAAGCCGACGTTTATAAGTTCCAAGCTGTCGGCTCAACAACAGGAAGAATTGAAGAAGCTGTTAAAGGAGTACAAGGATTACTTCGCCTGGAGCTATGAAGAAATGCTGGGTTTAAGCCGAGAGATTGTGGAACATCGGCTGCCTATCAAGAAAGGGTTTAAGCCTTTTAAGCAACCGGCTCGTAGGTTTGAGCCGAGTATTGTACTACAAATTAAAAATAAAATTAAAAATCTTTTAAAGGCCGGATTTATTAGAGCGGCCCGCTATGTTGATTGGGTGTCTAATATAGTTCCAGTACGTAAAAAGAATGGCAAACTTAGAGTTTGTATCGATTTTAGGAATTTGAATTTAGCTACACCTAAAGACGAATATCCAATGCCAATAGCCGATATGTTAGTAGATTCGGCTACTGGTAATGAAGTTTTGTCCTCTATGGATGGACACGCTGGTTATAATCAAATTTATATTGCTAAAGAAGATGTGGCTAAAACGGCTTTTAGATGCCCCGATTCAATCGGAACTTTTGAATGGGTTGTTATGCCGTTTCGCTTAAAGAATGCCGGAGCTACTTACCAAAGAGCCATGAATTTTATTTTCCATGACTTGATCAGCAAAATGTTGGAAGTATACATCGATGATATAGTTATCAAATCCAAGTCACAAGCCAAGCATTGGATTGATTTAAAGCTTGCTTTTGAGAGAATGAGAAAATATAATTTAAAAATGAATCCTTTAAAATGCGCCTTTGGGGTTTCTGCAGGAAATTTCTTGGAATTTTTGGTGCATAAGAAAGGGATTGAAATTGATAAAAATAAAGCAAGAGCAATATTAGAGTTACCGCCACCTAAGTGCAAAAAGGAGCTACAGAGTTTGTTGGGGAAGATTAATTATCTTCGGTGGTTTATATCTAATTTGGCCGGAAGAATCGGGGTTTTTACTCCATTACTTCGGCTGAAAGATAAAGAAGAATTCGTTTGGACAGACGAACAGCAAGAGACATTTGAAAATATAAAAAGATACTTATCAAATCCTCTAGTACTGACACCTCCAAAACCGAATCAGCCGATGAAGTTGTATATATCGGCTGCAAATGAAAATTTAGGATGTTTACTGGCTCAAGAAAATGAAAAGAATGAAGAACAGGCAATTTATTACCTAAGCCGACGTCTGTTAGATACCGAAAAACGGTACTCGGCTATAGAAAAATTATGTTTGGCTTTATATTATTCATGTACAAAATTAAGATACTACATTCTATCAGCTGAAGTATCGGTAATATGCAAGACCGATTTGATAAAATATATGTTATCCAAACCAGTGTTACGGGGACGTATTGGGAAATGGATATTACCTTTATCTGAGTTTTTCCTTAATTATGTTCCTGCCAAAGCTATTAAAGGCCAAGCTATAGCTGATTTTTTGGCCGATCACCCATGTGTAGAAATCGAGGAGCCGAAATTAAATGTAATCGGCTGTCAACCTTGGATGTTGTATTTTGACGGTTCAAAAACAACTGAATCTGCAGGAGCAGGGGTAGTGATACAGTCCCCTGAAGGTCATGTTTGTCAGTTTGCATTTGAATTAGATTTCGGTTGCTCTAACAACCAAGCCGAATATGAGGCCTTGATAATCGGCCTTGAAATATTGCAAGAATTAAAGGCGAAGTCAGTCAAAGTCATCGGTGATTCACAGTTAATAATCAAACAGGTTAACGGGGAATACCGATGTGAGAATCCGAATTTGCAAAATTACTTGAGGAAGACATTGGAATTATTATGCAATTTCGGAGGAGTCGATTTTGAATATTTGGGCAGACAGGAAAACGAAAAGGCAAATAAATTGGCCCAATCGGCTTCAGGATACAGAAAGCCGAAGTCAGAGTCAACAGTAATACAGAAGAGATTGCTACCTTCGGTTCATATACGAGAACCGATCATAGCTCCTATAGAAGTAAAAGATGATTGGAGGAAGTCATTGATCAAATATTTGGAGGATCCTAATATCAAGGTCGATTATAATATTCGAAGAAGAGCTCTCGGCTACTGTTTATTAGATGGTCAACTATACAAAAGAACAGCCGAAGAAGTTCTATTGAAATGTTTAGGGCCGGAAGAGGCTCTACTAGTAATGGGAGAAACACACGAGGGAATATGTGGAACCCATCTGGCAGGAAAAAAGTTAAGATGGACAATTCGGCACATAGGATATTATTGGCTGACTATGCATCAAGACTGCATAGAGTATGCTAAAGGTTGCCAAGAATGTCAATTTCATGGTTCAATACAGAGAGTCCCTGCCTCTGAGATGTACGCCATAATTAAACCATAGCCTTTCCGAGGATGGGCCATGGATTTAATTGGAGAAATTCAGCCGAATTCTTCGGCTGGACACAAGTTTCTGATAGTAGCTATCGATTATTTTACTAAATGGGTGGAAGCCAGATCTACTCGATTGGTCACTCAAAAGGAAATTATTGATTTTGTTGAAGATCAGATAATTCATCGTTTTGGAATTCCTGAGACCGTCACAACCGACCAAGGGACAATGTTCACGGGGGGACAGTTTGTTCGGTTCATCGAGTCTCGAAAGATAAAGCTGCTACATTCATCTCCTTATTATGCTCAAGCGAATGGGCAGGTAGAAGCAGCAAATAAGATAATTATCAACCTTATGAAACGGCATATTGGAAAGTACCCGAGAAAGTGGAATGAAAAGCTTTACGAAGTATTATGGGCATGCCGAACCTCAGTAAAAACGGCAACAGGGATGACACCATTCCAATTAGTTTATGGCCATGAGGCCGTAATTCCAGCTGAGATAACAGTTCCTTCTTTAAGAATAGAGAAACAAAAAGACCTCTCGGCTAATGAATATATTGATCTAATGAAAGATCAAGCAGAGGAGATAATAGATACTCGGTTGATAGCTTTAGACAATATACAAGCATACCAAAGCCGAGTACGTAATGCATATAATAAGAAAGTTCGACTGAAGGCGTTTGTTGTCGGTGATTTAGTACTTCGGCTGATTTATCCAATCGGTCAAAAAGACCGAACATATGGGAAGTGGTCCCCAAATTGGGAAGGACCATTCCAGGTTAGCCGAATCACAAGAGGAAACGCATATTATTTACAAAACAAAGATGGGTCAGAAAGTGAAAAACCAATCAACGGAAAATACTTAAAGAAATATTACCCATCCATGTGGGAGCATTAATTGAAATCAGAGTTAGAATATTACAAGCCGAATCAGGACAGTAAATCTCTGAGTTGATTCCATTCGGCTATAAGATTGGCTTGGGCAGTTTCAGCAGGTTTCCTTCGGCGCTTCATCAAAGGATGTATTTTGTAGAGTTGAGAAAGCTCTTCTTTAAGCCTTATCCCTTCTTCCTTTTTGGACTTCAATAGATCTTTTAATTGAAGTCGGCGCCCAGAGGTTTGTGCGAGAGTAGATTCGGCTGCGGCTAACTCTTCTTTAAGGATAGAAATTCGTTGTTGTAGAGCCGATTCTTGATCAGCCAATTCCTTATCCTCTTGATGTATTTTAGTAGGCGGAGCTGCTATATCAGGAATATTCTTTTTAAAATGATCAACTCGATGAAAATGTTGATCTAAAGCTACGAGTTCGGCACCCAAAGACTGCTGCCGAACCAAAAAAGATGAAAGTTGAAGTGATAAGGTTGCTACGAAACATTTTATGCCGGGAGTAATATCTGATTAATCGGCTAAATCAAGTAAAAGGGCATATAGCTGATCAAATTGTTCTGGGTTCTGAGCTAGACCAGGAATACCAATGCTATACATTTTAAGACATTCATTGAACTTATTCTGGGTGTCTGATGAAATGGTAATGGTCAAAGAGTCATCCCCTTCATTGGAGCTGGGACTTGAAGTCAAAAAAGAATGAAGAATTGCAGATAAAGGATCATCAGCAATAGGGGAAGCAGCTCCCCGAGGCAAGTAGGGAGGAATAGTGCTGGTATCTTCGGAAGTTCGCCTGGGAGGTATGTTTATCTGTTCATCCCCTGTAGTTGATGATGGGGCAAGAGCAGAAAGAGGTGACGTAACCTCACTAGGTAACGGCGTCGTGCTCTCCATTTCAACAAACTTCTTCTTCTTTTCTATCCCTTTCTTTTTCTCGAGACGGGCTTCCCTGCGAAGCTGCCGTTCCATCTGCATCTTCGAAGAGGATCGTTGAGGAGAAGACTGTAGTTTAAAAGAGATTAATAAATAATTAAGAAGTGTTCTTCTCGTATAACCAATTAATTAGACGTACCCCGATATCAATTTTCTCGGTCGGAACACAGCTTGGTTCCGTAGTTGAGGAAGGCACAACAGTTTTCTCTAGTAGAATTTTAGCCGAAGGCATGTCTTCGGCTCTTGTTGTTGAAATTGAGGCCGAAGGCACATCTTCGGCTGTGTCCTCTAAATTGTCAGCCGAAGGAACACCTTCGGCTTGTCGAAATTGCCGCTTAGCAACTGATTTACGCCGTTTCGAAATCGGCGGAGGAGTAACTTGTATAGTCTCAGTCGGTCTCTTATTTGAAGTTGGGACCGATGAAGGAGTGGGCATACGCTAACAATGAAAATAAAATGAGTATTACAAACACCAAAATAGAAAGAATAGAGGAGAAACAGATTAGAAAACATTACAGAGGAAGGAGGTGGAGATTCAGCAGCTTCTTCTGATTTTTCGTCTGATATGGATGGTTCGGCAGGGTTCTCCAATTGAGCCTTACTTAGGAAAGGAGCTACAAACAAAAGTAAAGACAAAAGAAAGAAAGATGAGTAGCAGTAATTATAAGCAGAAAGTCATTTTCAAAAGAAATATCATACTGAGAGGATGACGAGTCTTGCGATGTGCACACGAGATGATGGGAGAAAAGGTTTTCTTGAGAAAGATATCCCAATTCACAGCATAGCGAAAACCTAATACTCCGGTATGATTGGTCCTGAAGCTGACCAATTTGAAAAATCGCCGCAGACGGTTTCCCATAGCCGAAATCTGGTCGGCGTCAGCTATGCTCTTGGTAGGCGGGCGATGAGTGGCAGTATTAGCCGTGAAAAATTTGGCCGGAGCAGGAATGGCCTGTGTAAAACCAAATTGGCGCGCCGCAAATTGTGGAGAGTAAACCTCGGTACTAGGTAATAACTTCGAGCGTAATTTCAAGCTGATGTGCAAATCCCGAGGAGCCAAAAAAGAATACCAAACATCAGAATACTCGCCAGCACGAGAAGAGGCGAGTTCACCCTAAAGTGATTCATATCTGGCCAAAAACCAGGGGGGGGCAGTGACTCGATCAGCAAAAGGAGACCAATAAATAAGAAAGTGAGGGCTCGAATCATAAAAAACAGAAAAATAAGTGAGGAAGTCCAGAGGATGCCCAGGTGTAAATGGTGGAGGACAGCCGAGAGCAAGTCCATAAGTGTCAAAGCGAGCAGCCGAGCTCAGATCTAAAGGTTCTCGGCACAACCTACTGAAGTAAATTTGTAAAAACATCTGCAAAAACCAAAAAACGTCGCAACCCGAGCTAATGGTGACATCATTGTCATTGGGTGATGGCCTAATAGCGTCAAAAAGTTCTCTGTAAACAAAAGCAAGAAAATAGGGCCCCAAGGCCAATTTATCGCCGTTAGATAAACAAACGGCGATAGAAACAAAATCTCGGTTAATTTTCTGCGAACGAGTGCAGAAAAGATTATGACATAGCCAGTACAGAAGGAATGCCGTATGCTCCTTCTTAGTGACCGGAGCAGGAGATTCACCTGCGAACTTACGAAGAAATTTGGAGTAGGCCAAATCATTAAGATCAAGATTAGCCTCAAAATCGGATACACTATCAGGGCTATAAGCCATGGAAAGGGTTATACCATGAGGACGTAGGCCAACAATGGCGGCAACATCAAAAAGAGTTGGGGTGAGAGGGCCGCCTCTAAAAAGAAAAATGTTGGAAACAGGGGACCAGAAACAAAGGGCGGAAGCCAAAAGAAGGAAATCAGCTGAAGGAGGTTTTCGGGATAGTTGGATGGCTTCATAGATGTCAGTTTCTCGCCACAAATCGCCGTGAGTGGCTTGTACACGATCCAACCAAGCCAGATAGGCTTCTGAGGTACTAGGCCAGGTTCGAAGACTTCTTCCCGTCGAAGCCGAAGGATACCATGAATGAAGATGAATATTTTCAGCCATCAAAGGAAGACCTTCATTAGAAAACGGGAAATCATCGGCAGATGGGTCTGCGGTAAATGAGGGACCCAAGATAAACCTAGTAGGGTCTGAATCAAGATATGATCTAAGCAGAGTATAGTCCAATGAAGGACGAGTAGGCAATGGCGGAAGAGGCGCCATTCTTCGAAACAAAAGAAAATGAAGAAGACGCCGAAAGAAGCGAAAGAAAAGTCTCTTGAAAAACGAAGAAAAAATAAAAAAGACAAAAAAGTAAAAGCTTGGGAATAGAAGAGACAAAAAGGTAAAAGCTTGGAGAAGAAGAAAGGCCGTAGAGTCGAACCGTCACATCGAAACGAGTTTCGAGGTCGGCTTTAATGATGATTAAACGGCGGTAATTAAGATGACCTAATTAATGCCGCGTATGAGACAAAAGCAGAGAATGTGATCAAGGCCGTAAAAGAGAGAATCAGCGGCCAATATTAAACCGTACAAAAGATTGTGCTACGGATTGTTGCAGATTATGTCAGAGAATTTGAATTTAATTGGACCGAGGAAGACGCCTCGGATCGCACTTATTTTCAAAAGATAAGACGAAAAGTATATTAAGGGTTCGAAATATAACGCCAGCTACCGAAGCATTGCTTCGAAAGCTGCCGAGGGGGCAATTGTTGGGCCAATTCGGTGCGGACAGCTGGCAAGCCGGACCACGTCCATGGTCTATGTCAATATGGTGGACCGGGAGTATATAAAACGCGCCAGAAGACATGAGCCGCGGTGGTTCAAAAGAGTAACAACCGCAAGCGGTTACGAGCAGTTCCAATCGGCCGACGGTGGTCCTACAAATCAGGAGATAATGGCCGATCGTGCAATAACTGAACGCAAGGGCAACTTTATAAATAGGCATACGACACCCTGAAAAGAGGTCTTGGCCCCTACGCACAAAAGACCACCTTTATTTTTCTGCATCTTTCAATTTTCGCATTTACCGCTTTCTCTAGGAGTAGTTCTTTTAATTTATCATACTCGGAGTCCGTCTGCCCTACGGGCATCACTCCCCTGTTCCCATACTCGGAGTCTGTCTACCCTACGGGCATCACTCCCCTGTTTGTGTACTTTTTTCCTGTGCATTTCAATAAAAAGTCATCTTCGGCTCTTCCCGCCGATCAGATCACAAGTTGTTTGGCCATTCGGCTCCTTTTTTTAGTCGAATTCTGGGCTCCCCCTCTCCATTCAGCTCATCCTGCCGACGCGAATTTACTGTGAAGGTTTTCGAACCCGGCTGATTCGATCCCTCATCGGCCTAATCGCTTGATCGTCTGTGGGCGCATATTTCGAGGGTCATAATCCACAGCCATCTCGCAGCCCGACGATCTTCCCGAGGAGAATTGTTGACCGGGTCAAGAGTCGGGACGTTCGGCACCCAACATATATATATATATATATATATATGTATGTATGTATGTATGTATGTAGAGTAGGTCTCGTGTGCTATTAGGAGCACGGAGGCCTCCGTGCTCCTAAGCCGTTTTTGATGATGAAACTTCTGAATCGAAGATCGGCTCCGTTAAACTTGATCTAGCGTATTTAAACTATCTAGAAAATAATTTTTGTAATTTTTCGGTATCATTTTCCTAGCGATCGAAAGGGTTCAAAATGAACGGCTAAAAATAAAAATCTTACAAAAAGTAGTGATATAGCATTAAAATTTTTAATCAAACATATTGATCTTGCTGTAAATAGTATAAAGAATTTTCTATCAAAATTTTATTTAATTTGAATACTTCTATACCGTTAAACTTGCAAACGATATACATCAACCATTAAAACTTGTTGATTTTGAGCCCTTTCGATCGCTAGGAAAATGATACCGAAAAATTACAAAAATTATTTTCTAGATAGTTTAAATACACTAGATCAAGTCTAACGGAGCCGATCGTCGATTCGAAAGCTCCATCATCGAAAACAGCTTCGGAGCACGGAGGCCTCCGTGCTTCTAATAGCACACAAGACCTACTCTATACATGTATGTATGTTAATGTATGTATGTATAAAAGTATGGCTAATTTAGTTTTGATCTGTACTGGAGATGGAAGTGCGCCATTTCCAGGGAGATGTGAGGAGCTTTTTATTTTATATATTATTTTCTATTTATTTACGAATCTCCTTGTGTAAAGTATGCTTAATTTCACATTCTAGAAATGGAAGTGCTTTTTCCGTAGCTGGGTTGGTGGTGATTATGAATTTTGTTTATCAGCAAACATGATGCTTGCATTCGAGTTAAACGAATATTTATAAATTTGAGAGAGTTTTTGAGTAGTTGATTTATTTCTTAGACCTATGATTCGCTTCATTACCATTCATTAATTATGTGGCAACAAGTAGATCAAGTATAGTGTTTTTTGCCCCACAACCATTACTCTGTCTTGTCATTATTCTTGAGCCCTCTATAATTCCCTATCATCATATCCTCATTTTGGACACTTAAAGATGAAAATTTGGTCATTTTCCCTCTTGCTTGGCTACACTAATTTTCGTATTATTCAGATCCTATCTGTCCAATACATCAGTGAACGATATTTTCTTTTGCAATCTATAATCTAGTGGAGCTTGTGTTTCAACATAACGTACAAGTTTAGTAGTAACAAGTATAAAACATGAATTTGGTAATTTGTCTCTTCCTTGTTGTCTTATTGGGTGGAAAACTCAAAAAACTTCTCTTGTTTGTGATTTTTCAAAAAAAAAAAAACTTCTCTTGTTTGTGTGTTGACGGATTTTGTAGAAAAACATGTGAACCAACAATTGGAAGCATTTGTAAGCCTCTTAGAGATTTCTTTTTCTTTTTTATGGCAATCTTGGATATATCAAACAAATATAAAGTTATCAACAATTCTGTCTAAATGTGATATCTACAGTGCATATTGGTTAGGACTTAAAGATATCATAATTCAACTATGAGATTGTTAATAAGCTTTGGGTTTGAGCTTTTGAAACAAAATTTGATGATCCTACAATTAAAGATATGCGTCTATTTGTATCGTAACCTAACTATCTAGAGCTTTAATCACAAACTCTTTATTCCTCACATTCTATCTACAACGATATAAGATTGGTGAATTGAGTATTTGTACTAATTTTAATTTTTGTTTGCTATTGTAGGATGAATATTGTCTGACATATATTATTTTGGTGGGAATCCTGAAACAGTTGAGCTCTGCTCATATAACTCTTTTCATCACATTTTGTCTGCAGCTACATATACATTACCAGAGGGCATTCGTTTAAACTGAAAACACTATATACGCTATACGATTAATAATTCACTGTGAATAAAAAAGTGATGAAATTTTTCTTTATGCCTATTATTCCCTGCTTATGCAATAGTAGAGAATTTTTTATTTCTTGATTGGGATTAGCATTGTTGATTGAAGTTTATTAATATTGAAATATTTTAATATTTTTGTTCATTAATGCAAAGTTTTCGTATTAGCGTGTTTATTTGGTATTTCATAATTTACCGATTCTTTGGAGTATCGGTATTTGTTTAAATTAACGACTTTTTTAGAGTCTGTGATATGTTGGAATTTTATAATTTACCGATGCTTTGGAGTGTCGGCAATTGTTTAAATTAACAACTTTTTTTAGAGTTGATAATATGTTGGTATTTTATAATTTACCGATACTTTGGAATGTCGGCATTTGTTTAAATTAACGACTCTTTTTAGAGTCGGCACCTAACACATTACCGACTCTGAAAAGAATCGAAAAAAAGTTTCCCGACGCTAGCGTCGGTATATATATTCCGACATGTTTATTTAACGACTCTTTATCCGACGCTTTTAAAAGCGTCGGTGTTATTTGTCCCGACTATTTAAAGCATCGCTAATTGTTATTTTTTCCGACATGTTTATTTAACGACTCTTTATCCGACGCTTTTAAAAACGTCGGTGTTATTTTTCCCGACTATTTAAAGCGTCGTTAATTATTATATAAAGCGTCCTTAAATGTAAGATTTGTTGTAATTAAATTATCCCTTATGCATCAATTTTGGTGTCATTAGAGCAATTTGATCAATAGATTAATTTTTAAAATTCCAATTAATGTAGAATTTACTGCTATTTTCAAATTTTTGAGCTTTGTACCAACACTCATTTAGAAAAGTTAAAAGCCAATTTCTAATCTCTTCAATTAACCCCCAAATAATTAAAAAAAATCTGGTTCAAAGCAAAGTTAGAAAACTAAACTCCTTCCGTACCTGCACCACCCATGGAATCCTCCCCCCTACCTAACATCTGTACCTTCCGTCCCATCTTAATTTACCTCTTGTTATACCACGATCAATTCAAAAGAGTTCACAGCAAGCCCAAATTAGCACATCTTATATATACCAAATCTGGTGCTAACCAAAGGGGTATAAAGATTCATGTCAAGGGGTTTCATGGCACATAGACTACAAACTATATATATTTCGACTGGCTGGGTTCAGTCTATTTTTGTTGATACCTGCAGCCTACTAAAAATCAAAAAAATCAGGATTGCAAAGCCAAAACTTCACGGTACAACATATATTTGATGGACTACATAGACAAATAAAATTATTATCTGGCTATTCTAAATACTAACCAGCTATTTCAAAAGCATATATTGATTCAAAGGGCGCACCCATCGCACTTAAGGACATAATTTTAGCACTCAAGGAGTTTCGATCAGACTCATTCTATCTAGATGTAAGATTTATTATTGGGTCTCTTGTCGTGTGCCGTTAGGTTTATTATGGATCGCAATCTCACTCAAATGCTAGTCTATTGGGCCAATTATCTCGGGACAAAAAATTGGACCCATATATTTTAGCTAATAATAAATAGCCAACAATCCTTATATATGTGGGAGGATATGAAAAGAGTCATGACACTAGTTGCTCTTTAGTATTACAATTAATGCACAATTAATATTAATATATACTTTTCACTCCTTATTAATATCCTTTCTGGCTTTTTCCTGCAGTAGATCAAAATAATCAAATTGGTAATTCTACTCTATGGCCTTGGAAAAGTTTTTTGCCCTTTCATTACAACAAAAGCTCTAGATTTTTTATTATTTTTATGAAAGGCTCTAAAATAGATTGTTGCTGTTGAAAGTACAAACAAAACTATAGTGGCCTTAATGGGCTCAACATATGAGGGCCTAAAAATGCAAAATTTTGACCTCCTTCCTCAAATTTTTTTTTTAATGCCTTAAAATTATGGTTTTTAAAAATAAAAATTTCTAAAGAAAACTATCAAACCATAGTAACTTAAACCATAAACCCCAACAACGAAGCGTGCTTGAGAACAGATTTTAATTTATCCGAACCGGAGAACTTTTATAAGCCACTTGCATGATTGAAATTAAAATTTATTGAAATTGTAATTTATTGTCTAAACTTTTAAAAATTAAAATTTATCACTTAATTTATCATCCACTGCGTACAATCTGACACACATGTTTTTGTGAATTTAACTAGATGAACATCGTTGGAAAAAATAATTACATTAAGGGCATGTTTGGTTCATAATTGGAATAAGAATTCAAAATAAAATTGAATCATTTTGGAATAAAAAATGGAATGACGAATCATCCTAAACATGTTTGGTTCATTGTTGGAATGGAATTCAAAATGAATATTTGTAATTTTTGAGAGATGATTTGATTAAACGAGAGAAAAATGATAAAAAAGAGGAGATAGATATTGGTGAAATAAGATTTTCAATAGTTTATTTTGAATCGGACCAATTTGGGATTTAAGGCTTAATTGAGCAATAAATGAATTTGGTCATATTCCCATTCCGAAGTAGAATAAGAAGATTTTTATAAAATAAACGATAATTATGAAAATTAATAAATTTTATTCTAATTTTATAGTTTAAAATAGGGAAAAACTTCAAAAAAAATTCCCTGTGGTTTCGTAGTTTCTCACTTTCCTCCCCTGTGGTTTAAAATGTATTAATTTGCCCCCCTGTGGTTTCTTTTTTCTTTTTTTTTTATCAATTTTATAATTTTTTTTCTTAAATCAGTGATAAATTTAATTTAGAGGGTACTAAAGTGAATATTTGATAAATCTAAATAGGTATATGAAGTTTTTTTGTATATAATTTAATAAAATATTAACGAAAAAGCTACCGAAAAGATAAAAACGAAACCACAGGGGAGCAATTTGATACATTTTAAACCACATGGGAGCAAAATGAAAACTACAAAACCACTTGGGAGTTTTTGAAATTTTTCTTTAAAATAGATGAACCAAAAAATATCCTAAAAGGAAAAAAAAAATTTGACTAATTAATTTGACCAAGTTTCAAAGAATAAAAAATATGTGGTTATTAGCCATTGGGTGAGATGTCTCTTTCGTTTCCGTACAGCCAATCGTTTTCCTCCACATGTCATGATCCCCCCTCCCTATTGGATGTCGCTGTCGCCATCCACGTCACCCTACAGCAGCAAATCCAAACGGGGAGAAAAGAGCGGGAACTGCGTGGGCCCGGTTGGTCCCCACATGCACCTGGTGTATCCATTTCAATAAAGGAAAACTTCAAATACCACCCTGTAATTTCGCACTTTCTTATTTTAATACCTTATAATTTAAAGTGGGACTTTTTTTTATAAATAACCCCTTGACAAAATTTTTTTTTAAAATTAGCCCTATCAAAAATTTATTTGCAAAAATAGTCCTGACCCTGCCACGCAAGCGCCACGTCAGCGCCAAGCAGGCGGGGCTGGGGCCAAGTGTTTAAGTTGAACACGGTGAATCATTGATTCACCGTGTTCAAACACGGTGAATGGTTCGCCGTATCCAATGCGTATATTCGGGGCTAAAATGGCTAAATCCGGATATTTGTATTGGACACGGTGAACCATTCACCGGGTATTTGTATTGGACACGGTGAACCATTCACCAGGTATTTGTATTGGACACGGTGAATGGTTCACCATATTCAATACAAATACCCCGGACTTAGCCAAAAAATGGTTACGTCCCGGATATACACATTGGACACGGCGAACTATTCACTGTGTTTGAACACGGTGAATGGTTCACCGTGTTCAACTTAAACACCTGGCCCCAGCCCAGCCCGCGTGACGTTGACGTGGCGCTTGCGTGGCAGGGTCAGGGCCATTTTTGCAAATAAATTTTTGACATGGCTAATTTTAAAAAAAAATTTGTCAGGGAACTATTTGCAAAAAAAGTCCTTTAAAGTGTATTAATTTAGTAATATGTGATTTTATTTTTCTTTTTTTATCATCCATTTCACTAATTTTTTTCGTTAAATCAACAACAAAGTTAAAACTAAAGGGTACTAAAGTAAATATTCGATAAATCTATGTAGGGTATCAGAAATTTTTTGCATATAATTTAACGAAATATTAACGGAGGAGCCGACGAAAAGAGAAAAATTGAACCATAGGACATTAAACCACAGGGATGGTATTTGAAATTTACCCATTTTTGAAATTAAAATATTATTTAATATTTGCGATTTATATTATTTAAATTTCTTATCAGTAAAAAATAACAAGATATTAAAAAAAGGCCAATTTGCATAAAAAATCCACTAATTTTGCGCTTTTGCAAAAGTGGGCCACTTTTTTAGTTTTTGCAGATTCGGACTGAATTTTCAGAAGGATGACCAAACTACCCTTCTGTCAAAATGCATAAAAATTATATGCTTTAAATGCCTAGAAAATACAACTGTTAAGTCACTAAGTGTAAAACTTCTTGAAATGACAACTGCTAAGTCATAATTACATGTACCTTTCTCGTAGACGAAAAACCTCATTCAAGAGAAAATTAAAAAAAAGAATAATTAATAAGATGAAAGAATGCAATATCCTCTCAAATAGTGCAACAAACTCTTCAAAATAGTGCAATATCTGTATAAGTAGTGCAACATATGCATTGTTAATACACATTTTGCATAATTTTTACACTAAATTACGCATAATTTAGTATATTACGGAAAAATAATATATTATATTACAACATACTATAAAAATTATACAATATATGTATAAACGATGCATATTTTACACTATTTGTACAGATATTTACACAATTTGTGTAAATGTTACACTATTATTAAATAATGTTGCACCATTTAGATGTTATGTTGCACTCTTTCTTTTTAAAAATTAAATTTCATTCCATATTAAATAAAGTGTAAAATTTCTTGAAAATAACAACTGCTAAACCATAATTACATGCATGTACCTTTCTCATGAAACAAGAAATCTCATTCAAGAGAAAATAAAAAAAATAAAGAATAATTAATAAAATGAAAGAGTGCAACATCCTTTCAAATAGTGCAAGAAGCTCTTCAAAATAGTGTAATATCTGTATAAATAATGCAACACACTACAAGAAAAAGCGGTGCTAGAAACCGTTTTATAGAGGCGGTTCCCACAACCGCCTCTATAAAATCATATTAGAGGCGGTTTAGAGGCTGTTTTTAAAAATCGCCACTATAAAATCGTATTAGAGGCGGTGTTATAGAAACGGTCCCCACAACCACCTCTATAAAATCATATTAGAGGCAATTTTATAGAGGTGGTCCCCACAACCACCTCTATAAAATCGTATTAGAGGCGGTTAAGGGGCGATTTTTAAAAAACCGCCACTGTGAATTTATAATAGAGGCGGTTTAGAGACGGTTTTTTACCTCTAAATCTAAATTAAAAAAAAAATCTAACCCTAAAACTGTTACCCCATGTTTCCTCCTAATTTTCCCCCTATTTTTTTCCCAGGAACCGCCGCCCACCTCCCCTCCCTCTCCTCCGACTCTTCCTCCTCAACACCCCCTCCGCCCTCCATAGCCTCACCTCCTCCTCTTCCCCTCCCCTCCTCACCTCCATCACCCGCGCCACCTCCTCCCACTTGTGCGCCGCCGCCTCCAGCTCGGCGGCCGCGGCGTCCAGCTCCACGCGTCGCCTCCAACTCCGCGCGCCGCCTCCTCCAGCTTCGCAGCCGCCGCCTCCAGCTCTGTACGCCGCCACCTCGAACTTCGCTGCCGTCGCCTCCAGATCCGCGCGCTGCCACCTCCAACTCCGCGCGCCGCCACCTCTAGCTTCACAGCCGCCAAAACCTAATTTTCTTTTGATCGCAGGTACAAAGAGGAGGTGCTGAACCCTAAGAAGAAGGACCTCGAGAAGGAGAAGCTCCCGCGCAACGCGTGAGTTTCTCCGCTTCGTCTTGTTTTCTTTTATTCATCTTGTTCCTTTTTTTTGCTTTGATTTGCTGATGATTTGTTATATTTGATCAGGTTTTCACAGTCTAGCGATATCTTTGGCGCTCTTCTTTAAGTACAACACTGCCCTAGGCCCGCCATATCGGGTTATTGTCGATACCAACTTCATCAACTTCTCCATTCAGAATAAAGTGATTTGGCTTCGGAAAAAGTTTGGATTTTTTTATGATTTTAATGTTGTTTTAGTAGGAATTGGACTGATGTTGTATTAGATGCAAAAGGTTGACGAATTACTGAGGTTTTAGAGTTACTTGCTATTATGTTATTGAATAGTCGGTATAGTTCTTAAGTTAGTGAACTTTAGTTCTTGTTCTTCGGAAATATGAAAGGTGCAATTAGTTTTATTTTGAACTTATTTGCTAAGTAAGTTTGCATTTGTATTTAATGTACATCATCAGAAGTTTAAATATCTCAAGCACCTTTAAACTCTGTGGATTAAGGATGAGTTTAGGAATTGCACTAGTGATATATATATTTGCTTTATTATGGTTTGCTTATTTCTCTTTGATTGGTTGATGATTACTAATTCATTGCTTATTTCTCTTTTCTCTTTTTTCTTTTAATTTGTGAAACAGGTTCGTTTTCTTACCAAAATTTATCATCCCAATATTGACAAGGCAAGTAAGATTATCTTACTTTATCTTTTACCGTCTATTAACATCTTCGATGATTTGTAAATTTAATACTACGACTTCATTTATGCAGCTTGGAAGGATATGCCTTGAGATTTTAAAGGACAAATGGAGTCCTGCCCTCTAGGTAAGGACAGTTCTATTGAGGTTGCATGATCGTTCCTTTGTGGTGATGTGCTTTTATATTTAGTAACAACCATTTCAAAGAATGCATTTTGCTTGAATTTAGCACTCTTTCTCATGATATTCTAAATAATATCTATCTTTCTTTATTATGTAAGAAATTGTTCTCGTTGTGTTTATATTATTTTCTAGTATTCAAGCACTTCTCAGTGCGCCAAATCTGGATGACCCATTGTCGGACAACATAGCTAAACATTGGAAGGCCAATGAAGCAGAGGCTGTTGAAACTAGTAAGGCCATGAATTACCTGAATGGAATATTATTGAGATTCATTCAGGTGCTAATATTGTTGATTTACTTGGAATTATGCTTTACTTATAATTCTTCAAATGAAAATAATACTTAGATATTCTTATTGGCTTTCAAGTTGGTGCCTCTTACTCTATTTGTTAATTTTACAGTAGAACTCATAGCCTAACTTTTTTCTCTCTCAGATTTTGTACTCAAAAGAAGTGAAAGCACAACTTTTGCAGGTAAAATATGAAATATTTGTAAATCCTAAGGTTTTAAGTCATAAGTTTCAGTTTTTTTCACCACATTGAAGCTTTTTTTCTTTTTTTACTAATTTGCTAATTATTGATTTGGTTTAACTTGTTGACTAATTTGCTAATTGAATTTTTGGTTTAACTTGTTGACTAATTTGCTAATTGAATTTTATATTGCTTAATACTGCATAGGTTGCATATGTCAATAATCCGAATGACTTATCTCCAAACAATTATTTCTCGAATGCAAGTCACGAGCTTGGAGGGAACGAGATTATGTGTAGATGTTGGATGAGATTATGTATTATGTATATATAATGGATGAGATTATGTATTATATATAGATGTTGGATGAGATTATGTATTATGTATATATAATGGATGAGATTATGTATTATATATAGATGTTGGATGAGATTATGTATTATGTATAGCTGTTGGATGAGATTATGTATTTTGGTTTATATATTATGTTGAATTATAAAGTTTTTAATAATGTCAAAGAATTGTGTTGCTTCTTGTTAAGAATTGTGTCGCTTTTAATATTGCTAATATATATTTTTAATAAATTTTTAATTTTTTGCTCATAAATGAAAGCTAAATTAATTATTTTAATATAATTATTATGATATTTTTTATGTAGAGGCGGTTTAAACCGTCTCTATGTAATAACATGCCTCTTACTTATAGAGGCGGTTTAAACCGCNTATAGGGGTGGTCTAAACCGCCTCTATCGAACCGTCTCTAAGCTCCCCCGGCGGTCGCTCAAACCGCCTCTACATTGTAGAGGCGCTGTCTACGCCGGCGGTTTAGAGGCGGTTGCGAAAACCGCCTCTACAACAGCTAAAAACCGTCTCTATGACCGTCTTTTCTTGTAGTGACATATGCTTTGTTAATAAATATTTTGTATAATTTTTACACTAAATTACGCACGGTATAGTATATTACACGAAAATAATATATTATATTACAACATACTATAAAAATTATACAATATATGTACAAACGGTGCATATTTTACACTATTTGTATAGATATTTACACCATTTGTGTAAATATTGCACTATTATGAGAGAATGTTGCACCATTTAGATGTGTGTTGCACTCTTTCTTTTTGAAAATTAAATTTCATTGCATATTAAATGAAGTGTAAAACTTCTTGGAAATGACAACTGCTAAGCCATAATTACATGCATGTACCTTTCTCGTGAAACGAGAAACCTCATTCAAGAGAAAATAAAAAAAATAAAGATTAATTAATAAGATGAAAGAGTGCAATATCCTCTCAAATAGTGCAACAATCTCTTCAAAATAGTGCAATATCTGTATAAGTAGTGCAACATATGCATTGTTAATACACATTTTGTATGATTTTTACACTAAATTAATTACATACAGTTTATTATATTATATGTTGCATATTATTTTCGCGTAATATATTAAACTGTATGTAATTTAGTGTAAAAATTATGTAAAATGTGTATTAACAATGCGTATGTTGCACTACTTATACAGATATTGCACTATTTTGAAGAGCTTGTTGCACTATTTGAGAGGATGTTGCACTCTTTCATCTTACTAATTATTCTTTATTTTTTTATTTTCTTTTGAATGAGGTTTCTCGTTTCACGAGAAAGGTACATGTAATTATGGCTTAGCAGTTGTCATTTTCAAGAAGTTTGACACTTTATTTAATATGCAATGAAATTTAATTTTCAAAAAGAAAGAGTGCAACACACATCTAAATGGTGCAACATTCTCTCATAATAGTGCAACATTTACACAAATGGTGTAAATATATGTATAAATAGTGTAAAATATGCACCGTTTGTACATATATTGTATAATTTTTATAATATATTGTAATATATTATATTATTTTCGCGTAATATACTAAACTGTACGTAACTTAGTGTAAAAATCATGCAAAATGTGTATTAACAATGCATATGTTGCACTAATTATACAGATATTGCACTATTTTGAAGAGATTGTTGCACTATTTGAGAGGATATTGCACTCTTTCATCTTATTAATTAATCTTTATTTTTTTTATTTTCTCTTGAATGAGGTTTCTCGTTTCACGAGAAAGGTACATGCATGTAATTATGGCTTAGCAGTTGTCATTTCCAAGAAGTTTTACACTTTATTTAATATGCAATGAAATTTAATTTTCAAAAAGAAAGAGTGCAACACACATCTAAATGGTGCAACATTCTCTCATAATAGTGCAACATTTACACAAATGGTGTAAATATATGTATAAATAGTGTAAAATATGCACCGTTTGTACATATATTGTATAATTTTTATAATATATTGTAATATATTATATTATTTTTGTGTAATATACTAAACTGTACGTAACTTAGTGTAAAAATCATGCAAAATGTGTATTAACAATGCATATGTTGCACTAATTATACAGATATTGCACTATTTTGAAGAGATTGTTGCACTATTTGAGAGGATATTGCACTCTTTCATCTTATTAATTAATCTTTATTTTTTTTATTTTCTTTTGAATGAGGTTTCTCGTTTCACGAGAAAGGTACATGCATATAATTATGGCTTAGCAGTTGTCATTTTCAAGAAGTTTGACACTTTATTTTATATGTAATGAAATTTAATTTTCAAAAAGAAAGTGCAACACACATTTAAATGGTGCAACATTCTCTCATAATAGTGCAACATTTACAGAAATGGTGCAAATATATGTATAAATAGTGTAAAATATGCACCGTTTGTACATATATTATATAATTTTTATAATATATTGTAATATATTATATTATTTTCGTGTAATATACTAAACTGTACGTAACTTAGTGTAAAAATCATACAAAATGTGTATTAAGAATGCATATGTTGCACTACTTATACAAATATTGCACTATTTTGAAGAGATTGTTGCACTATTTGAGAGAATATTGCACTCTTTCATCTTATTAATTAATCTTTATTTTTTTTATTTTTTTTTGAATGAGGTTTCTTGTTTTACAAGAAAGGTACATGCATATAATTATGACTTAGCAGTTGTCATTTCCAAGAAGTTTTATACATAATGGCTTAGCAGTTGTATTTTTCTAGACATTTAAAATATATAATTTTTATGAATTTTGAAAGAGGGGTAGTTTAGTCATCCTTCTGAAAATTCGGCCCGAATCTGCAAAAACTAAAAAGGTGGCCCACTTTTGCACAAGCGCAAAATTAGTGGATTTTTTATGCAAATTGGCCTTAAAAAAAATTAACTATTGTGAAATTAATTATCTTATAAACTTAATAATCAATGATAAAGGAAAAAAAAACCAATCATATATATAGTTGACTAATATAATTCGCCATGGGTTTCATATGATTTTAATTAATTTCAAAATATTTTTAAAATCTGTAATTAATAATGCGGTGTACAGAAATGTTTTTATACACTGGGTGCAGGATATAATTTTTCAATAGATGAGGAAATGCCACGTGTCGGTAATGGGCGGCAACCTGGGGCGCCGTGTTGCCGACATCGGAGTTTTGATGTAACACCTTTTTATACATGTATGTAT
Organism: Ananas comosus; assembly: GCF_001540865.1. Lineage (NCBI taxonomy): Eukaryota > Viridiplantae > Streptophyta > Magnoliopsida > Poales > Bromeliaceae > Ananas > Ananas comosus. The sequence goes on along the minus strand of NC_033631.1, from coordinate 1,514,427 downwards.
ACTAGTGATAATGTACATAATATACGATACACATCATATTTAATTAATTAAATTTAAAATTTATATTTATATTTATTGTCGGTAATAACTATTTAAATTTGAATTAGAATATAATAATTATTTTCTACTAAAATATAACAGATGAATTCTTTTAAAAAATTTTAACTTTTTATTATTTATTGTAAACTTTTCAATAAATGTGGTAAAAAAATTTATGTTAATTCTTACTCATGTACGTAATGTATATAAAAGAATCTAGTATGGAAATGATTAACATTCCTACTCATGTGCGTAATGTATATATAGAAACGAGTGCAGAAATATATAGTAACACCCCCACGCACTCATGTGTATAATTGATTAGCCTTAGAAATACATATTTATTTCTTTTCTGACGTGTATGATGAATTGGGTCAAGAAATATATATTAATATTTCACCTCACGTGCAAAACCAATATATGATATATATATATATATATATATATATATATATATATAATATATAGTAGGGCTAGAATACTTGTAAAGTATAATGGGGTGATACTTGTGTGTTTTTAGTCTTGGATGGAGAAATGTGAGGTTGAGATTGATGGTGGTAGGTAGTGTAGGTTGGAATAGTGTTTAATCTAAGGACTATTAATAATCAAAAGTAGATCAATGACTTAAAACCTAATAGCAAAAGTGGTGATACTTGTACAAAGTATCATAGCTCATCTATATATATATATATATATTACACGGGCACTCACGTGCATAATAAATATACCCAGAAATATATATTAACATTTCTATTTACGTGTATAATAAATATGTCTAGAAATATATATTAACAACGCTACTCATGCACGTTGTATACATCGATAAATATAGATTAGCTCCGCGCACAATCCACGTCACCCTGCAGCAAATTCCAACAGGGATAAAAGGAGTGGGAAATTATTGCCTGGACTTATTATGTGTATCCGTACTACTATATATATTTAATTATATATTATAAAATTAATCGCACCTTTTATAAAAAAAAATAATAAGATTTGAAAACAAAATCTGCTATAAACTTATTATCTTATAATTCTCAGAGAAATAAGTATTCAAAGTTTATATATATATATATATATATAGAGAGAGAGAGAGAGAGAGAGAGTATGGCTACTATACTCTTATGAGTATAGAGTCCTTCATACTCATAAATTGATTTTGATGTTGGGGTTTCCGAATCGATGATCCACACCGTTAAATATGATTTAGAGTATTTGAAATTTTTAGAAAATAAATTTCGTAATTTTTCAAAATCATTATAAAGTCCATTAAGCGGATATAAAATGAACGGTCAAAATTGAACGACGTCCTAAAAATGGATGATCGGATCCTTCAATTTAAGATCAGGGTTATTGATCTTTATCTAGATAATGAACATAATTTTCTATCAAAAATTCAAGCTATTCTGATTCTTTTACACCGTTAAATTAGTAAGTATCACATATCGGCCGTTAAAAATTGTCAATTTTGTGAGCTATTGATCATATGGTAAATGATATCGAAAAATTATAAAATTTGATTTCTAGAAGTTTTAAATACTCTAGATAATATTTAACGGTCTAAATCGTCGATTCGGAAGCTCTATCATCGACAACAACTTATGAGTACGAATGCGATCGTACTCATAAGAGTATAGTAGCCGGACTCTCTCTCTCTCTCTCTCTATATATATATATATATATATATATATATAGTTTGAGCGAATATATTCGAAATAACAAAAGATCAATTTTGACTGAATCATAATCAATTGGTTATACATTTCAATAGCTTCAACTTTAAGAATTTATAACTAATTAATGTTAATGATCCTACAAATCTAATAAGTTAGATTTTAATTTTAAAATTTTTTGGAGATTATTTAATAATGCGCTGTATAAAATGAATTTATGCATTTGGGCGGAGGCAATAAATTTTCAAAATGTAAGGGAAAAGCTAAATGTCAGCAACGTGTGTCAATCTGGGAAGCGTTCTACTCTCGCTGTCCACGTCAGAGTTTTGATGTAACACTCACTATTTATGTACATAAAATAAAATAATAATAATCTATTGAATTTTCAAAAGCATATTTTACAATCTAACAATTTAATTGTGATGGGACCTGTCCTTTAAAATAAAATATATATATACTTAATATGTCGACGTTCATAAACGTCTACCGTTTCATTTTGTCAATCACGGAGATTGAACTTGTAACTTCGAAAAAATCATAGGTATCTGCATTTATTTCAGCACCCGAGTTAGAGGTTCATTCCAACTCCTGCGCACGATTGTTTAGAAGTCGGCTTTTCGATTTCAATGTGGTTGGGGTCAAAATTGAGTTTGAGAAATTTATAAATTTCTCGCTCTCTAACTCCATGCATCCAAACGGCCCCTAGTGCGATCATAAGTGCAGCGTAACAATGCATGCATGTTATGTGCACATATTTTTGGACGTCCAAACTTTATTAAATATTGAATGCTACATACTGTAAAGCTAGAGTTGAAAAGTTTCTTTATAATAGTCTCATATTAGGAGTAGGATCGACTTACGTACTATTAGAAGCATAGAGAACTTCGTGCTTCTAAGCCGTTTTTGATAATTTAACTTTCGAATCGATGATCAACCCTGTTAGATTTGGTTTAGCATATTTGAAGTATCTAAAAATATTTTTTTGCGATTTTTTTATATCATTTACCTAATGATCAAGGTGTTCAAAATCAATATTTTTTAATAGTTGATGTATCTGTTTGTGAATTTAACAATGCAAAAGTATTCAAATAAGATAAAATTTTGAAAAAAAAATTTGTATACTATCTACAGCAAGATTAACATCTTTTATCAAAGTTTTTAGTGCGACATTAATTATAACTTTTTATAAGATTTTTATTTTCAATCGTTCATTTTAAGTTATTTTGATTACTGCATAAATGATCGATATTGAAAAATTACAACTTTATTTTTTAGATACTTCAAATACACTAAATTAAAATTAACGGATTCTACTTATCGAAAGCAGTTTAGGAGTACGGAGGCCCTCGTACTTCTAATAGCATACAAGTCCTGCTCCTCATATTCGATACAAAATAAAATCATGATCTATATATTAACCTTTTAATTTTTGGCCATGTCAATGGTCGACACATGCTAGTTGTGTGCTCATCTAATTTGTGAACGATGTTTGTGTAGCTTGCTAATGGAGTCTAATATGTGTATTTTGTTTGCGCCAAATGTGTTAGTTGTGTATTAATTAATATGTGGTTCTCATGTGATTTTATAATTGGGTCCATGCTAATAGTGCCTACCACATGTTAAAACGTGTTAGGAATTATAATTCTATATTGGATGTGATTTTAATGTGAAGGATGTCTCTACCTAATTAGTGGTTTAAGCTTTTAAGCTGGATTTGGGTTTTTGACAATGACAACCCTAACTTAACCAAAATAAATTAATTGCTCATCACAAGGTAATAGTTTTACATTTTTTTTATATTTTTATTTTTTTAGATGATAGTAGGCACCTATATATCCCCAAGCTCACCCTAAAACCCACTCTAACCCAAACCCAACATAAAAGGGAATAATTATTGGAGTCTCATTTTCTCCACAAGCTAGGTTTTGATCATCTAAAACTTCAAGCTTCACAATGTGTTTGTTTCATTTATTCAGTAACTGATTTTCAAGTTGAAAAAGTTGCTCAAGTAAAAAGCGAAAGTGAAGTGGTGTTTGGTTGTACGTAAAATCATGAAATCAATTTTTCATGGAAAAATTAATTTGGTAGAAAAAAGTTTTACATTTTCTAGTAATTGGATTATTAAAAAGAGTAATGTTTTATCAACTTTTATTTGGTTGAAAGAAAAAAAATTCATATTTGTTTGGTTCGGTAAAAAAATTAATGAAAAAAGTTTTATGCAGCTTGAGTTTTTATTTTTTGTCGAAAGTCGATGGAAAACGAAAACACTCTATTTTCTTCAAATCTATAAAAATAATTTTTTGATATTTTTTTTTCTTACAACTAAACAAGTATACAAAACATACTTTTCTAAATCCAAAAATATTTTTTGGTACATTTTATGGTCAACCAAACGCACCCTGAGGCGAAAATTATTTTCTACTATTGTTTGTTTAATAGAAAGTCAATGTTTTCGAAACTAAGTCAATGTTTTCGAAACTAAATTCTCACACTTTTTATATTTATTTTGTTAAATACTTTCGCACTAGTGTGTACAAGAGAGCAAACAAAAGAGTAATTAATTAAATGTTTTTATTATTCTCTATCTCTCTTTCTTATAATTATCACGCAAGATAAGGTCAATTATTATTATGTAAAATTAAATTTCAGTTGAACTTAATTAACAGTAAAGTAAATAAAACAACCATTTATAGCTGAAAATTATTTTCTTTGCTATCAAAGTAAAGATCCATGGATTGAACTTAATCTTATGATGATCATCAAAGCATATATATAATTTCTATATATAGATAAATGTGAATACTATATTGGAAGCAAATAGACCACTATAACATCATTTCCCCTACACGTGCAACTCTATAGATTAACTACCAATATATAATACAAAAGTTCAAAATAAAAAGTAAAAAGAGGAACTATGCGTAATGCATGTGTTTTCATTAGAAACTTCCCCAGCGGATCACACATGTCATGCGTTCGAAAAAGATCAATATTAAAACAACAATACAAGAATTGTAAGAATTGTTTATAGGGAAACTTAAAATACCCCCATGTGGTTTCGCACTTACGCACTTTAGTACCCTGTGGTTTAAAATATATCAAATTAATACCCTATGATTTCGCACTTTCTCACTTTAGTAACCTGTGGTTTAAAGTGTATCAAGTTATAGTACCATGTGATTTCGCACTTTCTTACTTTAGTACCATGTGGGTTAATATTCCGTTAAATTATATACAAAAAACTTCAGATATCCTATCTAGGTTTATCGAATATTTATTTTAGTACCCCTTAGTTTTAACTTTGTCACTGATTTAACGAAAAAAATACTCTAAAATGGATAATAAAAAGAAAAAAATAAAACCACAGGGTACTAACTTGATACAAAAATGAAACCACAGAGTACTAACTTGATACATTTTAAATCACAGGGTACTAAAGTGAGAAAGTGCGAAACCACAGAGTTAACTTGATACACTTTAAACCACAGGATACTAAAGTGAGAAAGTACGAAATCACGGGGGGTATTTGAAGTTTTCCCTTGTTTATATATAGTGCAAGTAGGTGTATGTATATATAGTGCATGTATTTTTGTTGACTTGATAAACCTACCAATTGCGAGCTTAAAATAAAAATTTATGAATCAATAGGAAAATTAAAATCAAATAAAATATCTTATGAATCAACAGGAAAATTAAAATCAAATAAAATATCCTTTGAATATGAGGATGTTGTGCCACCCCCAATGCCAGTGACAAGTTGGTAGGATTTAGCACCAGTTTGTTTTTTGAACTTTTTCAGTAATGTTACCTTTTTGAAATGTTTTAAGATTTGTAATATATATATATATATATATATATATATATATATATATATATATATATAAATTTCATCCAAATTGTATGTCTCATTCAGTTTAAGTCGAAATAACTATATACAACTTATGAAAGGATAAAAATACTAATATAAGACTAATGTCGACTAACTATATTTAATATTAGAGATAATTCAATATGCTCAAATAATAACTTAGATCAAAACTTTTATTTTCTATTGCTAGTAGTACATTGTGTATAGGATAATTTTGAATTCGCCAATTCTGTTACGTATCCTGCTTCTCTTATCGGTCTTCGTCACATCCCGTAGCAGGAACAAAAAATCTTTTGATTCTGGAATTTGCCCATTTTCTCTTTTTCCTCTTTTTTTTTCTCTCCACCGCATTACGGTTTTGAGTTTTTCACTCTCATTCTCTCTTCTTTCACATGCCTATCAATCACTATAATCATAAAAACTCACTTATTCCTCTCGCCTAAGAGGCATTTTAATTGCCTCTTTCTTTTCCTCTCTGTAGTTGTCTGAAAAAAAAAAGCATTGGCAAATGAATAACAAAATGAAACAGTAAATAAGCTTTTTGCTCTATTAATACACTCATTCCTTTTCTTCTATTATTATTATTATTTGTATTGTTTTTAAGGACTTTATTAATGTTGTTGCTTTTGCTAGTTCTTATTTAACTTTTTTTCTTTTATATTTTTACTACGACTTGAATATAATTTATTATTTTTATAATTTTATTTTTATTTTTTTATACTTACAGTCTTATATTTTTACTATAGCAGCTGCTATTTTTTTCTTTAGCATCTCTTACATTTATTTTTTTATTTTTTCTTTTTTATTTATTTTTTTTAAGAAAAACTTTAAATATCAGCCATGTGGTTCACATTTTCTCAATTTAGTATTATATGGTTTAAAATGTATCAATTTAGTGCCCTGTGATTTCATTTTTATCTTTTTATTATCGATTCCCCTTATGTTTTTCGTTAAATCAGTGATAAAGTTAAAACTAAAAGGTACTAAAGTGAATGTTCGATAAACATAGGTGGGGTATATGAAATTTTTTGTATATAATTTAACAAAATATTAACGGAAAAGCTGACGAAAAGATAAAAATGAAATCACAAAATATTAATTTGATATACTTTAAATTACAGGACACTAAAGTAAGAAAATACGAAACTACTGTTGGCCTAGTGGCCCTAATCTTCTATTAGATTTTGATGATAACAAATAATTAAGATTATTGAACTAATTTTTTATCTTGAGTTTTGTGTTTTAGATCTCTCTATATTCAAAAAGAATTCAAGATGGGCAATATTCTAGCACCAAGCTTCACCACTTGAAGCTGTGCTTGCTTCCTTTGTCAAATAGACAACTCACTCTCTCTTTTCTTAATTTAATTAATATTATGCTTAGAGTGAGAAATTTTGAGCTAAATTTAAAACTATTCATTTTTATCACCTTATATATCACTTAAACAAATTTTTAACTTGTGATTAGGTGTATAGGATTTTAAAATATTCAAAAACTACTCAAATTCTGTGTTCTGTCAAGTTACGATTTCTGGACCCTATTCTGGGCGCCCTAAACTGGATCCGAATCTCATAAAACTTTTTGGATCCTGCCTGTTTGCTGTTCGGGTAGTCCAGAAACTTCTTTACCTGATCTGGGCGCCCGAATATAAGTTTAGGGCGACAGAAAGTATTTGACTTGACAGATTGCGTATCAGCCCAAAAAGTTCTGACACAGGCGGCGCGCGTGTTGAAAATCTGGGCGCCTACAACTTTCTGACAGCCCAAATCCAAAGGAAGCGGCGCGTGTCAGAAAAGCAGTCCATCGAGATCTGGGCGCCCACAACTTCTGACGGCCAAATCCAAAGGAAGTGGCGCGTGTCAGAAAAGCTGTCCCTTGTGATCTGGGCGCCCACAACTTTCTGACGGCCCAAATCCAAAAGAAGCGGCACGTGTCAGAAAAGCTGTCCATCGAGATCTGGGCACCCACAACTTCTGACGGCCCAAATCCAAAAGAAGCGGCGCGTGTCAAAAAAGCTGTCCCTCGTGATTTGGACGTCCACAACTTTCTGACGGCCCAAATCCAAAGGAAGCGGCGCGTGTCAGAAAAGCTGTCCATCGAGATCTGGGCGCCCACAACTTCTGACGGCCCAAATCCAAAGGAAGTGGCGCGTGTCAGAAAAGTTGTCCCCTGTGATCTGGGCGCCCACAACTTTTGACGGCCCAAACACACAAAGTCAGAAAAGCGGCGCACGTAGTCTGACAAGCAACTGGCGTGCACAACTTCTGGGCGCCCGGAAACAGGTTTAGGGCGCCCGAAAGTACAATGGACAGAAGCTGCCCGAGGCTATAAATAGATGGTATTGAGGCCTTTCTCAGCAACAACTTGATAGTTCATTTTGAGCTTAAAAACTTCAGTGATCTTAATACTCTTAGCTCTCAATTCTCTCTCTAAACTTGAGTGAAATTTGTAGTGAGATTTAATCTTGTAAAAAGAGAGAAAAATAAAGTCTTGAAGCTAGAAGAAGGTGTTGGTGTGAAGGCTTGGTGCTTGCCCGCAAAAGCATCATCTAGTGGAGACCCAACATTCTCTAGTGTTGAGAAGTTGGCGGGGACGTAGGCAAAGTGCCGAACCTCAAAACAAATTGATCGTGTGCTTTTCGAGTTTGCATTTCTTTAAACCCCTTACTTTGTTATTCGCTTCGGTTTTTTTTTTAAAATTGCTTGATTATTTGGCTTTTAATTTTAGAAACCTAATTCACCCCCCTTTTTAGGTTATCATTTTGATCCTCCATGTATCCTTCTTAGGTTATCATTTTGATCCTCAACTACATGAATACATTATTTGAAGTTTATCCTTTTTTTTATATGTGATTTTTTTTTATTTCTTTAGTTTTTTTTTTATGATACATTATGTAAACTGTAAAAATAATAAATTGATGCATTAATGCAAACTGTAACGGCTAGTGCCAACTCACTTCATAAAGGACAAATCCCATGCAGTTCCCAACTTATGTATTTTCTTGTACTCTTCTTGGCAATTTTGTAGTTTTAAACAATAGGCTCTAGCCTATTTATTCCTTATTACTATTCAAAATTTTAAATTTATTTTAAAATTATTAAAATTAAAATATTTTTTTAAATCCAATCTTATTAGAATATTTGATGACATATTTTAAAATTAACAGAAGCATCTTGGTTCTTCAAAAATAAATAAGATATTTTAAAATTTCAGAATATTAGATATTATTTCTTTAAATAATGGAAACACTTCAAATACCACAATAGGGGGTTTCGCATTTTCTCACTTTAGTACTCCGTGGTTTAAAATGTATCACTTTAGAATCCTATAGTTTCTTCTTTCCTTTTTCGCTATCCCTCATTAATATTTTTGTTAAATTAATGATAAAGTTAAAATCACATGATACTAAAGTAAAAATTTGGTAAACTATAGGAAACTAAAGTGAATATTCGATAAACCATAGGTGGAGTATCTGAAGTTTCTTATATATGATTTAACTAAGATGCTGACGAAAATTATAGGATACTAAAATAATATACTTTAAATTATACGGTACTAGAGTGAGAAATTGTGAAATCATAGGGATGATATTTGAAATTTACCTGTAAATAATTGCATGTAGGTTCAATTTGGAAACTTCTATGAAAACTGACCGTTGGACTCCTCTGTTCTAAGAGAAATTATTGCTTGGACCAGGTCCAATGAACCAGACCAGTGGATTTATAAGAACTCATCCAATTTCAGAGATAATATTTTCAGTCAAAAAAAGAAAATTCAGGAATATTATTTTGTATACTAAGAATAGAATTCTTTTAAGAGGATTTGATTTTAATTTTTTTACATTTGTGTAATTGAATCAATGTGTTCGGTGGTGTCTCGACGAACAATTTGAGCGCGTGAACGCATCTTTTTAATACTTTTATATTCGCATTCAGGAAAAAAAATAAATTGTGTAAAATAAATACGCTTTTAAAAATATATTTTATAGAATTTTTTCTTAGAAATCAAAATTATCATTGTCCACCAAAATATCAAAAAGTATTTTGACAAATTTTTAGTACTGAAAAATAATTGATTAGACTAATGGAAGAATATTAGCTTTGAGATTAATGCGATATAAGATTTATACTCTAGTTATAGTTATGGAGGTAGTATTACTTTGAAAAAAGAAAAATGTTGCCCCCTTTTTCATTTTGGACCGCTAAATCAATATCTAAGAAACTATTTAACTCTTGAAAAAAGAACCTCAAAAAGTTAGTTATTGGTGTTAAAAAAGTATTTTTTGTGTATTAAATTTTCAAAAAATATTTTATAAAAAAATATTTTTTTAGATTTTACAAAATACTCTTTCTTTTATTTTTTATATTTTTTATCTAAAATATTAAAATTATTTGTAACAATTTAACACAATTTTTCGAATAAGCATCTATTTATTTCTTCGAAACTGGACTTCGGTTGAAATGGAGTTCGATGAAAACTTTTTTTTTTTTTGCTATTTGTTTCATAGCTATGGAAATAAAATTCTTTCAGTTCCGCTGTTTGTTTGGCAGAAAGTGAATAATATAAAACTATATTTTGTGTATAAATAATAAATAACTTAGTAAATAAAAATAATATAATTATATTTCTATACAATTAAAAATTTAATCTAAAACAAGTAAATTATTTTTTATACATAAATTATAATAATACAATAATAAAATTATAAAGTAAAAAAAAATAAAAATACTTAATTAATCTATTTTTATCATATTTTAGATGTACAAATAAATAAAGGAAATAATAAAACTTAACTAATCAATTTTTATCATATTTTAAATATGCAAATGAAATTAAAGAATAGTTAGTGCCCTAATTAAAGAGTTCGACTACTGTGCTATTAATAGTACGAAGCACTTGATGCTACCAAGTTTTCCGCCGTTAGATCTACTATTTTGATCATTTTCACCCGTTAGATCATACTATTCAACCAACCACCCACTCAACCCTAGGGGGCCCACATCATTCTAACCGCACATCTCTTAATCCAATGGGCAAAAACTTGGTAGTATCAATGACTTGGTGCTATTAATAGTATATATTAACCTAGTTCCTAATTAAATATATTTAAATATAATTAGAATTACTTATTATATAATTTTATTATTTTTTTACATATTTTTTCATCGTAATTGTCTTTCGCTATTTCAGATAACTCGAATTTTGACTGTAGCGAATGACCGAAAACAATTTCACCACTCACCACTTCCACCTAAATAAACAGCTCCCGACTGAACACCATCTAAATGCCCAAAAAAAAAAAGCGGCAGTTCAGGAGGTGACCTGGTAAGCCCGGTCCACGCACTCAAATCCCCGTCTCATAATTTTCCATTTAAGTCCAAACGAGTAAAATTTGCATCCCCTCTCTTTTCTCTCCGACCGTTACTGCGTTACATCCCTCCCCACTATCTTTCAAACAAAAAAAGAAAAAGAAAAAAAATCTTAGCTCTACTCCCACGCACTTTAACAACTCATCATCAGAAGCAGAGGAGAGGAGAGAACAGAACGGAGAAGAAGGCGTAGAGCCGAAGTTAAAGTCGGCGCCCACGGAAGAATCCGGCGCTTTCTTTACCCCAACCCAATCTCGTCGCCGACTTTAATTCCACTCCCCTTTTTCAGTAACCCCCACCCCCCCTCTTTTTATTTCCTTTTTGTTTATCTGCTCCCTTTTTCTTGTTTTGATCTTTGTGGTGCGCGATAGATCGGCTTCGACTCCTCCTGGTATGAATTTGTTATTTCTTTTTTTGGGTTTAGATTTGAATTTTGGTGTTGTAAATGATGATTTAATTAGGATTTTTTTTTTAAAGTCTTTTTTTTTGAGGTGGTGGAATGCATTTGAGGAGTTTTGTGGAGTTGTAATTAATGCTCCAATTTAGGGTTTGAATAAGGTAGGTTTTGGTAGGTTGAGATCTTATTTTGTTGGTGATTTTTTGGTGGTAAAGATATACTGGGATTTGATTGATGTTCTAATTTAGGTTTTGCTAGGTTTAATGTATTATTTATTTATTTTTTTATTTTTTTATTTGGGTGAGATGTAGTAAGTTTTGACTGGATTTCTCTTGTTTCTTCTACTAGTATGAATTTGGTTGATTAGTTGAGGTTTGTGTTGTATTTTGTGAATTTGTGGAGTTGTGATTAATGCTCTAATTTAGGTTTCTAATTTGATAGGTTTTGTTAGGTTAACCTTTTGTTTTTTTTGTTTTTGTTTTTTGGTTGTTGTTTTTTTGGTAAAGATATACTGGGTTTTGAATCTTTTGATTAATTTTCTAAGTTTAGGTTTTGTTAGGTTAAGATTTTTTTTTTTTTCCTCCTTTGCCGGTAAAATTTGACTTTGTGTTCCTCAACTATAGGCTATTTTGAAATAGGCACATCAAATTTACCTTCTAAATTCTTTTAATCTAAGTAATTTAAGTAATTCTATTTAGTAAAGTTGAAATTTTGTTTGAATTAATGGCTCTTTTACCTATTAGCCATCTGTTAGTTCAGTTTTATTTGCTGAAAAGTGATTAAAGTGGTGAAATTTAATAGAAACATCGATCGATAAATTTAGTAAAGTCCCAAATTTTATTGACTGGAATCACTTTGATTCAAGAAAATCAAAAGTTTAGGGTTTATCGGTCGAAAAGGATAGGCTTCTCTGTTCTTGCTATATTGTTGGTAACTTCTGAATAAACTCATCTATATTAGGAAGAAGCGAACAAGGAAATAAGAAGGTTACTACTAGATCTCTTGTCCTCTTTGCTTCCAAACATAACCTCATGTAAAGTAGCTTTAGCACTCTTTTATTCCACAACAATATGTGAATTATCAGTATCAGCCATGTTAAAAACTTACGCGGGCGGTTCAATGATTTTCGAGGTTGTGGATCAATAGGAATTTCAGCTTCTCGGTCGAATAGCATGTGACTTTTTTTAGGATATTTTGTTTCGATGATAGGATTTGAAATCCTTATCAGTTGTATTTCAATCTCATCCAGACAATTTTGTAGCGGGAAAGTCCCTAAATTGATAGTTTACTTCAACTGAAAATTAATTTTCGGTGTACTTTTACGGGAAACCAAACACCCCCTTAACAAATTGCAACTAGTTGCTGAGGTGTTGTTATCCAAATATTTTCCATGCACGGAAATAAGGGCCCGTTCGTATGCATAAACATCGTGTTCAGCATATCTATTTTTCTTGCCCAAGATGCATAGAGTATACTGCCTCTTGTATCATCTCCTAGGAATATGTCTAACCATCACGTAGGTAGAATTTTGTATCCTGGGAAATCATGATTATTTGGTCCGTCGACCTTTCGATGGACTTCGTATTTCCAATGACAAAACAAAATACTCGTACTGCACTGATTCCCCATGCTGTAACTGGATTACTTGTTCATGCATCCAAGCCCAATACCCATCGGGCTTTGTGGAGGCTTACTTTATGTATTTGTTACATAGTGTATATATATTTTTTTTTATTATATAAAATTAGAATAAAATAAAATATTCTTAATTTAATAAATAACATATGTTATATATAATGTTGATTTATATGTATATAGCTGTATAAAATAATAAGTACTATATATTTTTAAGATATGTATAATTGTATATAAATAGTATTATTTATATAATATATCCTCATATGAAAATTAAATATTTAGTTATATGTGTATGTACATTGTCATATATATTAATATCTATCTTTAATAATACTTAGACATATCATTTATTTCTTATATATATATATATATATATAGTTGGGCTGGAATACTATTGATAGTATTTGATTTTTTTTGCTATCAAGTTTTTAACCATTGGATGAGAAATTGCAGGATTAGGATGATATTAGTTGGTTGAGTGGTCTCCACTGGATTATAATATTTAATCCAATAGTTAGAAATGATTAAAGGAATTGATCAAAAGGCTAAAAATTTGATAGCAAAAAAGGGTAAATACTATTAATAATATTCTAGCCCAACTATATATATACATGTCCAAATAAGCCTAAAACTTTTTCGGGTTTAAATTAAATTTTTAAGCCCGGTCTAGACTCGAAGTTATAATTTTGATATCCAAAGCCCGGCCCATACATGGCTCATCAGGCCAGGCCTTGTTTAGACCCGGATCCAGTTCCACCCCTACTCCCAATTGGTCGAATGAGGAGTGTATCATTTAGTACTCTCTCTTGTGGCAGGTGTCCAAACTTCGACTAACACAATTTTTTTTTTTTAAGAAAATCGCTAGGTGAGCACACCCAACGTAGTCATTATGTTTTAGCCAAATGGAATAGAAGAGTATACAATAGTGAGCCTACTTCTCTTTTCATGTGAATGTTTGTTCGGTACATTGATCTCGTGTGAATTTTTATGTGCTTTCTGCTTTCGTAAATCTAATTTGTGATTTGCATCTTCAATCACATCAAAATAATAGTAATTTCCTCCTGTTTTGCTGCATAATTTTTTCATTAATAGAAAGCATATTATCATTGTGAACTTTCTCATCGATTTGAGTTGCACCGTTTTGATCATCAAGATACTCTTCACAAATTTGATTTTCTTCTTGATTTTGATCAGATTTTTCTTTCCAAATTGAGGCTTCTGTATTTTTGTTGTTTGGTTGAATTTCTTCTTCTTCTTGAATTTCATTCTCTTCCTGCAAATCTTCTCCTCCAATTTTCAATACCATTCTCCACGCTTCTCGTGCCGTCTTTATCGTTGAAATTTTTCCAACCAACGATAGATCCACTGTTTGAAAAATATATGATAGAACTTCTCTGTCTCTCTTTTTAAATTCGTCTTTACCAAATTCTTTTTCATAATTTCTATTCTCCACTATATCCCACAAATCTTGGGATTCTAAAAAATATTGAATAATGATTTTCCATCGTTTAAAGTTTGTTCCATCGAACTTTGGTAAGCCAGGTTGAATAAACCAATTATCTAAATCCATGACAAAACTTGAAAATCTGAAAAATAAGTTGCAGATTTGTACCTTTGTGTTTGGATGACGTCCTTAGTTCATCGAGATCTCGCCGAATTTTCTGTACTTCGGCTTGCTTGCCTATCCCTCCTGGCTATCTGGTCAAGTCTTCTTGGATCTCTTCACGGGCTTTCCTCGCTCTCTTTTCGTCAAGCATCACAACCACCTGTTGTCGTGTGTTGTGCGGAGGCTGGAGGCTAGTTTCTTCAAAGCAATTCTTTCGCTTTGGTTTCACCTGAACATCACCTTCGTTGATAAACTACGAGTCGCTTGACTTTGACGTAGCTATCCGGTACATTGGATCTATATTCTTTTCGAATATGCTGTCATTTGGTTTATAAGTCGGATTATACTTTCTGGCTCTCTTTGGCTCTGATACCAATTGTTGGGAAGCGTGATTATCTCTGATACCAATTGTTGGAATCGATATTTATGCTGATACCAATTATATAACCGAAGATCTAAAATCGCACAAAATAATATGAAGAAGAGAATTTGGAGGAGGAAGAAAATAACTAAACTAATACTTTATTAATAAAAAGCAAAATTACATTCTGAGCCAACCCCACGCAGTCATGTCTACTATGGCTTATTCATCTAATTAATCCATGCCTAACTATATATAGTCATCAAATCATAACAGATGATAAATCCAACTTTTATTTTGGATAACTACAAATCCTAACCATAATCAAATAAAAGATTTAGATTTATCTGTAACTATATTTTAATTAAGTTTGGATTATTATTTCCAACAGTTATGAAATGAATTTAATTAGAAATGTGAAGTAATCATATTTCGAACTTGGAAACTCGTATACTAACAACCATCAAACTTTTAGCCAATTGACCTAGGTACAGTCAATAATTGTGAGCCAACCTTAACATTTAAAGTGGTGATCAAAAAGGGTTAAGCTTAATTAATTTTGATCTCTATCACTTTGTTAATTAGGATCAATTTAATTAGTTTTGAACTTTATCATTTTGTGGATTTTATTGTTGATCAAGTTTGTTAATATGGAAACAGTTAAGTTGTTGAGTTGTTAGGGTCTCCTTTTGATTTGCTTGAATACTTCAGTTCGTTGCCGATCGAGCCCTATAATATATAGAAGCTTCGGAATATGTGGCCGTTCTATATATCCACTCTTAAAGTTCTTTTTTCTTACATCATACATGAGCTCTCCTCTAATTAATTAAGTCCCTCTCTCTCTCTCTCTGTGTATTTCATTTTGTGCAGCATAAAGAACCAGGGAAAGGTCTACATTGTTCGTGATAAAAAGCTAATTAATGCAGTATAACTCCACAAAAATCAAATATGATCTTCCAAGAATATAAGTTTTTATGAAATGATGCTGGAAACAAACATTTACAAATTGTCACATGCATAACATGAATAAGCATAAGTAGAAAATAGACAAACTCAAAACAAACTGATCTGGGTAAACTAGATTGAAGAAACAAATAATACCGACGACGGTTAATGTACCACTTTGAAATGCGCCAAAATAGAAAGCAACTGTTGAATTATAGTGCAGAGAAGGGCTGTAAGACCTAAGAGCGCTGCAACGGCCACGCACGGATTCGTTAGGTGATTGTGCTTCAACCATGCCATCCACCAATTAAAACGGCAACGGTAGTGTGCTTCCACCGACTGAAACGTAGATGTTAAATAGTAGTCCTTCCCGCAGCGATCGACAATAGCCAACCCGTTAAGCCTGCGGAAAATATTTAGAGCCTCTTCCTCGTGATTCAATATCTGAACGATGTTTTCACGAGCAAGTAATTTAACATCATCGGCATCGCTGAGAAGCTGCGACATGAAAGCGACGTACGCATTTATATATCTCCCAGTATGAGAACACCCTTGCTCAAACAAGAGAAGGTTACTGAAAATAGATTCCGTTTTCCCGTCAATAGACAGGTGTGGAATTTCCATTGTCCCATTGCTGAACGTCACGTCCAAAAGAGAATGGGGAGTCGAAGAGTCCTTTACTCTGAACTCGACTCCTGCTTCGCGGTATTGCATTGCTCGGTGCCACATTGCTTGGTTCGTCGCTGCTCGATTGCCGTTGCGCTTCTCAGGCTTTTGACTAGGTCGAAAGAACATATGGCACAAGTGCAGCAGATGGTGAAAGTCATTCGAACAGATCGCGGGGATTTCGATCGCCTTCGGGTAGTGGTGTAGCACACCTTCCACATATTTAGCGATGTTTTTCTTAAGTGTTTCGGTTGTTTCTCCTTCACCTACAGCTAGCTTATGTATTTCCTCGATGACGAAGAAAGGAATTTGGTTGTCGAGCAGGAATAATAGGTCACGCACTGTGTCTTCCCTTATAATCGCTTCATCCTGGTGGCGGTCATCTTGCCATTGACCTCCCCCCGTGTGCCCCGTGGTATCGCTCGAAGTGGTTCCTTGAGAACCACCGATCATACCAGTTTCGCTGGGTTCGTTTTCAACGCTCTTGCCTTTTATCTCCGTGAGAAAAGCGAGCACGAAGCATCCGTCAAGCAAGAGCATGTCGGCAAACTTGTTCGGTTCCATTGTGATATTCTCGCTGTAAACGCTTCTTGCTTTCTTTACTAGTTCCTTAATTTCCACTGTATTGTAGTCGCTCTCACTAATGCGACCAAGGATGTAACGTCGACAATCCCGCTTCCACGTTTCCATGCCTCTTAGACGTGAAGATCCGTGGTGATATGGACCGATAGATAGAATTTTTGGCTTGAAGGAGTCGATGCTGTTCTCGTGGATAGTTTGATCCCGAACTTTGAAAATCTTGCATCTGTTAGTTTCCCCATTGGTGATCTCGGATGGCGCATTTCTTGGTTCGATCGCTGGTACATCTATTCTGGAAGACTCAGAATTACTGCGGTCACCTTCAGCCATCGCCGAATTATTGGAAGAAGATAGCTCGATCTTATAGTTTTGTTCAGGGAGAATATTATGTTACAGCAACGAGAAAAGAAAGAAGTTACTGAAGTTAAAGCAAACGAATTATGCTGATCTATTCTGAAAAAACCAGCTATTTGAAGAGAAAAGAATGAGTAGATGTTGGATATATTCACTTCATTTATGAAGACTAGTACGTACTATATTCACGAATCAAAATTGAAGATCAGATAAAACACGAGGAAATTACATGACTCCGAAGTTTCTACAATGAAATTTGACTTGAGTAGTAATGATTCATTCTATTGACCTGTAAAATGTAAATTCAGTATGTATTATAGTAATTAACATCTCAAAATTTGTTGCCGAGTAGTCAAAGAGAGAACCCAAAATTAGAACTAAAAAAGGGTGATTATCTCATGAATGCTTATCAGAGAATCCAGATTTTGAAAGAAACATGCTCTAAAACATTAGCGTATAATTGAAGAAGAAAATTCAAAAACTTCAAAATATTCAGGAGACATTTATTATTATTATTATTATTTTTGGAGAGTAAAGTATTGGGTGATTTCCTATCCTCCACATCTTTTGGAAACGTTGAGGAAACGTATATTTATTCTACGGATGGGCCTCTTTCGAAAGTCCATTCGTTATCTCATTTTGTTACTACGCATTAATTGTTTTGAATAAAACAGCTTAAAAACGATTTAAGCTTCTAGGGTATGCATCTAACAATTGAAGAAAATTCGTTATCTCATTTTGTTTCTACGCATTAATGAATATATTTATTCTACGGTTGGCTTCTAGGGTGTGCATCTAACAATTTATACATAATCGTCTGAAGCTTTTAACACACATCATAATCTCTTTCCTAATTCGACGCTTGAAAAAAGTAATAAAAATTGAAGTTTTATTTATTTATTTAGAAAGTCATCCGTGGAATCAAAAGCATGAAACAAGTCATGAAGAGCTGATAATTTATGGTGCACGAGTGTGTGAGCGAGCAAAGTGAAGTAAATAAATTTTTTTCCGCAGTAAGTTTTTCCGAAGTAGGTACGAAAGCGAAACATTGATAGTAAAGGCTTGTTTAGTTCATCTATTTTAGAATATATATAAAATTAGAATAAAATTTATTATTTTTTTAATATTTGTTGATTATTTTACAAAAATCAGATTCCGATTTTCATTCCGTTCTGAAATGAAAATGTTCCAACGTATTTATGGCTCAAATCAGTTTGAATTCCGGATTTACCTATTTCTAATAAATCACTCACAATCCTCTCTTACAAATGCTTCTTCCTCCTCTCCTTTCACCACTCTCCTCTCTCTCTCTTAATCAAAATCATTTTTTAAAATTCTAAATTTTCTAAGCCAAATATTTTTTAGGTTAAATTACAAAAAAACTCTCCTATAAATACCCACTTTTTTACTTTGCCTTCTTAACATTCAAAATTCTATATTTTGCCTCCTTAAAATTTCAGAAATAGTTTCAGAAGTATACAGTATTAATGGAGAGGACAAAATAACCAAATTACCCTTACTTCTTCTATAAGAAAAAAATAATTTTTTAATATATTTATGTTATTTTGAAGGGCATTTTCAGTATAAAATATAAAAATAAACGGAATAATGATGAAACCGTGACGGAGGGGGTCTAAATACAACAACTTAAAATTTTAAGGGATAAAAATATAAATTTTAAAAAATCATAAAGAAAAACTAAAAAAACGGATATTTATGAAAATTTTTTTTATAATTTAACCCATTTTTAATAATTCATCATTTAATTTTTTATTCCAATATAATTCAATACTATTTTCGATTTTGATTCCACTCTTGAACCAAACAGGCTTTTTTAAGTGTATTGATCAAAACAAAATTCGAATTCCCAAGAAAGAAGCTCGCTGGTAATTAATAGCTTACCATGGAAGAAGATAACTGAAAAAAAGTTGGAGGCGGCAGAAGCGGCCGTCGCGACAGCGCGCGGCAGCAAAAGAGTGCGGACAGCTGACAAGAGACTGTGATCGAGTAAGACTGACGCAGAGAATGAGCAGCTGCATTGGGTTTCGCACGGAATTTATATGGAGTTTTTAATTTCCCGTTACGTTGCCACTTGCTAAAAAATTACTTTTTTTTTTTTTTGTTATAGCTTAATCTTTAAGAGCAATTGGCTATTTTAAAGTGATATTAAAGCTGAATATTCTAAGTTTGAATTTTAATTGCTTTATATGAATAGACTTGAGTAGATAATGATTTAAAATTCATACATTTCGATGAAGGCATAGCAACAAAAAAACCAAAAAAACCAAAAAAGTCATATGCATATTAAACTAACGGATTTTGTTTTAAAATAATCTTAAAAAGTTATATTTACTCAAATGATTCTTGTAAAATTTTATTTGGCAAATTAGCCCTACTTTGTTCAACTCAGCGCGGTGGTGGAGGAAAAAGTGAAAGACGATGAATTGTTCACTGTGCTTATATGAAAGCGATGATTTATGCACTGTCTTTAATAGGCGGTGAATTATTTACCGTATTTCTATTTTCATGTTTCTGCACTTGTTTGTTGGTTTTGGTATAGGCCATTAGAAGTTTTTGCGGGGGTTGTTAGAATTGCACAGATCGAGGTTCATTGTTGGAAGTTTTGTTAGCTTGTTTTGTTGTATGTGAGAGCAATTATAACAGAGGGTGATAACTAAGAGTGAAATAGTGAATCATTCACTCTTCTGTTTTTTAAAGAAAAGGATTGTAAATAATTTATCGTCTTTTAAACTTTTAATGCTTGTTTTTTAGGTGAAAGTTGAGAGAGCTGAAGTCATTTTCAATCGTAAATGGCCACTTTCACTGTTTGGTACACTGTAACAATGTTACAGTTAAAACTTAAGTTATCCAAAATTACGAAAGTGTGAGATCTCAGATAGTCCTATATATAAGATATAATAGGGCTAAACTCTTAACCTGGTTTAAGCATTTTGGGTGGTGGCAAGGCCCAAGAGGTTAAGAGAGTTAAGCGTGCTAGGACGGGAGTAGTCCTAAGATGGATGACCCCCTGGAAAGTTGGGGCGTCACAGTTGGTATCAGAGCCAATTACCAGCTGGAAGTGTGAGATGAGTCTCGGCTGAGCCGGGGTCGGAATGACAAGGTTAGCGAGACGAGTCTCACATCGCCTGGTACTTGTGAGTCTAAGCCTAACGAGGACGTCAGGGCTTAAAGGAGGGGAGATCCCAGATAGTCCTATATATAAGATATAATATGGCTAAATTCTTAATCCGGCTTAAGTATTTTGGGTGGTGGCAAGGCTCAAGAGGTTAAAAGAGTTAAGCGTGCTAGGACGGGAGTAGTTCTAGGATGGGCGACCCCCTGGGAAGTTGGGGCGTCACAGAAAGTGTAATGCTAGCTATATTTAAATATATTTTATTATGTTACTAATTAATCCTTTTTTTAGTTTACAAGTTCAAAATGTGATAGAAATTTATTTGTTAAGTTTTAGCACCTAGCTCTTTATTTAGTTTGGACATTTAAAATAGGACAAAAAAATTGATTAATTGTCTATTTACATATTTTTTGCATCATGATTTTATTGCATGTTGTATTATTATAATTTACGTATAAAAAAAAATAAATTTAGTTCGTTTAGATTATATTGTTTAATTATATCAGAAAACAATTATTTTACCTTTTATTTATTATATTACAATTTATTATTTATCAATTTCTTTATTATTCATGTATATATTATAGCTTTAATGTCATCCATTTCATACCAAACATAAAGCACAAGTAGACAAACGTCACTTTTGTAGTTATGAAAACCGATAATGGGGAAGAAACACTTTTCCTGAACTCTACTTTAACCTAAAGTCTACTTCAATTCAAACGCCACTTTTGATGAAATAAATGAGCCCTTATTGAAGATGACAAATAATTCACCATCTTTGGTGTTGAATTGAACAAAATAGAATTATTTAGCCAAACAATTTTTTCACAAAATTATTTGGCCAAATAAATTTTTTTAAAAGATTATTTTATAAAAATACCAAACTAACCGTACAACAATAACAAAAATAAAATATTCGTCCTCCCACCACACCAAATCAAATTCTTTCAAATACAATATTCCTTGTCCCAATACACCAAATAAAACAGAATTTGCGTTACAAGAAATAAAAAAATAAAGGAGAAATTAGCATTGATACTAAATGATATTTAATGAATACTATTTGAATATTTGTTTTTTAAAGAACAACCATACAAAAACTTGGGAAAAAATAATGAAGCAGCCCCCTCCCTATATATCCTCCTCCAACTGTTGGTACTTTTATATAAACCTTCTAAATTATTTATTTATTTATTTAAGTTTGATAATTTCTTAGCTAAATTAAGTTAGAAGTTTAACGAAATGTTCAAAATAGTTAAATTTACAAAAATACTGTTAAATTTGACAAAACTGTTAATGTAATTGATGAAAATATGTAAAAAAATGTAACTTTGTGGCAAAACAAGCCTATAGTTGAGAATTAACCGTACGTTTCACGTAAAACTTGGGTAAAAATTAATATATGGAGACCCCTCACCAACATGGCATTCTAAATTTGAAGAGTTATTTTTATCTACAAAATTGAAAGTTTTATTAAATTTATGAGTGTTTTTATAAAAGTTATTAGTTTGATTGATTTTTAGCAAATAAAGTTAGAACAATTAATGACTGTGGCTAGCGGAGAGATTATATTTTTGAAACAATTTACTTAACTAGATAGAAAATTTTCAAACTAAAAATTGAAATTAAGAGTGTCAACAGAAAAATTTTATAGTTGAGGGGACCATTTGAGAATAACCGATAGATGCTACCAAAAAATCTCAAAATAAGAACGTTGTTTAGACGATCTTGGGGAAGCGTCCTCAAGCATATATCCCTATAATATAGCAAATATCGATGGTTCAAAAAGTGTTGTTATATAAGTCCTTTATTGTATCAAACCAATTTATTACATAATAACTGTACTATTTTTTTTAATTTTTCGGCCCTTTAAAGCGTCAGGATCTCAAAAAATCCTGATGTTTTAAAGCGTCAGAATATATTTTACTGACACTTGGCGTAAGCGTCGGTATATATGTGGCGATTCTTCATTTATCAACGTTTTCAAATGTGACGCTAGACAAAATTGAGACGCTTTTAAGTGCCGTTAAATAGATATAAAAAAAAAACATCTTTAAATGTTAATTTTCTTGTAGTGAGACGAGGGGTGTCACATATACATTTTTAACTAAAATTTCAGAGTGAGTTCTTTCTGCCAAATATTGTGATCGAAATGACTGGAGCAAAAAGCAAAAGCAAAAAAATAGAAGCAAAAAAGGAGGCTCTACTGACCGTCCCTAAAGCAAATGGCAAACGGCTTGGTGGTTGGTACCGAGATTCCAAATTCGAATCCTAGTTGATTCACATTTCTAGCTAAGTTTATTTCTGAATGAAATAAAAGAAACGGATAGTGTGCTATCTATCTCTCTCTTAAAAAAAAAAAAAAAAAAAAGTAATTGAATTTTAAAACGCCGACCAACTTGGTCGGCCTAGTTTAATTTGTTGTTTGGATCCTCTGGATCAAGCCAGGTTTGGAACTAAAGTTTCTGATTTAAATATTTTTTTTCTTTTTTTTTTCTGTTTTTTTTTTTTGTGTGTTTTCTTACATGTAGAGGATACCAACAACATATCAAACAAGAACGGCACATCCACGTCCAAAAGTGTTTGGCCAATGCGAGACCATATTGTAGAAATAAGAATTAATATACAATTAACAAACTAGTAACATACGGATCCACATGCAATATATATACTCCTTGAAACGCATATTATTTTATTAATTTTCCTTTTAAATGTAACTCTGATGAGTGAGGCCTTACTTCGACACATGAATATTTTATTCAATATTTTACTTTGATTTTAATCAAAAAGCATATATTATTTGGTAATTATGGAGTATGGCCAATTATCTAGAATGGATACTATATTCCGCCGTCAAGAAATTATCTTTTCAACAAAAATAGTCATCTCGTAAGGAAAGTATATATGTTATCCTACCAAATAAAAGTTAACAAAATCTTTTCTGAAATAAAAATCGAACTCCTAGCTTCCAACTAGTAGCTAGGATATGTATTCGCAGGACCAAGTTATCTGGTGATGTACTATTCAATATAATGATTTTTAATTTATTGGGGTCAAATATGGTCAAATGTCAATAATAGAATAGTATATTTCGTTTTCAAGCTATTTTTAATAATAAGATAAATCACTTCCGATTTGAAATATGCCATTCTGTAAAATCAAGGATGCCCAAGACCTTCAATGGAGAGAAAAAATCAAATCCCTAACTTCTAATTAACCACACAAAAATAATATTCACATACTTGATGATTGGTTACTTAATTTCCTCACATGCAGCATTTAGCTAGATGTTATATAAGATTTTCTTTAGTTATATTATATCATCATTTCTTCTATATTATGCATCCTTTAAATCTGATTGGTCGAACCTTTTCATCAGATTGTTGTACCCACTAGGAACTATATTTACAGTTTTTATTCCCATTTTGTAAGTCCATCCACTATTGGGGCATCGGATCAAGGTCAGAGTATGGCACAATAGATAGTTTGTCCACCTTATTTTTAGCTAACAAGTTGTACGGAACTAATTAAAGATATATTTGTAATACTTTAGGGAGATGGAAGTGTAATTATAAAGTTCTATTTTGGAAAAATATGATGTTAGAATTTGATGTGAGACAAGTTGTAGAATTTATGGTAATAGTTACCTTCATGATGCTCTTATTGATGCCCACTATGTAAATATAATTATGTACATTTGCGTTCCATGTGAATAAAAATGTATAGGATTTGTGATGCTTTGTGCGGGTAGGGAAAACTCCATTCGTACAGTAGGTCTGGGTACATCCCCTCAGGGGCTTCTGCTGTGGGCCCAGGCATAACAATTAAGGTGGTATCAGGGGACTAAAACTGTTTAGGTGGACCAAGCAAATCCTAGGCATTGGATGACCTTAAGGACTCAGGCGCATGAAAGGCAATGATCTATAAATTATAGTGGAAGTCGAGTCAATTGGGTTGAGTCAGTCTTGCATGTCTTTAAAGGCTTACTGGAGATGGATCCAAGGTGTTGCTTACTCTCAATTTTGGGTGATTATGCTGGCTGCCGACAACATGATGCCCTAAAATGGGAATAAGTGTCTATGCATAACTTTCACCTAATTGAGTTAATTAAATTGTGCGTGTTATATTGCATTTGATGTAGTGTTGCATTTGACCTAGTGCGTCGAGTTATTAATCAATGTCTTTGCATTTCAGGAAATAATGGCATGTCATGGGCCACTTCAGATGAGGCCTACTTCGACACTGTCACTCGAGGTGCCCAAACAATTCGGACTGAGCGAAGTCTGAGAGTGTTGTGAGCAAGTGGCCACACTAATTGGACTATTTGAGAGACAAGCCAAGGCATCCCAACAACAGGCCAAGCAAAAAGTACACACCATACCAAAAGATGATGTCATAGTATGTGGAAGCTATGAAGTCAGATTAGGATCGGACCAAGCCCCCGGTGAATTTTTACAATGCTACCGAGGGAGGAGTATATATCATGGCCACACTAGTCGCGATGCACCTCGCACAGTCAGTAGTTGCGATGAGTAGCCCTCCAATGGCTTGTGACACTTCGGCCCCAGATCATACGATGTTGGAAGCGGAGAGGAAGCAAGTGCAAGCCTCCCAACCTTTAAAACGTGTAACTCGCCTACTTTTGATGGGGAAACCATGGGACCTGTGGATAGTGGCGACATGGGTGGATTTGACAAAGAAGTTGTTCGTAGACTTGTGCACTGTGGACTGACATAATGTGCCCCTAGCCACACATTATTTGGTAAAGATAGCCTAATTATGGTGGAAAAGTGTCAAGCAAAACTGACTTACTAACTTGCCCCCTCCAAAGTGGGAGGAGTTTTGGAGAACGTTGTTTGATGCATACTTCCTTGATAGTGTGAAAAAAAAATGGAGGAGGATTTTCAGAAGTTGTGACAGGGGAATAGCTTGGTGCGAAAATAAGAGCGAGAGTTCTCCCATGCGAGATCACAGATAGTTCTATATATAAGATATAATATGACTAAAACTCTTAACTTGGCTTAAGCATTTTGGATAGTGGCTAGGCCCAAGATGTTAAGAGAGTTAAGCATGCTAGAATGGGAGTAGTCGAATGATGGGTGATCCCCTGAAAAGTTGGGGCATCACAGTTGGTATCAGAGCTAATTACCAACCAGAAGTGTGAGATAAGTCTCGGCTAAGTCAGCATTATACAGCGGGGAGAGGGAGGCTCTCATGCTGTTGACTATTGTGGAAGAAGTGCAGCTTACCACAAAGTCGGTTTAGGCTAGCGAGACAAGTCGCACATTGCCTAGTACTTGTGAGTCTGAGCCTGACGAGTACATCAAGGCTTAAGGGGGGAGGGATGTGAAACCCTAGGTAGTCTTATGTATAAGATATAATAGAGCTAAAACTGTTAATCCGGCTTAAGTATTTTGGGTGGTGGCTACGCCCAAGAGGTTAAGAGAGTTAAGCGTGCTAGAACGAGAGTAGTCCTATGATGGATGACCCCCTAGGAAGTTGGGGCGTCACATCCCACATAGTCAATTGCATCTCGTATGTTGTTCGGGATAATAGATATAAAGCAAATTGTTTTGAGTGGAGATCACGGCTGAAGAATTACAAACTAGCCCACTCTCTGAAGTTACAAATTTTTAACAGAACTTTGGATAGGACATTATGGGTGGAGCAATGAAATGCTATCGCATGGGAGAAGTGCAAAGCTTTTGATAAGGACAAGGGAAATAAGCAATCAACGGGTGGCTCCGATGGTTAGTTTAGCTCGCAGCAATCACCCAAGTATCTCACTCGTGATCTCGTACTCCTAAGGCATATAGTTGCCAATCTGCGATAAGTTGTATAATCTGCAATAGGCCTCCTTGACTACAGCAATGCGATCAACGCAAGAGGTAATGCTTCAAGTGCAGGCAACCATGCCACATGCAAACTGAATGTTCGTGGGGAGAAAACTGAGCCTCATCTATTGCTTCAACTTTATTGACCCCAAGATAATCTACAGTGGCTCCGCCTTCTACTGTATTAACTAGACACACATCCACATTGCATCATCCTAAGAGATTCCAACAGTTACTGTGTATTTGCTGCCAGGTGGAGGATCAACATGCTATCAACAACGTCTTGGCAGGTATTATTGTGATTAATGATATAATATGTAGAGCATTAATGTTTGATATGGACACATTACATTTGTTTATAGGCCGATAATTTGCTAAGT
Organism: Ananas comosus; assembly: GCF_001540865.1. Taxonomy (NCBI): domain Eukaryota; kingdom Viridiplantae; phylum Streptophyta; class Magnoliopsida; order Poales; family Bromeliaceae; genus Ananas; species Ananas comosus. The sequence continues at coordinate 1,487,582 of NC_033631.1, read as the reverse complement.
TTGTTTCTGAATGAAATAAAAGAAACGGATACTGTGCTATCTATCTCTCTCTTAAAAAAAAAAAAAGAAAAAAAAAGAAAAAAAAAAAGAGTAATTGAATTTTAAAACGCCGACCAACTTGGTCGGCCTAGTTTAATTTGTTGTTTGGATCCTCTGGATCAAGCCAGGTATGGAACTAAAGTTTCTTATTTAAATATTTTTTTTCTTTTTTTTTCTGTTTTTATTTTTTGTGTGTTTTCTTACATGTAGAGGATACCAACAACATATCAAACAAGAACGGCACATCCACGTCCAAAAGTGTTTGGCCAATGCGAGACCATATTGTAGAAATAAGAATTAATATACAATTAACAAACTAGTAACATACGGATCCACATGCAATATATATACTCCTTGAAACGCATATTATTTTATTAATTTTCCTTTTAAATGTAACTCTGATGAGTGAGGCCTTACTTCGACACATGAATATTTTATTCAATATTTTACTTTGATTTTAATCAAAAAGCATATATTATTTGGTAATTATGGAGTATGGCCAATTATCTAGAATGGATACTATATTCCGCCGTCAAGAAATTATCTTTTCAACAAAAATAGTCATCTCGTAAGGAAAGTATATATGTTATCCTACCAAATAAAAGTTAACAAAATCTTTTCTGAAATAAAAATCGAACTCCTAGCTTCCAACTAGTAGCTAGGATATGTATTCGCAGGACCAAGTTATCTGGTGATGTACTATTCAATATAATGATTTTTAATTTATTGGGGTCAAATATGGTCAAATGTCAATAATAGAATAGTATATTTCGTTTTCAAGCTATTTTTAATAATAAGATAAATCACTTCCGATTTGAAATATGCCATTCTGTAAAATCAAGGATGCCCAAGACCTTCAATGGAGAGAAAAAATCAAATCCCTAACTTCTAATTAACCACACAAAAATAATATTCACATACTTGATGATTGGTTACTTAATTTCCTCACATGCAGCATTTAGCTAGTTGTTATATAAGATTTTCTTTAGTTATATTATATCATCATTTCTTCTATATTATGCATTCTTTAAATATGGTTGGTCGAACCTTTTCATCAGATTGTTGTACCCACTAGGAACTATATTTACAGTTTTTATTCCCATTTTGTAAGTCCATCCACTATTGAGGCATCGAATGGAGGCAAGAGTATGGCACAATAGATAGTTTGTCCACCTTATTTTTAGCTAACAAGTTGTACGGAACTAATTAAAGATATATTTGTAATACTCTAGGGAGATGGAAATGTAATTATAAAGTTCTATTTTGAAAAAAATATGATGTTAGAATTTGATGTGAGACAAGTTGTAAAATTTATGGTAACTAGTGAAAGCCCGCGCTTCGCGGCGGAAAATTTACGCAATTCCTAAAATATTTTCAAATTTTTATTTTTTTTAATTTTCAAATCTAATTTTAAATTTTAAGCTTCAAAAAAATTGAAGAGAGAGAGAAATTAAAAAAATTATTTAAATATTATTGTGGGTTAGGATTTTCGGACCCAGGTTTCGGAGCCTTGATCGGGTTCGGATTTGGATATGGATTTGTAAAATCCATCGGATTCGAGTTCGGATTCGGATTTAAATTTTAATTTAAAATTAAATTTTAGATTTTATTTTAATTTTTAATTTTTTATCCACAGCCATACAAAATAATAAAAAAAATTAGAAAGGAGGTAAAAAAAGAAGAAGAAGAAGAGAGAGAGGACCCGCGCCAGCCCGCGCCCGCGCCTGCGGCCGCCCAGCTCGCGCGCCCCTTGCCGGCGACCGCGCCCGCTCGCGCCACCCACTCGCGCTTGGGAGAGGGAGAGAAGAGGAGGAAAGAGAGAGAGCCGGGAGGGGAGGAAGAGGAAAAAAGGGGGAGAGAGGGGGGCCGGGAGAGAGAGGAAGAGACCCGAGGGGGGGAAGGGAGAGGTAAAGGGGGGGAGAGAGAGAGAGCTCTCTCAGCGCGCACGCGCGGCGCGGGTCGCGCGCACGCGGGGAAGAGAGAGAGAGAGGTGAGAGCCAAGGGGGCTTTGGTGGGGAGAGAGAGAGGAGGAGAGGGAGAGAAGCCGGAGGGGGGGTGCATGTGCGGGCAGCCCGCCACCCCTTGCGCCAAACGTAGAAGACGAGAAGAGAGAGAGAGAGAGAGAGAGAGAGAGAGGGAGCTGGGGAGGGGGTGGAGAGAGAGAGTGAGAGAGAGAGAGAGAGAGAGGTTTGGTCTGTGAAGTAGAGATGTAGAGTATGACACAGTGAGTCGATGTATGCCGAATTTAGTAGGTCGGTACATGACTTAACGTTGTCAAGAGTGACAAGGTTAAATTTGATTCTAATGTCTGTACACCTTAGGACTATATCAGGATACAGGTAAGGTGTCGAGAGCCTAGCATACATCATGTAGGGATACTATACTGAGCAATACTCATAGTTAGATCAATTGGGATGATTAGTGTACGCCAGGACGACCAGCACATTGTGATCAAAGAGGTGCGCCACAGATAGTATCACAGAGAATGAATAATGTACACTTTTGTACAATACCATGGTATGTTATGATGAGCTATTCTAGAGCGATGCACTGGTGAACGGACGTAGGTGTGGGTGTGGAGATGCTAAGTGGCGTGTTTGGGTCGAGTATATATGTTGGATTGCTGAGTCTGTGTTGCCGCACCAGATTTGCGAGGTACGGCCGTCTAGCATGATGCATAGCATGATTCACGGATATCATTGTAAATTATGCATGTTGATTTGCATGCGTTAGTTGACTCCTTAAGGATCGTAACCTTTTTTGTTTGGGCCTTGTTATTCCATGCGGACTACATGGTGAGACGACACACACACAAGTAGCTTGTACTTAGTTTCGTTTCATATTGCATATATTCGTACTTTATTGTAGTATACATGATTGGATGTTTGGTTGTACGGCTCTAATTTCCCCTCCGACTGCTAGTAGATGTAAGTTCTTTCACTAAAGCACGTCCATAGGATTCAAATTCAAATGTCGGATTTGAATTCTATGGAGGTGCGGTGATCGCGACTTAACCAAGTAGTGGTGTACGTGGTTCAGGTTGTGACAGTTTTAATAGAGCTAACGACTATTTTTAATAGTAGACTAATAGAACTTAAATCGATTATATTTAAAAACTAAAATTAGAATTCTAGAGGGTTAGATTCCCATACTAGAGAGTCCTTGGTACGTTTCCACATAAAACTTGGGTTAAAAAGTATGAAAATTAACGCCATAATTAACCATATATATGCATGCCATCCTAAAGTTGAAGAGTGATTTTTTATCTGAAAAAAATTGAAAGTATTATCAAATTCACGAGTGATTTTATTAAACATAATAATTTAACCAGATTTTAGCAAATAATATTATAACAATTTACAACTATAGCTAATAGAATCATTAAATATAAAAAAGTTTTGGCTAAGTAAAAAATTCCAACTAAATAGTGTACATAAAATTTTATATACAGAGGTGTTACTCTCAACTAATAATAATTGAATTAATTGCAAAACGCCAACCAACTTGGTCCATATTGTTTTGTTGTTGGATCGATCCTCGGATCATTAATTTGGATTCGGGTAGAACTAATCTTAAAATTTTTTCTTGTTTTCTTTAAAGAGAATACCAACAACACGTCGAACAAGAGAAACACATCATCGTCCAAAGAACTTGGCCGATGCAATACCACACGATAGAAATAAGAATTTTTTTTTTTTTTGAGAGAAAGGTAGCATGCTACCCCGCTTTGTTTATTTCATTTAAAAATAAACTTATCTGGAAATGTGAATAAACTAGGATTCGAACTTGGGTCTCGGGTACCAACCACCAAGCCCTTTTGCCACTTGCGCTGCGGACGGTCGGTGATAGAAATAAGAATTAATATAAGAAATTAAGGGGCTGTTTGGTTCTATGTTTTTCCAACTGCAGTGCAGTTGGAAATGCATGCATCAATTACTTTTTTGTTTGGCTTGGTGCAGTTGGGCTCAACTGCAGTAGTTGCATCCGCATGAATGGGCCCAACTGCTGCAGTTGGTACTGCAGCCAATNCAGCATTTTAAGTTATTTTTTAAGGTAAGGCTAATTACCTCGTAGGTAAAATATACAATCCTATAATAAAGTAAAATACTAACTTCTAACTTTCGACCACACAAAAATATTGAAGAAAATACATCACAGGTAGATTTCTGATTTATAAACTTGATATTGTCAAATTGAAAGTTTTTGATTGCTTATTGAAGAGTGATTCTTATCTAGAAAATTGAACGCACTATCAATTTCATGAGTGTTTTTATCTGACTTAATGGTTTAATCAGAATATTTTTGCAAATCAAATTAGAAGAATTAATAACTACTGGCTAATGGAGCCAATAATAATAATTAAAAAAAAATAACTTTACTAAGTAGAATATTTCAAACTATTTATTTCCTTTTTCTCTATTTCTTAGGATGCAATTTATGGAAAGCAAAGTTAATTATGTCTTTGAAAGGAGTTTCTCTCTCAACTAGTATAATTAATTGAAAGGGGTTTCTCTCAACTAATAATTTGGAATCTATAAGAATACCAACAACACAACGAACAAGAAAAACACATCCACGTCGAAATAATTTGACCAATGCGATACTACATCATATCATGATGAGATATATTAATGGATAAGACAATGGAATTTTGTCAGCTTTTTAAATTTTTGTTTTAAAATGATGTTACATATGTATTATTATATAATCATATGATAATATAAAATATATAATATAATTATCTATTACTAAATAAAATATGAGAAAAAGTATGTGTAAGTCCCGTCAACTAAAAGTCATTGTCTAATAACTCCTCTAAACTTTAGTTGATTTATTAACATAAATTAAACTACGTTTCTAAATTGTTTTACTCTTACATAAAATAATAATTAGAGTGAAAGATTGATATATGCTATTAGGTCCAAACCTAAGGGTCCGTTTGGCCTTAATTCTGGATGAGTGATTTCTAAAAAGGTGATTTTTGGTTTGGAGAAGTAACTTTAGTTAAAAGCTGTAAAACGGTTGGCTGAGTTTAGATAAAATTGATTTTTCTGAAATAATTTTGTAAAGCTAATTGGCAAAATTTTTTTGATGTTTCCATAAAGTAATATTTTTATTAAATTTTATTTTAAAATAATTTAAAATTTAAATTTAAATTTGAATTAAAATTAAAATTTCAAAATTTTAAAATTGTACAAAATTTAANTTTAAATTTTAAATTTTTAAAATTTTAAATTTAAATCTTAAAATATAAAATGTCAAATTTTAAATTTTATCTTAAATTTGAAATTTGAAATTTGAAATTTTAAAATCTAAAATTTGAGATTTGAACTTTAAAATTAGAATTTAAAATTTAAAGTTTAAAATATAAATTTTAAATTTTAGATTTGAAAAGTTAAAATTTAAAAATTTAAATATGAATTTAAAATTTAAAAAATTAGAATTAAATTTAAATTTAAACAGCAAATCTAAAATAAAAATAAAAATTTGAAGTTTGAGTCCGAAATCAGAATCAGATTTCAAGAAGTAGCTTTTTTCTGCTTCTAATTAATTCTGGGGCCTTCAAAATCAGTTTTCTAATTCTGAAATCAGAATCAGATTTTGCAACTCCCGTTGTCAAATGCTCTACTGAGCCCAAAAATAATTCTGAGCCAAAAATTTCTAAAAAACTAAGCGAAATTGGGCCTAAATATCAATGTCAAATCACTTAAAAATACTTTCTGAAGGAGTAGAAGCTACATGTGGAATCTATTACTATATATAAAAGTAGAACCCTTAATGAACCCTATGTGAGAAGCTGACACGTGGCTTTCTATATGCTTGCCACGTGTCAAACTCAAATATGGATATTTCTATATGCTTGCCACGTGTAATGAACCCTATGTGAGAAGCTGACACGTGGCTTTCTATATGCTTGCCACGTGTCAAACTCAAATATGGATATTTGGTTACGAATTATTTAAAATTATTTGTTTAATTAATTATTTAAAATTAAATACGCAATAATCTGTTGCGAATTATTTTTTCGCAGTGAAAATAATCTGTTGCAAACTCAAATTTCGTATTGACAGATAATTAATTATTTAAAATTATAAAATAATATCTTTTACTATATAGAAAATCTACGTGTTAAGCTCAAATATAGATTTTCTATTTTAGAGAATATGACTACTTTAGAAAAATTAAAATTAAATTTTTTAAGAAAATAGTATCTTTTACAATATTATTAAAAATCTAATTTTATTTCAAAGTCACATATAATTATGTTGAGATATTTGAGAAATTCACGCCAAAGAATTGGCGGGTGCGGATATTACTGCTTTAGGAAAAATAATCTACGTGTTAAGTTCAAATATAAAATAAAAAGATAGAAAATAGGATATAAATGCGAGGATAATATTATCACAAAAATTAATTGATATTTTTATTTTCACAAAAATTAATATCTTTTACTATATTATTAAAAATCACATATAATGAAGGAAATTTTATTTCAAAGTCACCTATAATTATGTTGAGATATTTAAGAAATTTATGGATATTATGTTGCGAAAGAATTAGCGGTGCGGATATTACGCGTAGAAGGAAAAATATTTATCTTTATTTGAGAATAAATTATTACTTAGTTAATTATTTAAAATGATTGGTTGAAAATTTTTGGACATAAAAATATTAGTAAAAAAGGATAGAGGCATTTTTGGAAAGAGGAAAAAATTTAAAACTCACATCACTCCTGTAATTTTCTTCGCTCTTAAATATTGATGCTTTAAAATAGAACATATTATTTCCCTACTGTCACTTCTGTAATTTTTATTTCGTAATTTTTTTTCCTTCTGTCACTCATGTAATTTTTCATCTTCATGCAACAAAATTTTTTTTCTTTATATTTTCTTGAAAACCAACATCTATATATTTTTGAATCTTAAAAGCGACAGTAGGAACATAATATATGTGTGCTTACTCTAATTTGGGTCAAATATGAAAGTTTAGTTGATCTCATTATATGCTTAAATATTAATGCCATTTATAATTTTTCATATCAATTTTAGTTATCATTTTATTTCGCACATCAATATGTAAATGTAAATTATTTTGCATACCAATTCATAGATAATAGAGCATGATTGAATTTTGCATTTTAGTTGAATATTACTTTGGTCCAATTTTTTTTTTCTCTAGCTTGTGTACTTTAATATGTACTATAATTAAGATTGATAGTATATTTTTTTATTTGTTAAAAAATATAAAATTAATTAGAAAATCTTTTTGTTATCATCACATAATAATTTTTATTATTCTATATTATTATATTAGCCGTGCATCGCACGGGTGAAAATCTAGTTGAATTAAAAATCGCTTAAAAATCTATTTTACGTGCTCAAGCAAATCTATTGGGCGTGCGTGACACGTACTCCTTGAAATGCAAAGACCTAAGTTTGGCACAATTTTATTATTTTCCTTTTGAAAGTAATTTTGAGTGATTAAGGCCTTTCTTAGACACATGAACATTTCATTAATCATATTCTTCGGATTTTAATCAAGAAGAATAAATCATTTGGTAATTAAGGAGTGTGGCCATTTGTCTAAAATGGATTTTATATTTGCCTTCCATTTTTCATTTCAGAGTGTATAGAACTAATCACCACAGGTGAAATATGTAATCCTTCCAAATAATGCATGGCTGTCAACACCCTTTTTATGAAGTGAAAATTAAATGTCTAACTTTCAACCGTATAGAAATTAATTATTCAAGAAAATATTTATAAAGAATGTGTTATTATTATATTTTTTTATTTCCACATTCAAATAGAACTTCCTAATTTGTGTCACAATCAATTAGCATGTAGTTACATTTCGTCTGGGCATTAAGAAAGAAAAAACGTTCACCTTTCATAACATTTGTAAATTAAAGTTAACTTCTTAGTTTTTTATAATTTTGACTTAGCTATATTAATTTCTAAACTAAATTAGAAGTTTATTAAAATCAAGTATACATGTGCTATCAATATTTAACCTTTAAGAAAATTTGTAATCTACTATTGATCTGAGTATTTACACAACTACAGCAATAAACTAGTCATCAGGTCGAGAACGGAGTTGGGATGTAAAACAGGCCGGGTGGCACGTGGGCCTTCCAGCCCAGCATGACCTCGGGCCGGGCTACAGCATGGCCCAGGTACTATAGCACCCGTGCCGGACAAGGCCGGCCCGAGGCTCTAGGCTGTGCTGGGCCTCTCATTTGGAGCCCGACGGTCCGACATGATACGGCCCGAAATGGGTTTGGATCGTGCCAGGCCGAGGGGAGGCGGGTGGCTCGGCACGGTACGGCCCGCTTGGACCGTGCCAACCGGGCCAGCATGGCCCAGATCCCAAGGCCCAAAGCAATGGTCTTGGGCCATGGAGACTGAACTCCTAGGGCCAGGAGCTGTCTCCCTAGGTCTGCGGGTTTTGGTCCAATGGACCAAAAGAATTTTGGTCCATTGGTCCATTGGACTAAAAATTTATCTAATTTTCTTTTTTTTTCAAAAAAATAATACAAATTTACTTATTTTTTATAAAAATTAACTATTTACTTTAGTATAATTATTTTTATAATTTTTTAATGTTTTAATCAAAACATCAATTTACATGAAAATATTTATTGTTTATATTTTTTAATTTCATACTAAATTTTTTTAGAAAAAAATAAAAAATAAATACTTTACTAGGCAGCCATGCCGGACCAGAGGATAGGCAACTTGGGCCCGGCCGGCCCGACCCGAAATTGAATCCAGGCCGAGCTTAGCTGGGCTGGCCTCTAGCAAATTTCGGCCCAAAAAATTTGGGCCGTGCACGCCTAGCACGGCCCACATTACACCCCTAGAAGGGAGCCACATGATTATTCAACTAAATGATCACATTTAGTGTACTTATTTTCTAACCAGCTTTATACTTGTATATTTGCTCCAGTGTTCCTACACTAGTTATTTGAGATTTGTCATCTCAATTAGACATATACTAACATATACTATACACCTGTTTATTCAGAGCATTAACGTCCCTGTAATATTTATCTGGTTAGGAGTATTTAAAAAATTTTGTACAACGAAATATATATTTCAAATTTCTAACTCTCAGTAATATATCTTCTAAAATAAAAACCTTATAAACGATTCATGTCAATGTTACAATACAACATAATAGATATGAAACGTTATATAATAAATTATAAATGATTAATATACAAATACTTTTAAATTTGTGTCACTAGATTGGCTTTCAAACATATAACTAATAAGTTTATACTAAAATTAAAAATAAACTGTATGAAAATTCCCTTTGGAACAGGCTATGATAAAATGGATCCCTTAAACTTTTATTTTAAAAGTCACTTTCATCGGACAAAAATTTTATGGGCATCGTCCCCAAACTATGCAGATGGGCGCCACGTGGCTCATCTGGCAGACAGCCTCCTCTCTATCTCTGCTCTCTCTCTCTCTCTCTCTCTCTCTCTAAAAATAGAGGGCACTTCTTTTTACCTTCCATGCCGCCTGTTGGATGGGCCATGTGGAGCCCATCCGCATCATCCCCAAACTAATTAGTTTCGGGACGATACCCATCGAATTTTTGTCCATTTTAATCGGAATGAACACTATAAGACATGTTTTGTATTAAGGACCATCAAATGCTATTGGAAAAAAATAAATTATGGCAAAGTATTTAGAGAAAAATATATAAATTTGGTCCGGAGGGCCATGTTGGGTTGCAGATCTGGCAAATCTAACCCAACACGGCCAGGCCCAGATTGGAACTGGAATGTGCTGGGACGACCCCTGGCCTGTTTCGGCCTGAGTAAATATAGGCATTGCCCGGCGGCCCAGTACGGCCGGCCTACGCTTAGGATTTAATGAATAAAATATTTTATATTATTTTTAGTTATCTTTCTCCTCAACTTTTTTCTTTTCCATATTATTTAATTTTACTATTTAGATTCCAGGTTAACCTACTGGTATCCGAACAAATATCAGTTCCAGCAAATAGTACTCGCTTCCGACAATCACTAATAGCCAACAGGGAGTGACGCATTTTTGTATGTGACTGCAGACCAACTGTCTTGCTCTTTGTTAGAAAAATTTTTAGTCAGTATAGCTTATAGTTTTCACATTTCTACATTGTGATGCCGAATCTTCAAAGATTGAATCTTAATTTTAAACCCAGGCAGATAAATTGCTTGCCTGTGGATTAATTTGGATTGCCAAAAAATCATGTGAGAAATGGTTGTGTCATGCATTTACGGTGGATAACTATGTCGATGTTCATAATTATTACGCTCCTGAGATTCCATGCATTATTATTTCCTATGAAAATTTGTCTCGTAAATTCAAACAAAATTCAAGGATACTGACGTATATAACGGATGAAGACCCTGAATTATACTCCCCCCCCTCCCCCCCAAATTATACCCTATATTCTCTCTTATCTGTAACAACAAATCAATTAAATAAAGGCCATATTGTATTAATGACTAAAATCCAACAAGACTAGAAATAATCTCAATAAGATTTGGCATAATTCTAGCTTAACTTAATGGATAGCAAAAAATAGAAATAGAGTTAAAAAATCTTAGATTCACGAATTCAAGATATTAATCTTTATTTTGGCTTGAATTTTCTGTCTTCTTCATTAAAACATCATAAGCTCCTTAAGTACTGCTTCACATACATAACAAATTTACGTTATATTTACCTTGGTTATCGGAAAAGGTTTAGTGAGCAAATCCACAAGGTTCTCTGTCAATCTTCTCCTTCTCCAATAATCCTTAGTGCAAATCTTGTTGCTTAAGAACAGCTTGCATCTTAACGTTTTGAAAAGCGAAACTACTGAAGATATCAAACTTCTCGATCTCAAATTTTATCGGCATCATTTCAACACGGCCTAAATGAAACGGCTGGCTCTGACACCAGTTTTATGACAAAAGCAGAGAGATCTAGTTCATCGAGCACTAAAATATTAAAAGAGAATTGAGAAAAAGAGAAGAAAATGAAAACACATAAATATTTGCATGATTCAGCTACAATCCTACATCCACGAATGTAAACGGAGTGAAAACTTTCATTATATTCCAAAGCGAGCACAAAAGATGTTTGTAATAACCCAACCCACTCGAAATAAATACTCATTGGGCTCAAACCAATAATCCAAAATGCTTCAAACTAGTTATTATTACTAGAGTCCACTATCTCTTATATACTCAATCACAACTCTATTCTTAAACCATTGGCCCAAAATACTTAAGTCTAATTATTATTATTATAATTTATTGTCTCTTGTATACTCAATCACAACCCATTCTATCCGATAACATCCTCGTCAGCCCAACCACACATACAACCAAATATCATCAGGTGATGTGAAGCGCACTTCACACTTCCGGTTAGTAAACCAGCTCTAAAACCAAATGTAACGATCCGACCCACTACCAATAATAACGCGTTGGACTCAGACCACAAATGCTTAAGTCAGTTAATATTATTAGGGTCCCTGGTCTTTTATATGCCCAATAATTCATTCTCATCCGATAGCAGACTATTAGAGTGTCACAATATCTCTTTCACAATCCCAAATAAAAATCCCATATTTTCTCTCATCTGTCACACAAAATTAATAAAATAAAGGGTATATTTGTATTACTGACTAAAATCCAATAACATTAGAAATAATCTTAAGAAGATCAGGTATAATCTTAACTTAATGGACTAACAGAGATAGAATAGGGTTAGTAAATTTTGCGGTTCAAAATTTTGAGACATATTTAACAATCTACATGTTGGGTTGAATTCTCTATCTTTCCCATCAAAACTCCACAAGTTTCTCAAGTGCTGTTGCACATAAAAAAAAAAAAAAAAAAAAAAAAAAAAAAAAAAAAAAAAAGTTTATTACATACTGAACTTGGTTATCAAAAATGGCTTAATGACCTAATCCGTGGGTTATCTGAATTGCCAATCTTCTCCCTTCAGTAATCCATGCCTTTTGCAACCCTTGTTGTGTAAGAACAACTTGCATCTCAACTTGCCAAAGAGCGAAACTGCTAGAGCAATCAAAATTTTCAATCTCAAATTTTGTCGACATCTTGAATACCACCCAAATAAAATGACCAAATCTGACAACAACTTGTTAAAAAAGGCAAAAAAAACCTAGTTCGTCGAGCACTAAAATATCAAATAAAAATTGAGAAAGAAAGAATAAAAATAAAGCATGTAAATATTTACGAAGTTTGGCCAATGACCTACATCTATGGACGAAGACAAAGCATGTAAATAAAGCATGCCTTTTCCAAAGAGAGTACAAAAGATGTCTCTATCACTAAACTCTAACCCCAAAATATGCTCTATATTATCTCTCCTTAGCCACACCAAATCAATAAAATAAAAGTTATTTTTATATATATTAGTGACTAAAATCTAATAAGGTTAGGAATAAACTCAACAAAGTTAGGTATAATTCTTACTAACTTAATGCATTGCAATCTATAAGATGTGTTTGAAAAACTTACTATGAAATTTGAAAGTTAAGAAGTAAAGTATCATCTCGTTGAGCTGAATCTTAACTCAAATGGAAATTTTTATGTTAAATTCAAGCTTAAAATTCTACTAAAATCCCAAGCATGAACTAAGTTCAGATAGAAAAAGACACAATCCAGATTTGTGAGTGAATCAATTTGAAACTAAAATTAAAATTCAAAATATAAATCTAAATTTACATTTAAATTTAAATTAAGTTAAATTTCAAAATTAAAATTTTATTTGGAATTCAAATTGAAATCTAAATTCAAATCACTCTTAAAACTTTAGAATCAATCATCCAACTTCGAACGATCTAAATTTCTTCAAGCCAGAATCAAGGAAGTGATGGCTAGCTATAAATTAATTATTTCGACAGTCCACGACTTTGGAGTGGCTTATAATTTACTTTGGCCAATTAATAAGCTTGAAAGGTCTTACTTTTTTGAAAGTGCTATTTTTGTTGCTTAACGACGACAAAGAATTAGTAAAATGAAATAACAATGATTAATATATAGGAATTTCCATTTTAAAATGCTGGAGAAGTGGCGGCACTGAGATTCCTCAGTTCCCGTGGTCAACTAAGTAAACATATTCTGCCACTTCTTAATTGGTGACCACTATGATTCCAAGTTTTTGATAGTTGCACTAAGAAAAACATATTCCTGCACAATTTTGCATGCATTTGTTAAATATAAAAATATTTAAGCACCGTTCTCTAACAGCTTTAGTTTTAGAGTACAACGATTATTTCACATGGTATCAGAGTAGGAGGTCCTGAGTTCGAGTCATATCAAGCTAACTTCTAGTATATTAATTTCCTCCCATTTAAATATGTATATTAATTTCCTCCCATTTAAATATAAAAATGTTTAAACACCGTTCTTTAACAGCTTAAGCTTTTAGAGTACAACGGTTGTTTCACAGCATTGATCATTAATCTGTAGTCCTCTTGCAGTTAATCTACAATTGAGCTCCCAATAAACAACGTCAAGAACAACTTATAATTAATTTGCAGTAACCAACGTGAAGATCAACTAATCATATGTTTTTAATATGATCTTTTAAAGTTTAAAATGCATAACTTGTAAAGCTATAAAACACATGAAATTAAATCTGTCTCCTCTATCATATATATATATATATATATATAAAATTCACCAACGAATACATGTATTTGTCAAATCTAATGCTTTATTTTTTATTTGGTATAAATAAGAGTAGTAGTCCAGAGATAATCGGTATTTTGTACAAATTATATATTTGACCAATCTCATTGAATCATGCAGACGATCAATGTAAAAATCTATAGTAAACATAATATCGTAAATTCAAATCGAAATAATATTAATGCAAGAGTTTCATTTTATTTTATTTTCATACAAAGTAATAAAATTTGGTTAGGAACTATTTATAGTACCTAATCCTTAAAAAAGTGTGATGTGTCCGCATATTTGAAATGTTAGTTAGTATAACATAAGCATATGAGTTTTACAAACTATTTAATGTTAGCAATTGTATACGCGTTACCCACCAAAATATACTACGTTGTACTCCCTACGATCCACAAGTACTTAGCAAAGGTTGGCCAATTATGTGAGCTTTGAACATTAAATTAATAAAAGGAAACTTATTTAATTTCTTAATTGTAATTTATTAGTCCAGTGATATCATAACAGATGTGAGTACTGGCGTAATTATTGTAGGTAATTATTATATGGAGTACTCATTTGTTGAAAAAAAAAATCTAAAATGCATTAGTTATATTACTAATACGACATCACCAACCAAACATATTATTTTTCTTGGATTTACCGTTCCATCATGATTAATAAAAAAATATTTTTATTATACTTTTTACTCAAAATGAGACATATGATTGGTTGTTAATAGATGATTTGGTGTGACTAATATATACTAGTCTCTCATGATGTAGATGCGAAAACGCATAGAAAAAAAACGTATATTTTAATGAAACGAATTGCTGTTTTTGTTGATGGGGCATCCTACTAGCTAGATGATCTCGGCACTGCTTGTTAGATATAATTTAGACTATTTAAATTTTATTAGAATCAAAGTTTATGTTTTTTTAATATTAAACATAATCTTGGCAAATGATATTGTAAAATAATAAAATTTAAGTTAATTTTTTTTTTCAAAGTTCAGTAACCTAGGTTATTTTTAATAGCATCAATCATTGATTTGGATGCTTGTCGCCGAAAATGGCACAAAAAAACCTTGATCAGCGAGTGCAACTTGCCTTTGGCGGTTGGTTGTCCCTATTGGAAAATATATTTATATGTTTCTCGCCCTACTTTTTTATGGTGTTACTAACAGTGTGGGTCAGGACGCTGCGTGGAGATGTGTTTATTTAGCGACTAAATAGCTAGTACCGTGGGTTTTGGTTGTTAGTTTCGGATTTATTTTTCATTCCTTATATTTTTATCATGCTGAGATTATGTTTCTCCGTCTTGTAGCCTTGAGTTTAGAGCTACTATTGGGTTTTTCTATTCTTGTGGTTTATGTATTCTTGATTGAAGTTTTTGGATTAGTTGTAGTTACTGTAACTATTATATTGCATCCTCCTGTTTAGGTTGTTTATTGTGATTGTAGTTGGTTTATCTGTGTCCCTACGCCGTGCATGTACAAGAAAAATTTTATCCGTGTGGACAGAGAATTAAACTCTATGCGTGTGGCAAATTTGTGCGCGTCTCGGATAAGATTTTTAAAAAAATTATATGCTTTTCCGCAAACTCTATTTTTAAAATAGAAGGATTTCCAAAAATATTTTCCAAAGGGCATGCATGAGGGTAACATGTATAACTTGCTCTATTTACATTTAGGAGTATTCTAGTGGCCGCCCTTATTAAACTAAGTGAAATAATCACCGTAGTTCTCCAAAATTAAGTTTAAGTTGTCAAAAAATGATATTTTTAAATATTTATTTTTCAACATTTCTCCTCATATTTAGGCTTGAGACCTATAAGATCAATCTAGTGGGAAAAAGATGCAAAAAATATATTAACACTCTTCCTCAAATTCAAAATGAATATAAAAACACGTAAAATTATTGAGGTACAATTAAGAGAGGGATTTAATAATTAAACATATAATATAGGAATTTAATCTGTTAAATATTGAAGGTGGGAATCGAATTAACAACCTACAGAAAGAAGGGGTTTAGAATTAACTATATATGATATATATCATATTAAATAATTAATTAAGTGAAATATATAACAGATTAAATTCCTCCTCTCTCTCTCTGTACTATATATACATAGAGCGGAGCTAGAACACTATTGATAATATGGGAATAATGTTTACTATCAATTTTTTGATCATTAGATGACTAGGGTTTAATAAGTATTAGTGGAATAATAATAATCTAAAAGTGAAAAATTTGATAGTAAATAATATTCATATACCATCAATAGTATACTACCTAAACTCTCTCTCTCTCTCTCTCTCTCTCTCTCTCTCTCTATATATATATATATATAAGGCAACTACTTCAAGTACTTAAATTGTTTAAGCTCTCGGTCCTATTCTAAGACCTCGTCAAGCTCTTCGCCATTGTTTTATATACCTGCAGGTAGCCGAATAAACAGTTGGTAAACAACTTTAACGTAATCATCACCAATCAACATGCAAGTGAAAATTAAGTTATAAAAGTACGTATCTGGTGAGGTTATAGAACTATTACAAATTTCCAACTAGTGAGAATAATACCATTGTTTTTGAAATCTTATTATTTCCATACTTGATGGATAACACGAGTAATCCAATTATTAGAAAAAAAAAAAAAAATCCTAAGAATCACCTAACCTAATAAGTGTTTTTTTTTTTTTTTGAGAAATCTAACCTAATAAGTGTTACAACTGTAAATATATATGCATTAATTCCCGGGATACTCCAAACTAGCTAGTAAAACAAACGGTGCCTGTATATGTCTTTAATTTGGAACTATTCTAACTTAACTTAATGCGTTGTAATATATAAGTTGTATTTGAAAAACTTAATTACTATGAAATTTTAAAGTTAAAAAGTAAAAGTATCATCTCGTTGTGCTGAATCTTAATACAAAAGGAAATATATTTTATGTTAAATTTAAATATAAAGTATCATTCAACTTGGAATGATCCAAATTTCTTCAAGCCAGAATCAAGGAAGTGAAGGCTAGCTAGAATCACTTCTAAGAAAGCGCTATTTTTGTTGCTTAATAACAATGATTAATATAACAATGATTAATATATAGGAATTTCCATTTTAAAATGCTGGAGAAGTGGCGGCACTGAGATTCCTTAATTAATTCTTGCGGTCAATTGAGTAGGTAAACATATTTTTCCACTTCTTGATCTGTAACCACCAATCTAATTCAAGCTTTTGTTTGGGACCTTGCAAAATAATTATTTATTATGCATATGCATATTCCTTTTCAATTAGGAATGCACTAACCATTAATCTTTAATCTCACTACAACAGAATTAGATTATAGGGACACATGTTTGGAATACTTTTGTGTAAGTGTCCCATTTATACCAAAATTTTTAAACAAATCTAGTAATGTCTAAATATAAAGCTCAATCCAATCAAAAATAAAAAGTTACTCTACTTAACCCATCCCACCCAGCCCATTCGGCCCAATTACAAACAGAAAAGAAAAAAAAAAAAAAAAGAAAAATCGATTACCATCTCCCCTTCTTCCCTCACTCAATCCGCTGAAATTCTAAACGAATAACCCTTCCCTCTCGTTCTCCTCCGTCACCGCAGTAACGAGGTAGAGTTTTGGCGGTTACTAAATGCTAAAATAAGTGTTGGTAAATTAGCAGCACTCTTTTAGGTTATAGTGACACTTTTTACTGTCACTATATCCCTATCGACCCCACATATAACATCACTTTTTAAAAGTATCGGTAATTTAGCCAGCAATGCTTTTTTTTTACCTGTACCAACATTTAAAAGTGTCGCAATAGACCGTTTTTATTATTGTGTGTTCCAATTAATCTACCATTGATGCAGTGAATATACCGGTAAACAACATGCATGAAGAACAACTATAACCATTTGCAATAAGCAATGTACGTGTAGAGCAACTAATCATATATATGTTTTGAATATGATCTTCTAAAGTTTCAAAACACATAATAACTTGTAAAGATTTAAAACACATAAAAATCTATCTATTCAATCATAATGATCTAAAAGAAATTAAATTAAATTTGACAATGAATACATTCTATTTTTCATCAGTTCTAATTGTGTATTTTTATTCGCTATGAAATTTATATCCAACCAATCTTATTAAACCATGCAAATGATCTATGTGAAAAATCTAGAACAAAAGGCAATAAAGTAAATTCAAATCAAAGAATATTAATGTAGAATTTTATTTCATTTTTTATTTCGATAAAAAATGACAAAATTTGGTTAAGTACTACTTACTTAATTATAGCGCCTAAAATATATCTCCGTTATGCTGCCCTTACAAGCCATCCTTAAAAAAGTGTGGTGTATGCATATGCGTAAGGTTAGGTTGTATAACCTAAGCATGCGAGTTTTGACCATGAAATAATTAAAAGAAAGAAAATAATATTTGCAATTGTACACGCACTACAACAAAAACGGTTTATAGCGACACTTTTAAATATAGGTACATGTCAAAAAAATACTGCTAGCTAAAATTACCGACACTTTTAAAAAGTATTGCTATATGTGGGGTTGCTAGATATATAGTGACAGTTAAAAATGTCGCTATAACATAAAAACAGTGCTGCTAATTTATCAACACTTGTTTAAACATTTAGCAACCGTCGAAATTTTATCTCGTTGACTGCGGTAGCGGAGGAGGACGAAAGGGAATGGCTCTTCGTCTAGAATTTTAGTGGATTGAGTGGGGGAGAAGGAGAGATGATAATCGATTTTTCATTTTTTTTTTCTGTTTGTAATCGGGCCGAATGGGCTGGGTAGGATAGGTTGAGTAGAGTAACCTTTTATTTTTGATTGAATTGAACTTTATATTTAGACATTAGTAGATTTTTTTTTAAGTTTTGATATAAATGAGACACTTACACAAAAGTGTCCCAAACATATGTTCTTAAAATCTAATTTTGTTGTAGTGCGCGCATGACCCACCAAATACTATATTGCACTCCCTAGGATGAGTTACCAGCAAATTAAGGTCAACCAACCGAGCTTTGAACATTAAATTAATAATAGAAAACATATTTAATTCCTTAATTGTAAGTTGTACATAAACAATCAGATATTACGTTAGTCCAATGATGTCATAACAGACGTAAGGACACTTGCATTACGTAATATTGTTACATGTAATTGTTATAAGGAATACTCCTTTGTCGAATGTGGTACACACTATGCGAAAAATATTTTTATTGTACTTTTTTTTTCAAATAAAGAGATATGATTGGCTTGTTATTGATAATATAGTGTAAGTGTTACATAATAGACTTTCTCGAAAAGTCTAAAATGCATCTATTACATATTCCTGATTATAAGGCGTCTCAAACCAATTAGATTGTTCTTTTGGATTCACTCGTTTCATCATGGTTATTAGAAAAAAATTTTTATTACTCTTTTTTCTGAAGTAGAGAGTTGTGATTGGCTGAGTATTAATAATATGATCTAAGTGTTATATAGTAGACTTCATCCATATTTATATAGATGCATAAATTTGTAGAAACAAACAGATATTTCAATAAAACAAATTGCTATTTTCATTGATGGAGAATCCCAATGGATGATCTGAGCACTACATGTTACATATAACTTAGACTGCTAAAACTTTCTTAGAATCAAATTTTATAATTTTTAAATATTAAACCTGATTTAGGTAAATGATATCGAAAAATAGTAAATTTTTTTTTTTTTTAGTTTCAGTAATCTAGATTATTTTTAATAGTGTCAATCATCAAGTTAAACGTCCCTAACAAAAATGACATGAAATTTAATGGTTCTATATATTCACTTTTATAAGTATTCCATTCACTACCCCTGTTAAATTAAATAAAACGACTATATAAATAACTTTTACTCATAAATTTCATATTACACATGAATGACATTTTAAGTTTTTGTAATCTAGATTATTTTTAATTTTAATATTAAACATGAAAGTTACTGAGAGAAAAAATAAAAAAAAAGGGATTGAATTAGTACTTTGCTGATAGTATATCTTCTCAGATTTCTAAAAAGATGCTCAGTAGAAACTAGAAAAAAAAAACTAGGAACTTATATAAACAAATTGAAAGATAAGGACTTCTTTAAAATGTCTTAAAATGCTAGAGACTTTTATATAAATTACCCGGGAAATTAAATTATGTGAAAGTTCATTACTTTAGAAGGATACCTATGAGACTGTCCCACTTTTGGATGAATTTTAAAAAAAAAACTATATATATTGTGTTTCACATTTTGCGACCCTCAATATTTAAAATATGAAAAAAAAAGTTCCTACTCAATTTTATTATGCAAATGTTTTATCTGCTTTTGTAATTTTAATGTTAATAAAATGTCAAAAAATACTAAATATAATTATATAATATTACTAGCGGTAAGAGTTACATGGCAAGTCCTTGACATTTTTCCGGCCCTCTAGACCTCTCGTTTTGCCGCTGATATTTTATCATTAGTTTGTCAACTACAAAATGATGAAAAATAGTTTTTAAGGAATAATTTTATGTGTACTCTTTTACCAACCCTTAATAACACGAAGCTTCTCTTAAAATGTGACATCCTTAAGATTTGAAATAGTTGTATACATATAGTATAATTGTATGGCTAAACCTCTTGGGCGGTGGTTAGGTTCAAGAGGCTAAAAGAGTTGAGCGAAATTAGGTCTATAATAATAAAGGATAGGTGATTCTACAGGAAAGCGGACGTCACGGTTGGTATGAGAATCAATCACTAGCCCAAAGTATGGGATAACTCTTGGTTGAGTTATAAAATGAACAAAGCACGGTTCCATGGTTGACGACCGTTACGAGTGAAGCCCGCCTCCCAACAAGGTTGGCTAAGGCTAACGAGACGAATCTCACATCATCTGATACTTGTGAGTGTACTTGAGTCTGACGAAGACGTCAGAGCTTAAAGTAGAGGAATGCGACAATCCTAGGATTTGGAATAGTCTTATATATATGTTATAATACAGATAAACCTCTTAATTCGGCTATAATATTTTGAGCAGTGTTTAGGCCAAAAAGGTTAAGAGTGGCTAAACATATAGCTATAATATTTTGGGTGGTACCGACCGTCCCTAGCGCAAATAGTAAAGGACTTGATGGTTGGTATTCGAGGTTTCAAGTTCGAATCCTAAGTGATTCACATTTTCAGACAAGTTTATTTTTAAATGAAATAAACAAAATCTCTCTAAAAAAAAAAAATGGTTGGTACGTAGTTATATTCAAAAAGTTACAAGAGTTGAGCGAGTTTAACATTAGAATAATTTTAAGATAGACGACCCCTCAGAAGTGAGGCGTTAGACAAACTACCACCCTCCAATTTGGAGAAACTAATCAATTGTAACAATCACCCAAAAACAAATGCCCATTTTCTATCACCAATGCCTCGTCCCAAACATAACTTGCATTTAAAACAATTTAATAGTGGTTGAGTATATACTAAATCAAACCTATTTAACTACAGAAAAACAAACTACACATCTAGTGAATTAAAAAAACTAATGCTAAAGTAAAGAATAATATTAGAAAAAAAAATGAAATATATTTGTAATTTTAGCTGACCATCTTTAATTAAGATCAATATATGTAAGAACCACATGGCTCTGAATAATAAACAAAGATAATTAAACCGACATAGGCAACAAAGAAAATTATGAACCAACTCATAAACATAAACTGAAACGTATTAAGTAGTACAATTAGCTATATATAATAGGATATTTTACAAGGATATTTTAAAATATTTTAAAAGAATATTTGAAAACCAATGCTATATATATATATATATATATAGGCCATAGCTTATGAGTATTGGAGCCCTCGTACTCATAAGTTGTTTTCAATGATGGAGCTTTCGAATCGATGATTCACTCCGTTAAATATGATCTATAGTATTTGAAACTTTTAGAAAATAAATTTCGTAAATTTTCGAAATCATAATAAAGTCCATCAAGTGAGCATAAAATGAATGGTTAAAATCGAACGACGTCCTAAAAATGGATGATGGGATCCTTCAATTTAAGATTGGAGTTATTGATCTTTATCTATATAGTGAATAGAATTTTCTATCAAAATTTCAATAAATTTCGATTCTTTTACACCATTAAACTAGCAAGTATCCCATACCGCCCGTTAAAAATTGTGAAATTTGTGACCTCTTAATCGTAAGGTAAATGATATCGAAAAATTATAAAATTTGATTTCTAGAAGTTTTAAATACTATAAATAACGTTTAACGGTGTGGATCGTCGATTCGGAAGCTCTATCATCGAAAATAACTTATGAGTACGAGGGCGATCGTACTCATAATAGTATAGTAGCCAGATCCTATATATATATAAATATATATATATATAGGGGTGGCAATCCAGCTCGCTGCTCGCGAGCCAGGTCGTGTTCGGCTCGAAAAAAGTTCGAATACATATATTTTATATTTATATAATTTATATTTATATAAATAAATAAATAATTATATATATAATATAAATTTTTATTATTTAATTTTTAGTCCAACCTAAATATAAAGCCGAACTCAATTATAAAAATACTCATGTATATGTAAATTAAGTTTCAACCATTAGATCAAAACTTGATGGGTACAATCTCATAAATTTATTTTCTATATGTATCCTTTCTAATCCTTTTAACTTATTGTTTGTGAGCCAACTAATGTTCGGCTCGTATTCAGCTCGTTAATAAACAAGCCGAACACAAGCTAAATTTTTCAACTCGATACTTTAACGAGTAAGTTCGTGTTCGGGCCGAACACGAGCAGATCCCAGCTCACTCGTATTCCGCTCGTTGACACCATATATATATATAATGTAAACCTACTATGCTATCGGAAGCATAATTGTAGTTGGTGTTTCCGATTTTTTAGCCCTTGAATCAAAGATTCTACAGTTGGGATAATAGCGGTCCCTTTAGGGTTGAGTGGTTCCCATTAGTTAATAATATTAATCCAATGATTAGAAATAATCAATGGGGTTGATCTAAGGGCTAAAAAATCGGAAGCATCAACTATTTTATACTTCCGATAGCATAGTAACTCTACTCATATATATATATATATATATATATATATATATATATATAGAGAGAGAGAGAGAGAGAGAGAGAGTAAGTGTATATTTTACACCTTATCATTTCAAGAATAATAATTTTTCAAGTAAAGTTACGCACGCATTGCGGTGGGCTAATACTATAGAAAATAAAAGATTGACACAGTTAAAATTTTAAAATTTTTTGATTTGTCATGAGACATTAATAGATACAAATAAAAAATATAAAATAAATATATACAAATGTAGTAAAAGTAACAACATCAAATAAATTATGTATAACAATAATGAAAGAAGCAATAATAGAGTTATTACTCCATACGCACCTTCATCGCCCTATCGAGATCAGACAGGCGATTTCCATCCTTTGTGTCACCTCCACTGCCATTGTTAGTATCGCGCTTCTCCTTGATCACGGCCACATCAATGTCGTACGGATCTCCCCACACCCACCGCTTCTTCCCCCTAGTCGACTCCAAATTTGTCGCACTTCACCTCGCCGCGCCACAGCAATCCTAGGAAACCTAATTTCAATCCCCACACAATTTAAAAAAATAGAAAAAAAATTAAGAAAAATATAAAAACTCAACCCTTCTTGTGCATCAAGAAAAAGCACAAAGAAAAAAAAAAAGGTGATAAAAATGAGTATGAAGAGATCTTATTTTACTCTTTTTTTTAAGTAATTTGTTTATATGAAAATGGACTATGTGAATACGTGCATTAATTAAAAAATGGGCGGGTTGAAAGACAAAGCATCGAGTAGAGATGAGATGGAAAGACAAAGCATTAGAAAGTGAGAAGGGGGAGGGAGGTTGAAGGAGGAATTACCACATGGCAAACTCTATGAGAAATATTGTACAGGTATAAATAATTAAGTCTTATCATTCACTAATATTAAAATCCCATAACAGCAAAGTAGTTTATAAACTCTTGGATGGGTTGTGTGTACAAGTAACATTTTCCCATTTTAAATTTCCAGGGCAATATGTAAAATATGATATCTACAGGGATTCATATGCAATTTAGCTTGTTCGGTTATAAATTTCAGACCATGACAACAGTACTATAAAAGGCCAACATTTCACCACCTGCAGCTTCCATCTCCAGCTGAACTAGCTAGGATGGCTTCAACGGCAGTATTCCCCACCATTTTCGTTCTTTTCCTCACCGTCTCCATCATTTTCCTCCCTCATGCATTGGCCGCCGGGAATGACCCTAACAAAAAAGGTCATTGATCTCTCTCTCTCTCTCTCTCTCTCTCTCTCTCTCTCTCTCTCTCTCTCACACACACACACACACACACACACACACACACACACACAAAACTACTGCATGCATAAAATAATAAGATCCTAAAATAGAGAATTTGTAGTCAAAAATTAAATCACTAGATGGGTTCTAGCTACAACAATCAAAGCAAGACACCTATTTTCTAATTAACCAAACAATGATCTTTTAGATCTGCTTGTAATTTTTTATACATTGCACTTTAAATCGGATTAGATTTTGATTTTAAGAGATTGATCATCAAACAGTGGGTGCAGCTCATAAGATGTACCTAGCTATATACCAGTGCCGTTGTCTCACAATTTCAGGCGATCTGATAGCTCACACCAGCTGCCTCGCGCGCTGGGGAGCTTTTCATTGAAGTTCTGTTCACATCTTTGGGTTAACTAGTTATGTTAAATTGCATCAGCTGCACCACCGCCTGCGCAATCTTTGTCGCCTCAATCTTATTTAGGGCAGATTCCATGGTATCCCGGAACACCAACCAACAATGCTGCCCGAGGATGGCCTCAAAGTCCTCCCCCACCGCGCAGTTCACCGGGAGGCCAAGGTTTTCCAACTCCATAAAGGGCTTTCCATTGAAGTTTTGTTCACATCTTTGGGTCAACTATTTATGTTGAATTGCATCAGGTACACCGCCGCCTGCGCAATCTTCGCTGCCTTCATTCCCTTTAGAACAGATTCCGCCGACCGAGCTACCTTGCATTCCACCGGGAGGTCAAGCTTCGCCAACTCCGTAAGGAACAAAAATTATATGTTGAGCCTACCTATGGTGGTATAATGCATGGTTTAGATCTGTTGTGTTTCATTTATTGCGTAGCACTCAGAACTTAAAGCCCTATGAATGGTGGATTAAAGCATCTCACCTTGGGAAGACTCATAATTGACATGCATATATGGTTTAATCTGTTGTGTTTCATTTATTGCGTAGCACTCAGAACTTAAAGCCCTATGAATGGTGGATTAAAGCATCTCACCTTGGGAAGGCTCATAATTGACATGCATATATGTTAAAGATATAATATTATGTAGTGTGTGTATATATATATATAGAGAGAGAGAGAGAAAGCTAGAAAGAACTAGGCTAGACTACTTCTAGAAATAAATAGGATTGTTTACTTCTGCATTATTTTTCGTAATAGGGAAACCAAATCGACAATCGGCACTATCAAACATGATCTTGAGTATTTGAACTTTCTTAGATGTTTCAAATTTCATTACTTTTCTAAATCATTTACCAACCATTTAGGTGGTTTAAAGATCGAAAACTTTTAGTGGCTAATGTAAAAAGAATTTGACAGCACTTGAGCATTAAGCAAAATAAAATCATAAAATTTGATTTCTAAGAAGTTCAAATAGACTAGATAATATTTAAAAGAGTTAATCATCATATTCGATCGGATTTTTCATCGTTGGAAATAATGCGGAAGTAAACTGCCCCCTTTACTTGTAGAAGTATTCTAACAAAACTAATTCATATATATGTATAGAGAGAGAGAGAGAGAGTCCACCTACTATCCTTTTAGGAGAACGGAGGCCTTCGTCCTTCTATGTCGTTTTAGATGATAGGAATTCTGAATCGATGATCAAAACTGTTAAAATTGATTTAGAGTATTTATAACATCTAAAAACTAAATTTTATACATTTTAAAATTCGTTATCAAGTTCATTAAAGAGTCAAAAAATGAATGGTCAAAAATAAATAATCTTGTAAAAATAGATGTTAGACTTTTTTAATTCATAATCGTAATTATCAAATATTATCTAAATAGTATAAAGAATTTTCTATTCAAACAAGCTGTTTGGATTGTTGTACACCGTTAAGCAAACAAAAGACTCATATAGGCCATTAAAAACTATTGATTTTGTGATCATTTGATCACTGTGTAAATAAAGTTTAAAATTCATAAAATTTAGTTTCTAGACAATTTAAATACTCTAGATGAACTTTAATAATTCCGATCATCAATTCGAAATCCCTATCATCTAAAAGGACTTAAGAGGACGAAGGCATCAGTCCTCCTAAAAGGATAGTAGCTAGATTGTGTATATATATATNTTTGATATTTTATATTTTTTCAAATTAAAATTTAATATTTTATAATTTTTAAATTTAAATTTGATCTTAAATTTAAATTTTATATTTACAATTTGAGATTTAATATTTTATATTTTAAATTTAAAATTTGAAATTAAAAAATAAAAATTTAAATTTTAAAATAAAATTTAAAAATTTAAAAATTTAAATTCAAATTTAATGAGAGGAGTAATATCATTATTTTTTATTTATAACTATCCACTATTTTTCTTATTACATCTTATTTATCCAAACACTATTTTTCTTATTCCCGGGAACAACCCAATTTTTATCCAAACCTTATTTTTTTTATTTCCGGGAACAACCCAATTTTCATCCAAACGCAAAATTGGTCTAGTTCTTACTTATATCTGAACTTGTACCTATCCCTAGAATAAATAGTTTTTACTTATATCTGAACCGAACGAAATCTTAGAGTTTAGTGGTGGTAAGTGGAATGATTCATGAGGAAAAAAATTGATAGTAAATAATATTCATTTACTATATATCAATAGTATTTTGGATGAACTATATATAAAGAGAGAGAGAGTTCAACTACTATCCACTTAAGAGGATAGAAGTTTTTGTCCTATCAAATTACTTTAGATAATCAAAATTTCGAATCGATAATCAGCACTATTGAAATTGATCTACACTATTAGAAAAACTTAAAAACCAAGTATTGTAATTTTTAAAAATTATTATCAAGTCCATCGAAGAGTCAAAAAATAAATAGTAAAAACGAATAATCATATGAAAATAAAGGTTAGACTTTCTCAATTTATAGTAAGAGTTATTAAATGTTATCTAAATAATATAAAGAATTTTCTTTAGAAAATTCAAGTGGTTTGGATTTCTCTATACTGTTAAACAAGCAAACACCTCATATAGGCCGTAAAAAACTGTCAATTTTGTGAACCTTTGATCACTACATAAATAATTTTTAAAATTTATAAATTTAGTTTCTAGACACTTTAAATACTCTAGATCAACTTTATCGGTTCCGACCATAGATTTGAAATCCCTATCATCTAAAACGACTTGATAGGACGAAGGCATCTGTCTTCCTAAAAGGATAGTAGCTGAATTATATATATATATATATATATATATATATATATATATATATAGAACGAGAGCAGGAGAGAAGAGAGAGAGAGAGAGAGGAGAGAGAGAAGAGAGTCTAACTACTATACTATCGATAGTATCAAACTCTTGTACCTATTTGAGTTTTCTACGTTAGATCTACCCTTTGATCATTTCCATCCATTAGATATACCATTCAACCAACCACCCACTCCCAATCCTGGGAGACCACTATCATCCTAACCGCACATCGCTTTCATCCAATGACGAAAAGTCGATAGTACAAAATACTTGGTAGCTATCGATAGTATAGTAACATAATTATATATATAAATATATTATAATATATATATATATATATATATATATAGAGAGAGAGAGAAGAGAGAGAGAGAGAGAGAGAGAGAGAGAGAGAGAGAGAGAGAGAGAGTGAGTGAGTGAGAGAGAAAGAGACAGAGAGAGTTGAGCTGGAATGCCTAATTTGGTAAAAAGCAAAAAACAAGGCTTTTTTCCCAATTTTGCCCACCCCAATTTTTTATTTTTGTTTTTTTTTTTCGATGGAATTTTTGTTTAAAAGCCCTTTTTTTTAAAATTTCGAACGATTCCGGCAAACCTTTTGTTGAAATTTTAAAAATGAAAAAAATTCTTTTAATACCAAAACTTTTTTTTTAAAAAGTAAATTTTTTTTTAAGAAAAAACCCAAATTTTTTTCCAAAAAATTTTTTTTTTTTTTTTTTTTTCAAACAATCCAAAATTGAACCTAAAAAAATGATCAAAAAAATTTTGGTTTTTTTTTTTTTTTCAAAAATTTTTTTGGTTAAAATTTTTTTAAATTTAAAATAGAATGGAAAAAGCCCATTTTTTTATTTTTTTTTTTTTTTTTCTTTTTTTTTTTTTTAAACCGGTGTAAAGCTATCCCAAAAAAAATTCAATTTTTGTTTTGAAAAATTTTTTTTTTTTTTTTTGAAAATTTTTAGAAAAAATTTCCTTTTTTTTTTTTTTTAAAAACCTAAATTTTAGAACAAAAGATTTTTTTTTTCTTTATCAAAAATCCCCTCGATTCTTTTGATTTTAACAAAAATTTTTTTTTAAAATTTTCCAAAAAAAAAATCAAACCTTTTTTTTTTTTTTTTAGTGGGGGATTTTTTTTTAATTTTTTCAATTTTTTTTTTTTCAAAAAAAAAACCCCGTTTTTCTTTTTTTTTTAACAAATAATAAGTTTTTTTGATGGAACAAAAGAAAAAGAAAAACAAATATCGGAAAATCCATGGAAAAAATTTTGATTTTTCTAAAAAGATAACCTTCAAAGTGGTAAAAAAATTTAGAAATCCACTATTCAAAACGGTTAAGCCAAAATTTTGGGTTTTGATTTTGGAGGCCTTCCATCCACCCCGAAAAAACAAAAAATGAAGGTTTTTTTTTTTTTTTTTGCCCAATGGGAAAGCCTTTTGTTTTTTTTTTTTTTTTTTTTTTTTTGGGGGGCTTAAAAACCGATAGTTAAAATTTTCCAAAAGTTTTTTTCCAAACTCTTTTTCTCCTTTTTTCTCTCTCTCTCTCTTTTTCTCTTCTTTTCTCTTTCTCTCTTTTCCTTTTTCTTCTTTTCTTTTCCTTTTCTCTCTTCCTTCTTTTTTTTCTTCTTCTTTTCTTTTATTATTTTAATATATTATATATACTATTATTTTTATTTGTTTTTTAATAATATATATATATTTATAGGCCCTAAGGAACTTATTTTTTTTATACTCTTTGTTTTTTATAAGTTTAATTTAGAAGTTTTTTTTTTTTCTTTTTTTTTTTTTTTTTTTTACTCCATAAAGTTTTTTCCGGCCGTTTTGGATTGAAGGAAAATAAATGGGGTTTTTTTTAGGAAAAAAAAAAATTTTTAAAATAGTTTAGTCCCCAAAAGTTAAAAGGAAAATTTTTTTTTTGATTTTTTTTTGTTTTTGTTTCAACCTAGGGTTTTTTTTTGAGTTGGGGTTTTTTTTAAAAATTTTTTGAAATTTGAATTATAAAATAATCTAATTTTTTAAATGGGAAATGAAAAAAATTGGTTCCCAAAAAGGAGTAAGAAAAAAATTCCTTAAACGATTTTTTCGGAAAAACTTTTTTTTAAAATAAGTTTTAAACAAAAAAAGAGGTTTATACTTCATAAAAAATTATTAAAAAAGTAAAGCCCCAAAAAAAAAAACTCCCTTCTTCTTTTCTTTTTCCTTTTCCTGTTCCCATCTCCGTTCTTTTCTC
>NC_033631.1:1372567-1458027 GCF_001540865.1 Ananas comosus | reverse complement strand
CTCTCTCTCTCTCTCTCTCTCTCTCTCTCTCTCTCTCTCTCTCTCTCTCTCTATATATATATATATATATATATATATATATATATATATAGTAGGTCTTGCGTGCTATTAGGAGCACGAAGGCCTCCATGCTCCTAAGCCATCTTCGATGATTGAACTTTCGAATCGACGATTTGCTTCGTTAAACTTGATCTAGTATATTTGAAATATATACAAAATAAATTTTACGATTTTTCGATATCATTTAGCTAGCGATCAAAGGGTTCAACATCAATAATTTTTAATAATTGATGTATATCGTTTGCAAATTTAACGGTGTAGAAGTATTTAAATCTGATGAAATTTTGATAGAAAATTTTTTATAATATTTACTGCAAGATCAATATCTCTAATCGAAAATTTTAGTTTTATATCACCACTTTTTGTGAGATTTTTATTTTCAACAGTTGATACTGAATCTTTTCGATCGTTAGGTAAATAATATCGAAAAATTACAAAATTTATTTTTCTAGATACTTCAAATATACTAGATGAAGTCTAACAGAGCCTATCGTCGATTCGAACTGTTTTTATTTTTCAATTTTGCCATCACAAATATGTTCCTTCAAAAACCATAACAGTATAATATGTACATATACATGTATATGTACATATATTATTATATATATATATATATTCTAATTAAATATATATATATTATATTATATATATATATATGTAGTTATATGTACAGTATGTACAATATACATATGTACAATAGATATATATATATTATTATTAT
This sequence comes from Ananas comosus, assembly GCF_001540865.1. NCBI lineage: Eukaryota > Viridiplantae > Streptophyta > Magnoliopsida > Poales > Bromeliaceae > Ananas > Ananas comosus. The sequence continues at coordinate 1,457,246 of NC_033631.1, read as the reverse complement.
GTATGTACATATATAATTATATATATATTATTAGTATATATATGTATATGTATATGTTATGGTATTTATGGAATTATTGTACATATACATATGTCATATACATATACATATATATATATTATTACTATATATATATTATATATATATTTTATATTATATATATATATATGTATATGACATATACATTATTATCATATATATACTATTATATATATATATATATATACACACCACATCTAATATATATAAGTTTAGTATATCATATATGTATATGCTAATGTACTGGAATATATTATAGTGTACCGTCATATATGTACATATATGTACAGTGTATATTTATATATGTACATTTGTCAGTTACATGTATCTATATATATATATTGTACATGCTACATAGTATATATATGTAATGTAACATGTATCATATATATATATGAAGATGTACTGTACATTACATATAATTACATTATAACTATCTAGATATAGGTAAGTTATACATATACTTATATACTATATATAGAATTGATATATATTTATATTATTATATATCAAATCAAGGTTCCAATAATATAATCTTGTTTTCGATCTTAGAATGTTCAAATCAACTTTCCGCACTATTAAAACTATTCTAGGGTATTTAAAGTATTTAACAATAAAATTTCATATATATGTTTTCGACATCATTTACTTTATAATCAAATCATTTTAAAATTACTAATTTCAATGGCTATTACGACGAGTTTGTAATTAACGGCGTAAAAGAATCTAAATTATTCAAAAGTTGATAGAAAATACTTTAAACTATCTAGATCAGCATCAACATCTTTGATCTTGAATTTAAAATTCTATTCACAATTTTAAAGATTGTCTAATTTCTATTGTTTATTTTGAAATAATTTATTTAATAAGTAAATGACGTTGAAAAAATATAAAATTCTATTTCTAACAACTTATTATATCCAAAATTATATTTAATGATGCGGACCATTGATTTGAACATTTTATGATAAAAAAAAACAAGACTAAAGTGTCGGAGGCTCTGTAATATATATAGATAGTACAGTAGCCTTTTATGTGTATATATATGTGTGTGTGCGTGCGCGTGTGTATTTATATATATATATATATAGAGAGAGAGAGAGAGAGAGAGAGAGAGAGAGAGAGAGAGAGAGAGAGTCCGGCTTTGGTACTTATAAAAGTATCAAGCATTTGGTATTTGTAAGTTTTTCATTGTTAGATCTATCCTTTTGATCAATTCCACTTTTTAGATTATGTTATTTCACCAACCACCCACTCAACCTTAGAGGATTACAATTATCCTAACCCTACAAGTCTTCATCCAAAGGCCAAAAGCTACAAGCACCAATAACTTGTTCTTTTAAAAGTATAGGAGCTTAATACTATATATATATAGTGGCGCCGGTAGTTTAGATCCAACTAGTTATTAATGCCGATGAGTGGCGCCTGTAGTTTGGACATAACGTGTTATTTGTGTTAGGGGATTAGGACGTTACACTAACCTTTCCAAAGATACTTATTCCATATCTAGTTATTTCCACAATATCAAAGGTCTTCAAGATTTTCTTCATACAATTAGATTATCATGCTTGAAATGATTTCGTCTAGTCAATACTTTAATTGCTTAACTACCTTTGTTATCTTTCAAGCGTACTTGAGCGCTCATATTAGAAGGCTGTGAAGCACGTCTTGCCTCACGTTGTTCTCCTAATCCTTGTAGTTAATCCTTGTCTCTTCATATGCTAATATTAATCGCGCGCATAAAAAATTGGCTTTTGTGGTAGAGGAGTAGTACAACAGGCACGCAACTCTACTGGTAATCAATCACGGGCCGGACAACAACCTGTGGATTCTAACCGGTGCCCTAATCCCGGTGCTTCTCAATTTTATGCTTCTAATATGGGTAATCTTTTTTTTTTTCTTCTCAATTTTATGCTTGTGATAAAATTTGCAATGGCATTGGTTTGACTCTTTTAGCTATTACTGCTTGGATCTTCTACTTTACACACACCTTCCACTGCATTTGCTATAGATAATTTTGTTTTAGTTCCAACTCTTTGAAAGAATCTTCTCCAAGTTAGAAAGAATTTTGTTGTTGATAAGGATTTTGTCTTCAAATTTTCACAATCCAATTCTTTTGTGTGAAGGATCATGGAAGGATGGAAGCAAACCCTTTTAGGTGCAGTAATCAAGGCCTACATATCCGTTCTCTAACGAAGATCCTCATTCTTCGTTTGATGCAACTCGGCATATGGCTACTATATACGGTAACAATGTTTGGCGCATGTTAATTCTCAAGTCGATCATGTCCTTGTTATATAGAAATAAATATAAATGTATCTCATGTACTGCACCTTCTCCTTGGCTTTGGAAAGCATGCACGTTGAGTCTGTCGGTTCCTGTACTTGTAATAAATCGCGCCTTCGTTAAATAATTACTATGTTCTTTAATTTCCTCAATGAGCATGCTCGTTCTATATATTTGGATATTTTCTCTTTATGCAAAACCTGAAATTTTCTCCGAATTTTTAACATTTTACTAGATTGTGTTAATTTTCCGTCGATCTAATGGTGTAATGAGTTCACAAGCTCGCACTTCATTACTTTTCTCAATGATCATGGTTGGAACATTGCCTCTTTTATTTCACAAAAAAAATGCCAGCTCTTTACTTAATTACTAGTTCGATCCTTGTAAATTTTTATATGACATAGTACTTGTGTTTTTACATGACATATATAGTACTTAATTATTCTGATCATATCTGTGTTTCGGGGTACCTTTGGGATCCAAATCTAAATATCATCGAATTATGCTCATAATTAAGTTAGCACCAAGCTATGGACTACATATGTGTATTTCAGATTATATGAAAGCATTATTTATTTCGAAAAATTAGGCTAATATTTATCGTCGACATTTCTAATACATTGCTATTGGTTAGATTATTCATGTTTCATGAGAACTCCTTCCCATTCAATACTAACTCTTGTTTTGTCCAAACAAGCGCGCAAATCCCAACTCATCTTATAATCTAGGGAGTTCTCTACACACTTTAATGTTTTTTTTTTTTTTTTTTTTTTTTTTTTTTTTTTGAGAGATAGGTAGCACGCTACCCGCTTCGTTTATTTCATTTAGAAATAAACTTAGCTAGAAATGTGAATCAACTAGGATTCGAATTTGGGATCTCGGATACCAACCACCAAGCCCTTGGCCACTGGGTCTAAGGACGGTCAGTTACACACTTTAATGTTAAAGCAAATGCTATCTGTACACCTATGATTTAGGTGTAAAACTTGCACCCTAGATATTTCGTGGCTTATATTTATTCACTTGTCTTATCAATTTTTTTTCTTCTACTAAAACCCATTAAAAATTTGTGAATCCTAAGATTAAAGGGCGTAAGATGTATATTCCTATACAGGGCGTATAAGTAGCATTTACGTACTTTATTTATCGCAGCAACTATACCAGCTAACACCCTAGCTAGTTAACCCTAGTTAACGAAAAAGTCTAGAATGCCCCAATTATACTGCTAATGTGGTGTCTCCAATCAATCAGATTATTTTCTTTGGGTTCACTCATACTATCATGGTTATTAAAAAAATATTTTTATTATACTTTTTCGCATAAAGAGAATATGATTGGTTGGTTATTGCCGATGTCGTGTAAATGTTACGCAATAGACTTCCTCCTAACTAACACCCTAACATACATTTGTTTTTAAAAAAAAGCTTCTCACTCCTCACTTGTTCTTATTTCTTATTGCTCTTCCTATTAACAAAGAACCCCAAAACCATTTACTTTCCAACCCTCATCAAGTACTCTAGAAATAAGGAGTCGTTACCTCTCATGGCTATTACTACACCTTTACAACAACTATTGCCCCTCTCTTTGTTACGACAAAGACACAAACGGAAACGAAAATGGTGAACATGAAATAATCAAATAACAAACAAAAATAAAATAAAAAAACACATAGATTTACGTGAAAAATATTTTGCAGGAAAAATCACAAGTAGGGAGGAGAAAGCTTCACTATCAAAAAAGGGAATACTATATTCAAGATACAACCAATCACGATCTGTCACCTCTAGGAAAAAAAAAAAAAGAAAGAAAAAATTTTTAACAGGTTTCGGATCCGATCCAATCCGAAGTCGATTATTAATTTCGAGTCACATCTAATACCCTTCATTATATCCTAAAATTAATTCCTCTACACTATTTAATATTTACCATTATAGTTATCCGCACGATGCAGCGAACAGATATTATCGAAACGATTTGTTTTTCATTGTTGATCATCGATGATAGCCTTAAATTGTACATATATCAAAAAAAATACAGTAAGGTAATGAAGAAAGAAAAAAAAGAGAGAAAGAAATAGGGACGTAAAATAAAGGAATAACAAATTAATTTAAATAAAATTATTAGCCAGATTAATAATTTAATTAATTTAAATAAAAATAATTTAAATAAAATTAGCTCAAGTTGCTATAAAATTTTCATATATAAACTTTAATATGATTTAAATTGTATTTGTTGAATTAGATTTTAATTGTATAATAGTAAATTTTTTAAAATTATTCAGTGTATATATAAAATTGTAAATTGGGATAAGAAATTATTTATAACATACATGCAAATTCGTTAAAAGAACATCTAATTCTAGAAACAAATCTTATAAAAAAAAATATATTTTCTATCAGCTTATTGTTTAATAATTTTACATACATCTAAAATTCTAAATAACTATAAAAGAAATTGAAAAAAACTAATAGATCGAGAGGGTAGTTAAAAAAAAATATTAAAGAAAAAGCAAAATTATGATCACTTGATTATTACCATATATATTATCAGTAGTAAGTTGATTATATATCCATACACTCTCTTCTGCTTACGTCATCGATGCCGCCGCCGCATCCAAGATCTTTATCTTCTACCACCACTGCCATCCCCATGCCACCAAATACACGACGGGATCTGCGGATTCTATGGACTCGACGCAATGCGACACTGATGAAAACGGACGACTTTTACGGGAGAGGGAGAGGGTGAAAGAGATTTAGCAAAAGTTGCAGAACGAAAAAATTAATGGAGACATATAGAGAAGAAAAAATTAATTATTAATTAATTACAATAATAAAGAGAGAGAAGGTGGGATTATTGGAAGGTAAAAAGGCGGACGTTAAAGAAGAGGAGAAGAGTTAGAACTATTAAAAGGTGAAGAGGTTTACGGTAAAAAAAAATGAAAAAAGAATAATTAAAAAATAAAATAAAGTAATTAAAAAGATATAAAAAAAATGAGAGCTTGTCGCGTCATTATTTGATATTGGGGATTCATATAAGAGTATAGATATATATTCAACATATGACAATGCACTAATTCTAAAGCTGGTATTTAATCACATCCATGCATGTTTTCCAGTACTCTTCATGTCCAACCAAGCTTCACTGATTGCAACCCTCGAGCTATCTGGCATCTGCAGTGGCGTCGTCCCGTAACTGGTGCAGCAGAAAATTAATTAGAATTTCAAATCTTATTTTTAAAATTTTTAAAATTTATTATTTGACTAAAAAAAATAAAGAAAATCGCCCTATATATCCGCTTTTCCATTTTACATGCCTTTCTTTAATAAAAATTCTATATTTTGCCCCACCAAATTAAGTAACATTATGAGAGATCCCCGCCTATTTACTATTTTTTTTCATCGTTAAAATTTAATAAGTTTATTAATACTTTCTTAGTTGTACCATTGCTGGACTAGAAACCAAATACAGGGCGACGCTGACCGAATCAAGGCATTGACGAAGTCAGGTTGTTCTTTGGGATACGAGTCAGCTCCTAGGATGACAATCGAATGCATCATTAGCGAACCAAGCAACTCGATTGAGGAGGAATCGGCTTAACCGGGTTCTTCCGCCATTATTCACAATTAACTCAAAAGCAAGCTCGGCCGAATGAGCCGAACTGTTTATATTTATCGAGAAAGCGGAATTATAAATGTTGTTATAGAAATAGAATCTACTCCTAGAGAACTACTTAATGACACTCTTAACTAAGCTCTGAAAAAGAGAACTAACAAGACAATCTCTGAACTATCTCTAAAAAAAACTGCAAATGTCAAAAAAAGGAATTAAAATTTGTTATGGTCTTTTATTTGTGTGAAGGACTCCTTTCACAGCACGATTATTTCTATTTATAGCAATATCTTCTCCTCCCTGCCGTTATTGGTTTAATATCTCATCGTAGAAGTTTCTTCGGTCACGTCCCTATTTCCTCGAGTTATGTTTCGGCTGATCCCTTGCTGGCCACGAAATCTTTCTTCCATGTCTTTAGTCACTCTCACCTAAACTGTTCTTCCGTTTTAGGCGTACTCCACGTGTCACTCTTTGTCTCGCTCTCATCGTTTTCCTCACGCCGTTCGAACTGTTTTACCACATGGCACTGTTTTTTACGGCACCAACAACCACATAATTTATGCACAGAATAATAACGAAATTATAACAATGCTAAGGTAATTGCTACCACTTCAATTTTTTTTTTATTTTTTTTTTTTTTAAGAGAAAGGTAGCATGCTACCCGCTTCGTTTATTTTATTTAGAAATAAACTTAGCTGGAAATGTGAATCAACTAGGATTCAAACTTGGGTCTCGGTTACCAACCACCCAGCCCTTTTGCCACTTGCGCTAGGGACGGTCGGTCTACCACTTCAAATTTTAATAAGGCAAAGTAGAGGTTTTGAAAAAACAAGGTATAAAGTGAGAAAGCGATTATTTATAGAGGAATATTCTGTATTTTAGTCTTATTATTTTTATAAATTTGTTTCAGTAATCTCTTTTAGATTTTTAGGATTTACTTATATTTAATAAATTTCCCATCTTAATTTACCTCTTGCCATACCACAATCAATTCAAAAGAGTTCACAGCAAGCCCAAATTAGCACATCTTATACCAAACCTGGAGATAACCAAAGAGCTATATATAGATTTTGTCAAGGAGTTTCATGGCGACATAGACTACAGACTATATTTCGACTGGCTGGGTTTAGTCTAGAGACATATTTTCATTGATACCTGTAGGCTACTAAAAACCAAAAAATTTAGGATTGCAAAGCCAAAACTTCATGGTACAGCACATATTTGATGGACATAGAGCGACAATCAAAACTATTATCTGGCTATCCTTATGAATTGTAAGCACTAATAAACTATCTCAAAAACACGTACTGATAGAAAGGACGTATCCGTCGCACTTAAAGGCTTAATTTTAGCACTCAAGGAATTTCGACCTGACTCGACCTATCTGGACGTAAGGTTTATTATTGAATCTCTTACCATTAGGTTTATTGTGGATCGCAACCCCACTCAATTTATTAATTTTTTGGACCGATTATCTCGGGACAGAAAATTGGACCTATATAGTTTACCTAATAATAAGTAGCTAACAATCCTTATGTGGGAGGATATGAAAAGAGTTATGACGCGCGTTGGCACTTGTTTATGTTTAGTATTACAATTAATGCACAATTAATATTAATGTATACTTTTCACTGCTTATTAATATCCTTTTTAGCTTTTTCCTATAGTAGATCAAAATAATCAAATTGGTAATTCTACTCTAAGGCCTCGAAAAAGTTTTTTCCCCTTTCATTACAACAAAAGCTCTAGATTTTTATTATTTTTGTGAAATGCTCTTGAAGTTAAAACAAAAGTATAGTCAAATGGGCCCTTAATGGCCTCAACATATGAGGGCCTAAAAAAGCAAAATATGGACCTCATTCCCGAAATTTTCTTTTTAATGCCTTAAAATAAAAATAAAAAAAAATTCTACAGAAAATTATCAAACTATAGTAACTTAAACCCTAAACCCCAAGAACGGAGCATGCCTGAGAATAGATTTTAATTTGGGCGAACCGGAGAACCTTTATAAGCCCAATTTAGGCTTGAAAAAAAACGAAAATCATCTAAACTCTATTGAAATTGTAATTTATATTCTAAACTTTTAAAAATTTAAATTTATCACTTGATTTATCATCCACTACTTACAATCCAACACACATACATGTGTTTTTGTGTATTTAACTAGATGTTCGCTGGAAAAAGCAATTACATTAAGGACATACATGTTTGGTTCATAATTGGAATAAGAATGAAAAATGAAATTGGATTGTTTTGTAATGGAAAATGAAATGACGAAACATCAAAAAATATTTGGTTCATTATTTAAATGGAAATTGAAATGAAAATTTTAAATTTTTGAGAGAGGATTTGATTAAGAGAGAGAAAAATGATAAAAAAAAAGAGGAGGTAGATGTTGGTGAAATAAAATTTTGAATAGTTTTCTTTGGTTTGGACCAATTTGGGATTAAGGCTGAATTGAGCCATAAATGAATTCGGTCATATTCCCATTCTAGAGTAGAATAAAAACCGAAATCAAATTCCAATAAAACAAATAATAACTATGACACTACAACAAAAACGGTCTATAGCAACACTTTTAAATGTAGGTACATGTCAAAAAAGTGCTGCTAGCTAAAATTACCGACATTTTTAAAAAGTGTTGCTATATGTGGGGTCGCTAGGTATATAGTGGCAGTTAAAGAGTGTCGCTATAACCTAAAGGAGTGCTACTAATTTACCAACACTTATTTAAACATTTAGCAACCGCCGAAACTCTATCTCGTTGGCTGCGGTGGCGGAAAAGGACGATAGTAAAGGGTCTTCGTCTAGAATTTCAGTGGATTGAGTGAAGAGAGAAGAAAAGATGGTAATTGATTTTTCTTTTTTTTTCTTTTCTGTTTGTAATCGGGCCAAATAGACTGGGTGTGGTGGGTTGAGTAGAGTAATCTTTTATTTTTGGTTGGATTGGGCTTTATATTTAGGCATTAGTAGATGTGTTTTTAAGTTTTAGCATAAATGGGACACTTACTCAAAAGTGTCCCAAATATGTGTCTCTATAACCTAATTTTATTGTAGTGTGAGAATCAATAAATTTTATTCTGATTTCATAGTTTAGAATAGGTGAACTAAAAAATATCCTAAAGGAAAAAAAAAAAAAAATCTTAAAAGGTTCCATCAATTTTGACTAATTAGTTTGACCACGTTTCAAGTGTCAAAAATAAGTGGTTATTAGCCGTTTGGTGAGATGTCTCTTTCGTTTCCGTGCAGCCAATCGTTTTCCTCCACATGTCATGATCCCCCTTCCCTATTGGATGTCGCTGTCGCAATCCACATCACCCTACAGCAGCAAATCCAAACGGGGAGAAAAGAGCGGGAACTGCGAGGGCCCGGTTGGTCCCCCATGCACCTGGTGTATCCATTTCGTATTACATTAAAAATGTATTTTTTTTAAGGGAAAACTTCAAATACCACACCGTGATTTCTCTCGTTCTCACTTTAGTACTTTGTAGTTTAAAGTGTATTAATTTAGTATATAATTTGTAGTTTTATTTTTCTCTTTTTATCATCCATTCTACTAATTTTTTTCGTTAAATTAGTGACAAAATTAAAACTAAATGGTACTAAAGTAAATATTCGATAAACCTAGATAGGGTATCTGAAATTTCTTGCATATAATTTAACGAAATATTAATGGAGGAGCTGACGTAAAGAGAAAAATTAAATCACAAGATACAAAAATGAGAAAGTACAAAATCACAGGAATGGTATTTGAAATTTAATCCCTTTTTGAAATTAAAATATTATTCAATATATGTGATTTATATTATTTAAATTTCTTATAAATAAAATATAACAAGATATTATAAAAAATTAACTATTGTGAAGTTAATTATCTTATAAACTTAATAATCAATGATAAAGAAAAAAAAAAACCAATCATATGGTTGACTAATATAATTGGCCATGGGTTTCAAATTTCTAACTTAGCTTGTTTTGTGAGATATTTTATATATACATCTAGTACTTAAGTTAGATTTTAATTTCAAAATATTTTTAAAGATCTTTAATTAATAATGTGGTGTACAAAAATGCTTTTATACGCTGGGTGCAGGAAATAATTTTTCAATAGATGAGGAAATGCCACGTGTCGGTAATGGGCGGCAACTTGGGACGCGTGTTGCCGACATCAGAGTTCTATTAACATCCCTATTCCCTACTCATGTGCGTAATGTATATAAACGGTAGGGCTGGCAAACGAGCGAGCCGGCTCGCGTTCGACTCGTGTTCGGCTCGATATTCGGCTCGCTCGAGCTCGATTCGAAATTAAATGAGCCGAGCTTGAACAAAATAAAAGGCTCGAAATTCATTTTAAGCCGAGCTTGAGTATTACTCGGCTCGTTCGAATTAGGCTCAAAAAGCTCGAAAAGCTCGAATATATATATATATATATATATNTATATATATATATATATATATATATATATATATATATATATATGCGTAATGAATAGTATGAAAACGAGTCCAGAAATATATTAACACCATCACTTGTGTGCATTGTTGATTAGGCCTAGAAAAACATATTAACATATTTACTGACGTGTATGATGAATTGGACTGAGAAATATATAATAATATTTCTGACTTACGTGCAAGATGGATAGGCAAGATATATATATTACACCTCCACTCACGTGCATAATGAATATGCCGAGAAATATGTATTAACACGTATTCTCATTCACGTGCATAATAGATATGTCTAGAAATATATATTAGCATCTCTACTCACATGCATGATAGATACATCCATAAATATAGATTAGATCCCCGCGCATCCACTTCACCTTGCCGCAAATTCCAACCGGGAGAAAAGGAGTGGGAAATTATTGCTTGGACTTAGATTAGGTGTATCCGTACTACTATATTTATTTATATATTATAAAATTAATCGGACCTTTCATAAAAAATAATAAGATTTGAAAAAAAAAAATCTGCTATGAATTTATCTTATAATTCTCGGAGAAATAAGTATTTGAAGTTTATAATTTTATATATATATATATATATCTTTTTATATGTATATCTAGTTAGTTTGAGGGAACATATTTAAAATATTGATTTGGACTGAATCACAATCGATTGGTTATACATTTCAATAGCTTCAGCTTTAAGAATTTATAACTAATGTTAATGATCCTACAAATCTAATAAGTTAGATTTTAATTTTAAAACTTTTTGGAGATTATTTAATAATGCGGTGTATAAAATGAATTTATACATTCGGCAAGCGTTCTACTCCCACTGCCCACGCCGAAGTTTTGATGTAACACTCACTATTTATGTACATAAAATAATAATAATCTATTGAATTTTCAAAAAGCATACTTTACTATCTAACAATTTAATTTGTGATTGGACCTGTCCTTTAAAATAAAATATATATATATATATATATATATACTTAAAATGTCAACGTTCATAGACGTCTACCGTTTCGTTTTGTCAATCACGGAGATTGAACTTGTAACTTCGAAAAAATCATAGGTATCGGTATTTATTTCAGCACCCGAGTTAGAGGTTCATTCAAACTCCTGCGCACGATTGTTCAGAAGTCGGCTTTTCGACTTCATTGCGGTTGGGGCCAAAATTGAGTTTGAGAAATTTATAAGTTCCTTGCTCTCTAACTCCATGCATCCAAACGGCCCCTAGTTCGATCATGAGTGCGGTTCAACAATGCATGCATGTTATGTGCGCATATTTTTGGACTTCCAAACTTTATTAAATATTGAATGCTACATACTATAAAGCTAGAGTTGAAAAGTTTCTTTATAATAGTCTTATATTAGGAGTAGGACTCATGCAATATCAGGAGTACGGAGGTCTTCGTACTGCTAAGCTGTTTTCGATAATTTTATTTTTAAATCAACGATCAACTCCGTAGACTTGGTTTAGCGTATTTGAAGTATCTAAAAAATAATTTTTTATAATTTTTTAATATCATTTACCTAATGATCGAAAGTGTTCATAATCAATATTTTTTAATAGTTGATGTGTCGGTTTGCAAGTTTAACAGTGCAAAAGTATTCAAATTAGATAAAATTTTGATAGAAAATTTTTTATACTATCTATAGCAAGATTAATATCTCTTATCAAAGTTTTTAGTGCTACATCATAACTTTTTATAAGATTTTTATTTTTAATCGTTCATTTTGAGTTCTTTTGATTACTGCATAAATGATCGATATTGAAAAATTACAACTTTATTTTTTAGATACTTCAAATACACTAAATCAAATTTAACGGATTCTATTTATCGAAAACAGTTTAGGAGCATGGAGGCCTCCGTGCTTCTAATAACATACAAGTCCTGCTCCTCATATTCGATACAAAATAAAATCATGATCTATATATTAACCTTTTAATTTTTGACCATTTCAAGGGTCGACACATGCTAGTTGTGTGCTCATCAAATTTGTGAACTATGTTTGTGTAGCTTGCTTATGGAGCCTAATATGTGTATTTTGTTTGCGCCAAATGTGTTAGTTGTGTATTAATTAATATGTGGTTCTCATGTGATTTTATTGGGTCCATGCTAATAGTGCCTACCACATGTTAAAACGTGTTAGAAATTATAATTCTATATTGGATGTGATTTTAATGTGAAAGATGTCTTTACCTAATTAGTGGTTTAAGCTTTTAAGCTGGATTTGGGTTATTTGACAATGACAACCCTAACTTACCAAAATAAATTAATTGCTCATCACAAAGTAATAGTTTTACAATTTTTTATATATTTTTATTTTTTAAGATGATAATAGGCATCTATATATCCCCAAGCTCACCCTAGAACCCACCCTAACCCAAACCCAACATATATAAGAGGCAATAATTATTAGTCTCATTTTCTCCACAAGCTATGTTTTGATCATCTAAAACTTAATTCAAGCTTGGTGTTTGGTTGTACGTAAAATCATGAAATCAATTTTTCATGAAAAAAAAAAATTGATACAAAAAAGAAATTTTTCATCAACATTTGTTTGGTTGAAAGAATAAAATTTATATTTGTTTGGTTTGGTAAAAAAAAAATAAATGAAAAAAATTTTACGCAGCTTGAATTTTTATTTTCTGCCAAAAATTGATAGAAGACGAAAATGCCCTATTTTCTTCAAATCTGTAAAAATAATTTTTTGAAATTTTTTTTTACAACTAAACAAGTATACAAAAAAAACTTTTCAAGCCGAAAAATATTTTTTGGTACATTTTACGGAGTGAAAATTATTTTTTACTGTTATTTGTTTAATAGAAAGTCAACGTTTTGAAACTAAGTCAATGTTGGGCGTGTTTGGTTCGAAGTCGGAGTCGGAATCGGAATCGGAATCAAAATAAGCTGGAATCGGAATCGGAATGACTCATTACCTAATTCTGTTTAGTTCATCACCTGAATCGGAATCGGAATAAATCATTTCCATTGTTGGTGTTTGGTTCAGATGGATATAAAAACGTAATCAAATGAATATACTAACATTATCTTTATAATATATTAATNAATTTATATAAAATTTACATCAAAATTTTGAAATAATGTCAAAATTTTAAATCTATTTTTTTAAAAAAATTAAACTTTGAAGTTGAATGGATAATTCAAAATATGAAACTAAATTTTGATTTATTCAAATTCAAATTTAAAATTATAATTTAAAATTTAATTTGAATTCATAAATTTAATTTAAGTTTGAAAAAAAAATTGAATAAACTTTATATAAATTAAAATTTAATTTAAATTCAAATTCATAAGTTAGATTCGAAATACTTGATTAAATTTTAATTTTTAATTTACGTTCAAATTAAAATTTAAAATTATATATTTAATTTTTAAATTTTAACTCATATTTTAATTAAAAAAGTTGAAAAAATAAATTTAATCCAAATAAATATCTATTCCGCCTGCCGCCCGGATTCAACTTCTAATCCGGCCTTCTAGGCCGGATTGAAAAAAGGGTGATTGAGCGATTTCCATTCCACTCGGGAATCAGAATCGGAATGGAACTCCCACGTACCAAACACCCATAAACGGATTCACTCACTCCCATTCCGATTCCATGGTGAAAAAGAAGCGAACCAAACACGCCCTAAGTTCTCCCACTTTTTATATTTTTTTTGCACTTGTGTACAAGAGAGCAAACAAAAGAGTCATTAATTAAATTTTTTATTATTCTCTATCTCCCTCTCTTATAATTGATTTTGCTATCACACAAGATATTACAAGTCATATATTATGTAAAACTAAATTTCAGTCGAACTTAATGAACAGTAAATTAAGTAAATAAAACAAGCATTTATAGCTGAAAATTATTTCCTTAACTATCAAAGTAATGATGCATGGATTGAACTTAATCTTATGATGATCATCAAAGCAGATATATAATTTCTATACATAAATAAATGTGAATACTAAAAGCAAGTAGACCACCATGTCACCATTTCCCCCACACGTGCAACTCCATAGATTAACTACCAATATATAATACAAAAGGTTAAAATAAAAAAAAAAGAAGAGGAACTATACGTAATGTATGTGTTTTCATTAGAAACTTCCCTGGATGATCACACATGTCATGCGTTCGAAAAAAATCAATATTAAAACAATGCAAGGATTGTTTATATATAGTTCAAGTACGTGTGTGTATCTAGTATATTTTTGTTGACTTGATACACTTAATATCAATTGGGAGCTTAAAAATAAAAATTTATGAATCAATAGGAAAATTAAAATCAAATAATATGTTCGTTGAATACGAGTATACCGTGTCCGGATTTAGCACCAGTTTGTTTTTTTGAACTAATGTTGGCTTTTTAGAATGTTTTAAGATTTGTAATATATATAAAGTTCATCATAATTGTATGTCTCATTCAATTTAAGTCGAAATAACTATATACAACTCATGAAAGTATATAAATGCTAATATAAGACTAATGTTGACTAACTAAATTTAATATTAGATATAATATTAATGTTAGAACAAATACCGCAACGAAAATTCGATTGTGATTAAAATCTAACTAATTTTGTGATAAAAATAAATAAATCAAACTTACAGATGACGCAAATATTCCAATAAAGACTTGATCTTATCCGGAAGCGTGCGAGGCACTGTCCTAAGACGTATTCATGTCCTTACGTGCGGGATTAATCGGAAATAGCACCCGAAGGTACGACCGGAATTTCTCCTCCTACGAGCACGATCGTGAAGGAGGTTGATAGAAATTCTCAACACCCAGTGGATAAAGGGAATGTTCAAAAATGAAAGATAAATGAATAAATGGATAGAAATTAACCAATGATCAAAAATCTTTACTGCCTGCCTGCTCTATCTTGAGCAAGAAGAAAAAAGAAAATGACCTAAAAAGGAAAAGAGGATTTTACGCTTTTTCTCTTACAAGAAAGAAGCGGAACCCGCCCAACGTAATGCGAAAGAAACGGAACGAAAAATATTCCATTAAAATAAAATAAAATAAATAAAGTAATAAATAAATAAAATAATAAATAATAAATAATAAACAATAAAATATCAAAGTGCAAATAAAATAAATTCAAACTCAAAATTTTGAGTTTTCACCAACAATTAATTCAATATGCTCAAATAATAACTTTTAAGATCTAAACTTTTATTTTCTATTGCTAGTAGTGCATTGTGTATAGAATAATTTCGAATTCGCCCAATTCTATTACGTATCCTGCTTCTCTGACCCGCCATCGTCGCATCCCGTAGGAGGAACAAGAAACCTTTTGATTTTGTAATTTGCCCATTTTCTCTTTTCCGCTTTTTTTCTCTCTCTCTCTCTCTCACCGCATTACGGTTTTGAGTTTTAATTTCACTCTCATTTCACATGCCTATCGATCGCTATAATAATAAAAACTCACTTATTCCTCTTGCCTAGGAGGCTTTTTGCCTCTCTCTTTTCCACTCTGTAGTTGTCTGAAAAGAAAAGCATTTGCAAATGAACAACAAAATGAGACAGGAAATATACTTTTTGCTCTATTAGTATACTTATTATTCCTTTTCTTCTATTGTTATTATTATTTGTGTTGTTTTTAATGACTTTATTAATGTTGTTGCTCTTGCTGGTTCTTCTTTAACTTTTTTTTTTTATATATTTTTACTACTACTAAATAATAATTTACTATTCTTATAATTTTGTTTTTATTTTTTTATTTTTTTTTATTTTTTTTAATACTTTCAGTCTTATATTTTACTATAGCAGCTGCCATTTTTTCTTTAGGCTTCGTTTGAGATTGCGGGGAGATTGCGTTACATGCGGTGAGAAACGACGATGGGAAAATACCCTGCTTGTTTTCGTAAGTAATATTATGTTCCGCATATCGCGATAAGTCGGTTACGATATATTTTCTGCGGTCCCACCGGAGAACACAGAAGCATATTCCTATATGCTTTTTTCTCAACTCCATTTTATCTAATAGCTAGCGTTAGATAGATCTCAATACCAAACTAAGTCTTAGCCTCTTTTTCATTTATTTTTTTATTTTTTCTTTTTTTTTTATTTTTTTCAAGGAAAACTTTAAATATCACTCCCGTGGTTCACATTTTCTCACTTTAGTATCATATGGTTTAAAATGTATCAATTTAGGTCATGTGATTTCATTTTTATCCTTTTATTATCGATTCCACTAATTTTTTTCGTTAAATCAGTGATAAAGTTAAAATTAAATAGTACTAAAGTGAATATTCGATAAACGTAGGTGGGGTATCTGAAATTTTTTGTATATAATTTAACGAAATATTAACGAAAAAGCTAATGAAAAGATAAAAATGAAACCACAAAATATTAATTTGATATCATTTAAATCACATGACACTAAAAAAGAAAGTGCGAAACTATATGGATACATTATTTGAAGTTTATCTTTTTTTTTTTTGAAAAAACTTCAAAAACCCCCCCTGTGGTTTCGTGCATTCTCACTTTGCTACCCTGTGGTTTAAAACGTATCAATTTGCCCCCCTGTGGTTTCGTTTTTATCTTTTTGTTATCAATTTTATTATTATTTTTTTTTAAAATCAGTGACAAAGTTAAAATTAAAGGATACTAAAGTGACTATTCGATAAATATAGATGGTTATCTGAAGTTTTTTGTATATAATTTAACGAAATATTAACGAAAAAGCTTCCGAAAAGATAAAAATGAAACCACAGGGGGTAAATTGATACGTTTTAAACCACAGGGTAGTAAAGTGAGAATGCACGAAACCACGGGGGGTTTTTTGAAGTTTTCCCTTTTTTTTTGTCTACGTGTATTTTTTTTTATTTCTTTAGTTTATTTTTATGATACATAAATGTAAACTGTAAAAATAATAAATTGGTGCATTAATGCAAACTGTAAAGGCTAGTGCCAACTCACTTCATAAAGGACAAATCCCATGCAGTTCCCAACTTATGTATTTTCTTGTACTCTTCTTGGCAATTTTGTAGTTAATTTTAAACAATAGGCTCTAGCCTATTTATCCCTTATTACTATTCAAAATTTTTAAATTTATTTTAAAATTATTAAAATTTAAATTTTTTTTAAATCCAACCTTATTAGAATATTTGATGACATATTTTAAAATTAACAGAAGCATCTTGATTCTTCAAAAATAAATAAGATATTTTTAAAATTTTAGAATATTAGATATTATTTCTTTAAATAACGGAAACACTTCAAATACCACAATCCGCGGTTTCGCATTTTCTTACTTTAATACTCTATGGTTTAAAATGTATCACTTTAGAACCATATGGTTTCTTTTTTCTCTTTTCATTATTCCTCCATTAATTTTTTTGTTAAATTAGTGATGAAGTTAAAATCACATGGTACTAAATTAAAAATTTGGTAAACTATATGGTACTAAAGTGAATATTCGATAAACCATAGATGGAGTATCGGAAGTTTTCTATATATATGATTTAATGAAGAGTTAATGAAGGTGCCGATGAAAAGATAAAAATAAAATCATAGAGCATTGAAATAATATACTTTAAAGTATATGGTACTAAAATGAGAAATTGTGAAATTATAGGATAATATTTGAAATTTACCCTTAAATAATTGCATGTAGGTTCAATTTGGAAACTTCTATGAAAACTGACCGTTGGACTCTAGATCTGTTCTAAGAGAAATTATTGCTTGGACCAGGTCCACTGAACCAGACCAGTGGATTTATAAGAACTCTTCCAATTTCACACATAATATTTTCAGTCAAAAAAAGAAAATTCAGGAATATTATTTTTTATACTAAGAATACAATTCTTTTAAAAGGATTTGATTTTAATTTTTTAACATTTGTGCAATTGAATCGATGTGTTCAGTGGTGTCTCTACGAACAATTTGAGCGCGTGAACGCATCTTTTTAATACTTTTATATTCGCATTCAGGAAAAAAAAATTGTGTAAAATAAATAAGCTTTTAAAAATATATTTTATAGAAGTTTTTATTGGAAATCAAAATTATCATTGTCCATCAAAATATCGAAAAGTACTCTAACAAATTTTTAATACTGAAATAAAATAATTGATTAGACTAATGGAAGAATATTAGCTTTTAGATTAATGCGATTAAGATTTATACTCTATATATTTATAGTTATGGAGGAAGTATTACTCTGAAAATAAAAAAAAATTGTTGCTCCCTCTTTCATTTTGGACCGCTAAATCAATATCTAAGAAACTATTTAACTCTTAAAAAAAAAACCCCAACAAGTTAGTTATTTGGGTTAGAAAAGGATTTTTTGTGTATTTAATTTTCAGAAATTTTTATAAAATAATAATTTTTTTTTCTAAATTTTACAAAATAGTCTTCTTTTATTTTTTATATTTTTTATCTGAAATATTAAAAATTATTTGTAATAATTTTACACAATTTTTCAAATAAGGACCTATTTGTTTCACCGAAACTAGAATTTAGTTCAAAATAGAATTCGGTGAAAACTATTTCTCTCTTGCTGTTTGTTTCATAGATATGGAAATAAAATTCTTTCAGTTTCGCTGTTTGTTTGGCAGAAAATGAATAATGTAAAATTATAATTTGTGTATACATAATAAATAACTTAATAAATAAAAATAATATAGTTATATTCCTATACAATTAAAAATTTAATCTAAAACAAGTAAATTATTTTTTTGTACATAAATTATAATAATACAATAATAAAATTATAAAGTAAAAAATATATATAAATACTTAACTAATCAATTTTCATTATATTTTAGATGTACAAACTAAATGAAGAAAATAATAAAACTTAACTAATCAATTTTTATCATATTTTAAATATACAAACTAAATAAAATAATAATTAATGCCATAATTAAATATATTTAAATATAATTAGCATTACTTATTATATTATTTTATTATTGTTTTTATCTTTCTTCATCGTAATTAACTTTCGTTGTTTCGAATAACTCGAATTTCGATCGTATTTTTATTACTGCAAAATAAACAACGAATGACCGGAAACAGTTCACTACTTTTTCACTTTCAACTAAATAAACAGTTACTATTTGAACGCCACCTAAATACCCAAAAAAACAAAAAGCGGCGGTTTGGGAGGTGACGTGGTAAACCCGGTCCACGCACTCAAACCGCTTCTCCTAATTTTTTCCATTTAAGTCAAAATGAGTAAAATTTGTACCCCCTCTCTTTTCTCTCCAACCGTTACTGCGTTACATCTCTCTCTCTCTTTCAAACAAAAAAAAAAAAAAGAAAAAAAAAAGAAAAAGAAAAGAAAAAATCTTAGCACTACTCCCCACGCACTTTAACAACTCATCAGAAGCAGAGGAGAGAAGAGAACGGAGAAGAAGGCGTAGAGCCGAAGTTAAAGTCGGCGCCCACGGAAGAATCCGGCGCTTTCTTTACCCCAACCCAATCTCGTCGCCGACTTTAATTCCACTTCCCTTTTTCAGTAACCCCCACCCCCCCTCTTTTTATTTCCTTTTTGTTTATCTGCACCCTTTTTCTTGTTTTGATCTTTGTGGTGCGCGATAGATCGGCTTCGACTCCTCCTGGTATGAATTTGTTATTACTTTTTTTGGGTTTAGATTTGAATTTTGGTGTTGTAAATGATGATTTAATTAGGATTTTTTTTTTAAAGTCTTTTTTTTTGAGGTGGTGGAATGCATTTGAGGAGTTTTGTGGAGTTGTAATTAATGCTCCAATTTAGGGTTTGAATAAGGTAGGTTTTGGTAGGTTGAGATCTTATTTTGTCGGTGCTTTTTTGGTGGTAAATATATACTGGGATTTGATTGATGTTCTATTTTGGGTTTTGCTAGGTTTAGTCTATTATTTATTTATTTATTTATTTTTTTATTTGGGTGAGATGTAGTAAGTTTTGACTGGATTTCTCTTGTTTCTTCTACTAGTATGAATTTGGTTGATTAGTTGAGATTTGGGTTGTATTTTGTGAATTTGTGGAGTTGTGATTAATGCTCTAATTTAGGTTTCTAATTTGATAGGTTTTGTTAGGTTAACCTTTTGTTTTTTTTGTTTTTGTTTTTTGGTTGTTGTTTTTTTGGTAAAGTTATTCTGGGTTTTGAATCTTTTGATTAATTTTCTAATATAGGCTTTAAATTGTTTAGGTTTTGTTAGGTTAAGATTTTTTTTTTTTTTTCCCCCCTTTGCTGGTAAATTTTGACTTTGTGTTCCTCAACTATAGGCTATTTTGAAATAGGCACCTCAAATTTACCTTCTCAATTCTTTTAATCTAAGTAATTTAAGTAATTCTATTTAGTAAAGTTGAAATTTTGTTTGAATTAATGGCTCTTTTACCTATTAACCATTTTGTTAGTTCAGTTTTATTTGCTGAAAAGTGATTAAAGTGGTGAAATTTAATGGAATCATCGATCGGTAAATTTAGTAAAGTCCCAAATTTTATTGACTGGAATCACTTTGATTCAAGAAAATCAAAAGTTTAGGGTTTGTCGGTCGAGAAGGATAGGCTTCTCTGTTCTTGCTTTGTTGGTAGCTTGTGAATAAACTCATCTTTATTAGGAAGAAGCGAACAAGGAAAGAAAAAGGTTACTACTAGATCTCTTACCCTCTTTGCTTCCAAACATAACTTCATGTGTAGATTGCACACAATTGATGAATTATCCACTGGTGCATCCCAGCTGCGTAGAATTTAAGTTTGACAAAGAAAAAAATAGTAAGCGGCACAAGTGTACAGTGGCTTTAATTCTCTTTTATTCCACTATAATATGCGAATTATCAGTATCAGCCATGTTAAAAACTTATACGGGCGGTTGCATGATTTTTGAGGGTGTGGATCAATAGGAATTTCAGCTTCTTGGTTGAAGTGTAGCATGCGGCTTTTTTAGGATATTTTGTTTCGATGACAGGATTTGAAATCCTTATCAGTTGTATTTCATCTCATCTAGCAGATTTTGTGTGGGAACGCTCCTAAATTGATAGTTTACTTCAAGACAGGGACCTACAAAATAAGAAGACTATTCTGGTGATTCACTTAACTAATTGCAGCTAGTTGCTGAGATGTTGTTATCCAAATATTTTCTTTGCATGGAAGTAAGATGCCCGTTCGGATGCATAAACATCGTGTTCAGCATATCTATTTTGCTGCCTCAAAGTGCATAGAGTATACTGCCTCTTGTGTCGTCTCCTAGGAATATGTCCAACCATCTCGTAGGTAGAATTTTGTATCCTGGGAAATCAATCATTATTATGTGGTCCGTCGACCTTTCAATGGACTTAAATCAAGTTCGTATTTCCAATCAGAAAAGAAAATACCCCTACTGCAGTGATTCCCCATGCTGTAACTGGATTACTTGTTCAAGCATCCAAGCCGACCATAAATCTGCTTATTTTGCCCTGAACCTTCATTATTTCATTGTTTCAAATTCATTGAAATTTGTTTCCCAATAATTTTTTCATCTGCTAGTAAGCTTTATTTTGCTTATTCATTCTGATATGTTTTTGTCACAAAAGCTCTTTAATTAATTTGATAATTTTTATGCGTAGGGTGTGTTGCAACTAAGGGGAATAAATGGCTACGCTTGCTGATATAGGGCTAGCTGCGGCAATCAACATATTGAGTGCTTTCGCCTTCCTTTTGGCATTTGCTTTTCTACGGCTACAACCCATAAACGATAGGGTTTATTTTCCCAAATGGTATCTGAAAGGTGTAAGAAGCAGTCCATCACGGTCTGGAAATATTGTGCAGAAGTTTGTCAACTTAGACTGGAGATCGTATTTGAGATTTTTGAACTGGATGCCGGAGGCCCTCAAAATGCCTGAGCCTGAGCTGATTGAACATGCAGGGCTTGATTCTGCTGTCTATCTTCGGATATACTTGATTGGGTATCCTTTTATACTTCTGTATGCTTATTCATTAGTTTACTTTGATTTAAACTTCATTATCTTAAATTGGCATCAATAATAATAATTTCATTAAAAGGATAGCTACTAGGCCTTTTTGATGCCGTAGCAATGGCCTTGTTGGCTAACTCTCAGGAAATTTAAATGAGACTATGTCTAGATTACAATTCATACCTTCTCTTAGTTTGGTACATATTTCCATGAAAATCTTATTCAAAAAGGCTTCTTGTTACCCAATTTAGAGAAAGTCTTACATTATTTTGGTATGTTTCTTTTGTCTTTATATGGAAATAATGCTGAAATTATTCTGGTATATTTTGGGTTAAAAATGTGCAAAATTTTATAAATATATATACAATGTGCCATTTGTATATTAATCCGAATTCGCATCATTTCTTGCTTGTTAATATATTCTTTTGTTTGTTCATGCAGGCTTAAAATCTTTATCCCTATTACAGTCCTGGCACTGGCCATCCTGGTACCGGTCAACTGGACTAATGATACTCTTGCAACATCAAAAGTAGTTTATAGCGACATCGACAAGCTCTCGATATCAAATATCCCCAAGGGGTCAAATAGGTAAGCGTTAGATATCTAAATATGGTTCCTAATGTTTCCATTCACTCCATCTTGCTGCTTTTTGAAATTTTATAGCAAATTAGACTTGGAACAGAACTACATGTATTCTAATTTGTGAAGAAGCAATGGGTGCGGGTCGCCCTGCACCTTGTGTTTTAGACATCCTTTGGAAACATCTCTCTAATAGAACATCTTTCTAACAGCAGATACTTATTGTCAATAAGGTCAGATAATAACCTGCTCATATTATTCACCAAGTGAAATATTCTGTCCTGTGTAAAGCCGAGAAAGTCCATATATTATTAAATGTGTTATAAATTAAGAATACTGTTTGTAACCCAAGTTGTTATCATTATGTATCTTCTGAGAATTGGAAGGAAAAAATGCAAATTGTTTGGTAAAAAATTATCTTAAATGCACCTGGTGTTGAAACAGGTAGTAAACAAGATTCTGAATTGTTGTTGGTACCATCACACAGTAGCTTCTCTTGATTAACTCATATAAGAATTAAGTTGTTCTAAAAAGTTATGTAAGTTCAGAGTGAAGATGCAGTCAGAGTTTTGTAGAGGGGAAATTGACTTGGGTATCTTCCAATCATTTGATGAATTTTTACAGTGGAAAGTAGAATTCTGATTAATATAAATAAAAAATGATATATGAATGTACTATTAAAATCTAGAAAAGGACCTTGTATGACTTCTATGAGGATTTTCGAAGTATTGAACGAGTACTGGAAACCCAAGGTTAAGTTTTAATATACTCAGGTAGCCTTTCTTTGTGTTTATAATATCAATATGTATATTATTTTGACAATATCCTCCGTCCTCATTTTGAAGTAACATATGCATACTTTATTACTTGTATGATTCATTTGCTGGGTTGTGACTTAGGTGCTTGTGTTTACCACAGATTTTGGGCCCACATAGTCATGGCATATGTTTTTACCTTTTGGACATGCTATGTATTACTCAAAGAGTATGAAATTGTGGAGTCAATGAGGCTGCACTTCATTGCAACAGAAAGACGCCGTCCAGATCAGTTCACTGTAAGCTCTCATCAATTGATATATATGTCGCTCTATATTAAAGATCAAAATACTTCTAGTTGTGTACGACACATAAATTAACTTCCTTTTTGTGAATAACGTATGTTGTATATTTAATTATTTCAGGTTCTTGTCCGGAATATACCACCTGATCCAGATGAGTCCACCAGTGAGCTTGTTGAGCATTTTTTCCTTGTCAATCATCCTGATCACTATCTCACTCATCAGGTAGTTTGTTGCGAAAGGTTTGATGAATTTGTTTGTGGGCATAGATGGAAATTTAATACGGTTAGTTTCATAGTTCAGTAAATTAGTTGTACTGATGGGAAGTGATGTATCCTGCAATTTTTACAAGAATGTCCAAATTTTTTCTTTTGTTTTCAATCAGAATTCTGGTATTTACCTTTTGTTTTTCCATTAGTTTCTAGAAAGCCGGTAAAAGAGGGTACAAGTAGGCTACAAGATTAAGAAAATATGTGTTCTTTGTGTGGTGTGCTTTGTAGGTTGTTTATAATGCCAACAATCTTGCGAAACTGGTCAAAAAGAAGAAACAGATGCAGAACTGGCTTGACTATTATCAACTGAAGTATAATAGAAATCCATCTAAGAGGCCAACTTGCAAGGTTTGTTCTGTTCTTCTGAATGTCTTTGTTTTCTTTTCCATTGTGATGTTTCAAATGAACGTAATGTGTTATTTTGGAAGATTAATATTCTTCTTCTTTGTTTCTTTCAGACTGGTTTTCTAGGATTATGGGGCTCCACTGTGGATGCAATTGAATTTTACATATCTGAAATTGAAAAGCTATCAAAAGAAGTAAGTGGTACTCGTCTTACTTCGGTTCAACATGTAGTATGTTCAATAGTTATCTTGCTCCTTCCCAATTTGCATTAGTGAATTGTTACGCAAGTTGATCAAATTGAGTTAAGTTTTTGATTAATAAGGTTTGAGATGAACTGGTCATTCATAGCTCGTAAGTTAAATTTGGACTGCTATAGGGCGAACGAGATTTCAAACTCTTAATTTAGATTCTACTTCAACAGTAGTTTGAGTGTTTATTGGTCATGACCAATTATGTCTGCAACTTGATTGCCTAATTGCAGCTGTTGTCATAAATACGAGGAACTAGAACATATTTATTGTGTTTCATCTTAAAATCTTATACAATGTCAACTTTCAGATTGTACTTTAAAAGCTAATAATCCAGGAGCATAGAATGGGCCTTTCTGTTCAAATAGCCTTTTAAAAAAATCAGTTTTTTCCTTGAAATTATATCATATAGGAAAGGCTCAGTGAGACTGCTTTAAGGTGACATGCAATACCTGTGTAACATATGCAGTACCAGAGGTTGTTTGTGCTTTTCGACCTATGGATCATTTAGATTTAGTTTAACAAGGTTTTTGGTGTTGATTAAATTTAAACTATCTCTATTGATCTGTTT
Organism: Ananas comosus; assembly: GCF_001540865.1. Classification (NCBI taxonomy): domain Eukaryota; kingdom Viridiplantae; phylum Streptophyta; class Magnoliopsida; order Poales; family Bromeliaceae; genus Ananas; species Ananas comosus. Next base: position 1,431,878 of record NC_033631.1, on the reverse strand, counting down.
GCCTTTGTAAATAATTAAAGTCTACTTGGACGAGTGCTTAATATTTTGCTGATACTCTAAACATATAATAATTTTATCTGTGCTTCCATTTTCATGCCAAATTTGTTGCTGTTTTTACTATAATTCTATATTTAGGAGGAGATAGAGCGTGAGAAGGTCAGAAAGGATCCGAAGTCTGTTGTGCCTGCAGCATTTGTTTCATTCCGAACACGCTGGGGGGCAGCGGTTTGTGCTCAGACTCAGCAAACTCGAAATCCTACACAATGGTTGACTGACTGGGCTCCAGAGCCTCGCGATGTCTATTGGCAGAATCTTGCTATTCCCTTTGTTTACCTCACAATCAGAAGGTTGATTGTTATAGTAGCACTCTTCTTTCTGACCTTCTTCTATGTCATCCCAATAGCATTCGTACAGTCTCTTGCTAATATCGAGGGAATTGAGAAAGCTGCTCCGTTTCTAAAGAAACTTATTGAAAAGTGAGTTCATTGCACTATTTTAATTTTCTGAACTTATGTTCACGTTTCTTTTCCTCTTCTCCTTGCTGTGTTTGCTATTATGGATAATATATTCATTCTTCAATTATTGTGTTTTTTTAATATATTTTAACTAAAAATTTGATTCCAAACTTGTGACGTAAATTACACTAGTAATGATGTTTATGAAATCCCTGAAGAAGATAAGTAATTCAGATGTCAAACAGCAATATTTGCAGTTTTTGCAACCCAATCCTTTCTCTTTCTTGACATAATAGGAGAAATTATGGACTGCATATTCATATGCTAAAAATAATAAAAGGGATACAAAGAGGTCTAGAACTTCAGTTGTAATACTAAAAAGACTCATAGATAGCATTATCCATGTACTTTGCATTAAATGCTGATTTTGTGGATTTTTTTTTTGGAACATTCTTTTTTTTTTAATCTTTGATTATATGAAGTTTTTTCTTGCAAACCCTGAAAATGACTACTAGTTCTATATTGTTTTATGCAGGCATGTTATTAAATCATTTATCCAGGGATTTCTACCCGGTATTGCTCTGAAGATATTCCTCATACTGCTGCCAACCATATTAATGTTCATGTCCAAGTTTGAGGGATATACATCCTTGTCTTCTCTTGAGCGGAAGTCTGCTGGAAAATACTATATCTTCTTGTTTGTTAATGTATTTCTCTGCAGCATCATCACTGGGACTGCATTACAGCAACTAGATGTATTTATTCACCAATCACCTAATCAGTATGTGTTTCCCCCCTTCCCTGTCTGCTTGATAATAAAAGTATCAAAAGAAATAGTTAATCTTTTTGTTTCATTTGTCTAGTTATGTTTTCTTTTCATCTCTCTAAATTTATTGCGATCTATTCTCTCAATTTTTTGGGCTATCGTGCATTAGTTTTTATTTCATATATTAGAATAATTTGTGCTTGTATTTAATTATCTATATGTCCGCATATGCGTGAATAAGACACTTATAAATGTATAACTTGCTATGACCATGCAAATAGTATTCTCTTCCAAGGAAATAACATACGTTGTCCATTTAATTCGATTCCCATTGGACAAGATATAGTAAGTCTCAAACTTCTAACATTAGTATGGTTTTCAAGTCTAAAATCTTAGTGACCATGTCAATCAATAGTACCAATTGCCAGCATGGCTTGTTTTGCAGCATGTTCTAGGTCAATACTCCAAAATGGGGTGTAACCTAGCAACTAGAACCTTCTCAAAAGGACTATCTGCCAATATCGATAGGCCATGTGAAACTAATTTTGCATTATGCTATTTCTGTAGAATTTTTGCAATGATATTTAATCTTGCACTTCTTTATTGCAAAAGGTCTGTTGTCTTCTTTCCATTTTCTCGAGGAGGCAGTTGAAATTGTTGTTTATTCATAGAAGCCAATGTTTTTAATTTGTTGTTTGTAATTTGTAGTCTTTGAGCGTAATAATACGTTAGAAGCTAAAGGAACTTACAATTAAAGTGTCTTTTGATTAATAACTTACTATCTATTCATAATTGAATCTTACCATGCTATCACAATCAGTTAAATGAAAATTTTGTGCTATTATTCATTTGACACATTAAAAGATGTTAAGTAAAAATTTAAATTTCTTGTATGTTTGGTTCTCTTTGTTAGGATACCGAAGACAATAGGTGCATCAATCCTGATGAAAGCAACGTTCTTCATTACTTTTAGGGATAATTGCCTATATACCCCTCGTATGTTTGAAAATATTCGATTTACCCCTACTTTTTTTTTCTTTCTAAAATTTTCCTCATATGTTCCACCGTTATTGCAAAATACCTCTGCAGTTATCTTCTGTTAAGTTAACCTGGGTTAAATGTGAGTTAAATATCTACCACAGTTTAAAAAAAATAAAATGCCAATTTTACCCTCAACTTAAGGGCAAATAAGAAAGGTTGGTGACGGTAGAGGGGTATATTGTAAAAAATCAAAAGTCAAAACACTTTTTGTGCCCTGACTTTAAGGGCAAATAAGAAAAACAGTAATGGTGGAAGGGTATATTTGAAAGGGCAAAATAGTAATTTTACAGAGATAACATAGTTACTTAACAGATTTTAACTCTAAGGATATATTAGAAATAGGTTGGAACGTTAGAGGGTTATTTTCAATATTAGCCTTCTAAGAGGGGTAAATCGAAAAGTCGGGAACTTTTCGGGGGTATATAAGCAATTGCCCCTTACTTTTATAATGGTTGATGGATGGGCTGGAATAGCCGGAGAAGTTTTGAGATTGAAGCCGTTGATAATCTTCCACTTGAAGAATTTCTTCTTGGTGAAGACTGAAAAGGATAGGGAAGAGGCTATGGATCCGGGAAGTATTGGGTTCGACTCATCTGAGCCACAAATACAGCTGTACTTCTTGCTTGGTCTTGCCTATGCCGTGGTCACGCCATTCCTTCTACCTTTCATCATAATATTCTTCGGCCTTGCTTATGTTGTTTTTCGTCATCAGGTATGCAACTCTCATGTACTTCCACTTTGTATAGGGTTGCTCTACAAAATAGAAATTTCGCTTATTAGGTCTCGGTTGGTACTGCTTCCATTTTCTAATTCTTGTAAACTCAAATTCTATGCGATGGAGTGCGCCGGTAAATGCACTTCTCCATCTCTTCTATTGTTAGTTTGCTTGCCATGCACCTGCTTACTCTTAGCGTAAACTGTGTTACAGATTATAAACGTCTACAATCAAGAATATGAGAGCGCCGCGGCATTTTGGCCAAGCGTCCATGGGCGCATAATCACGGCATTGATCATATCGCAGCTGGTCCTACTTGGGTTGTTAAGCACGAAGAATGCTGCTCAGTCGACTCCTGTGCTCCTCGCCCTGCCGATATTAACTATATGGTTTCATCTCTACTGCAAGAATCGTTATGAACCTGCTTTTGTGAAATATCCACTCCAGGTAATTTTTCTGCTAAGGGTGTTCCTGAACATTAATTTTTGCATTAGACTCTAGTATCATTTGTTCTCTTTCATTACTTGTTACTTTGCTTGATTTGCTTAAACTAGAACTTGTATGTGACAAATGGGAAAATCATTAGATTAGGAGTCGTATATTTGCATGTTAGATGTCAAGTATTGATTGCAAAAACTCGAGCTGTTAGAAAGAAACAATCAATTCACTTAGAACGTAAGCGTCTTTAGCCAACAATTCCCCGCACCTGTACAAATTTGCAACATGTGGGAATCAAACTGGCAACCTTTTTTGATACCATTTATGGATCGTTGATGCTAACCTTTAATTCCAAAATCTTGAGCTGTTAGAACGGGGCAATCAATTTATTTAAAACATACAGACACAGCGCCCACGAGTCTTTGATTGTGACTCGGTCCAATTCGGCCTCCCGCCATTTCGAATATGACTCAGCCCAATCCGGTCTCTGCCACGAGGCAGGATGCTAAACCATTTTAAGTAACCAGAACATTCATATTATTCCTGCTGTGTTATAAAATTAGCTGATTCTTTATATTTTTAAAATTGAATTAATACAATTTTAGACCCTCTTTGCGAACCAAAGAAGATAAAACTTATATTGAGTGGTATTTAGAAGTATGTAAACTTGTTTTTATCGTTCTCATTCTCGTAGTTTCTTCATTCTAATCTCCTTTTATAGGAAGCAATGATGAAGGACACCTTGGAGCGCGCGAGGGAGCCAAACCTAGACCTCAAAGCGTACTTATCGAACGCTTATATTCACCCCGTGTTCAAAGGTGGCGAAGAGGACGACGACTTTTCAATAGCCGATGAGCAAGAGTACGAACAAGTACTCGTGCCCACAAAGCGGCAATCGCGGAAGAACACTCCTGTGCCGAGCAAATACAACGGCTCGTCGTCGCCATCTCTGCCGGATGTTGCACAAGAACCCTAGGATGCAATAGAAGCTTGTGTATATTTCTATGTAGATTAAGAGAGGTGAGAAACGGATGTTCTTCTGTTTTTAACTTTGCATATGCAGTAAGAATGAGTCTTTTGATGTGTTATGGAACTTATTTTTGAAATGTTTTCACAGGATGAGAGAGAGAGAGAGAGAGAGAGAATGCCAAAAAGTTGATGAACAGGTTCAAATGATGAACTTGTTTTCAATTCTCTGGAGTCNAACAGGAACAACTTAAATCAAACAAATTGAAAATTCAGAAAAAATGAATGTAGACCCCTCAACTTTTAAGTCATTTGAAAATACCTCCTCTAAAGTTATTTTATTTATTTTTTCATTGGTACCGCCTGAATTTTCAATTTGTTTGATTTAAGTTGTTCCTGTTAATGGAAATCGATATTTTGTCAAAATAAACTGTTTTATTAGCTTTGAATTTGACAGAATCATCATTAATTCAACAAAATATCAGTTTGATTGACTTCAAGCATAATTCAAAATGAATAAACAAATAGAAGATAAATTTCAAGGGTCATATTTCAAAATGACCTGTGGCATAGGGAGTATACATTCATTTTTACCAAAAACTCTTTGCAGCCACCTATTATGAACTTGGAGAGCTAATTAACATTTGAAGTGTACCTCCTTAACAAAATGAGTTAAATATTATAGCATTATAATGCACTGTAACTTGTTATTTTTCTCAGTTATCTCTTGAAGAATAAAAAGATGTTGTTGAGTTTTTACTTGTCGTAATTAATAGAGATTACGTAATTGGAGGGTAAAGAAAAAGATATTGCGGTGCTGAAAATTTATGAAATTGGATTTCTACAATGTTCAGATATTCTAAATCATATTTACTTGTGCCGACCGTCAAAACGAATGCCAAAGTATCAAAAGAAACTTAGACTCTTTTAAGCCCCATGGCCTAGCTCTCTTGCAAAATATGTATAATTAGCCCCCTACTGTTTCTAACATTATTGATTTATCACTTGGTGGTTTAAAACACTACTCGAATTTTGCTTTAAGGATCTGTTGTTAACAAAAATAGGAAAGTAATATTGGATTTTTTTGTAATTTAAAATTTATTAGGTCTCTTGGGCAGCTCAATACTTAATGGGCCTTGCATGGAATATTAACTAAAGTTTTCATATGTGAGGTTTAATCACATATTAAAAATTAAAAGTGTATTATTGGTATTTATATGTTCTTCCATTCTCAAGCTAGTTGCTTGGAAAAAAATGAGAATTATGTTCTTATTTAAACACACAAGCATGGCACGAGTACGAGCCTTGACGCGTAGAAGCAAGATTTTTGTCTTGGTTACTTGATAGTTGGTATGCAGGATCTCAAGTTCGAAACTTAGCTATTTCACATTTCTTGCTAAGTTCATTTAAAAAAAAAAAAAACCCGGAATAGTTTGCTACCTTTCTCTTCAAAAGATAATAATAATAATAAAATACTTTATATTCTATTAATAGTATACTAACTCAATTATATATACACCAGGTGCAGGCAACCCTATTCTGAGACGACTCTGCGCCGGTCGTACGAGTCCTCTTCGATTCTTTTTTTATATTTTATTTTAATTTCAGGAGTCGCTCCGTCGAGTGTCAGGCGCGTTTCTGTGACTTAGACTATCTGGTTACAAAATTTAACACTTTAGCATCATTTGTAAATAATAATAGTATTTTACTATTCTATCTAATAATAAATTCTTACGGTAAACATAAGATAAATTATATAACATGAGAGTACTTTTCCAATATAGAACGACAAAGTATAAATATATCAGACTTTTCAAATACAAAATGATAAAGTATAAATACACTAAACACTGATTAGTTTATAAAAAATTTTATTTATAATTAAAAAAGAAAATTTTGTTAAAGAACTTTCTAAAATAATATTTTTTAAACTTGCTTTGCTATTAGATTTAGCTAAACGTTCTACAATCTTCAATTAGTTAATTTCATATAGGTTCCTGCAAATATATCCTTACAAAGTTCAACTTTCATGTATTGTCCCTACAAAAGTTCTAATATTTTCAAATATGTCTTTGCCGTTAGAATTCGTTAGAAAACTTTCGTTAACCATAAATTAAATATTTAACCCTAATTAGTTTATGAGATAACATGGTATTTTTGGCCCTCTTATATTATACTGTTGTGACTTTTGGTGGGACATATTTGTGATGACAAAATTGACATTTCACTTAAAATATAAACAGTTTAAAACGGTAACAAACCAGCGGGATATATTTAAATATATTAGAACTTTTGTAAGAACGACATATAAGAGTTGAACTTTATAGGTATGCATTTGTAGTTTACTATATTTGAAGGAACTTGTATGCATTTAACCCTTCAATTAAGGGCTTTTTTTGCAAATGGCCTCCTGAAAAAATTTTATTTTAAAACTAGCCACAACAAATTTAAAATTACAAAAATGACCCTACTTCTGCCGCGCAGGCGCCACGCAAGCGCCACGTGGGCCGGTCGGGAGGTTGGTTGCCAAGTTGAACACGATGAATCATTCACCGTGTTCAAACACGGTAAATCATTCACCGTGTTTCATATTTATATATTTCTTTTCTTCTCTTTTATGGCTGTCAACGGATCGGATTTGGACCCGAACCCGGCGGGTTTTATATAAATTATTAAATATTTTATATGTTGTATAAATAAATAAAAATAAATTATGTATATAAATAATTTATTGGGATTTGGATTCGGATAATATTTTGGGTATCCATACTCATTAACATCCCTACTCCCTAAAAGAGAAGAAAAGTAATATAAATATGAAACACAATGAATCATTCACCGTGTTCAACTTAATATACTGTCCCCAGCCCTGCCCGCGTGGCGTCGACGTGGCGCCTGCGTGGCAGGGACAGGGCCATTTTTGTAAATTAAATTTTTATAGGGCTAATTTTAAAATAAAAACTTGCCAGGGGGCTATTTGCAAAAAAAATTCTTCAATTAATTAATTTCATACAGGCCCCTACAAACATAATGAGTTGCAAATATATTCTTACAAAGTTCAACTTTCTTATGTCGTTCTTATAAAAGTTCTATTGTTTTCAAATACGTTCTCGCCGTTAGAATTCGTTAAAAAACTTTATAGGGATATACTTGAATTTACTATATTTGCACGGACCTGTATGTATTTAACCCTTTAATTAAAATCAGTTCTCTAAATCAAAATTAATTCTGTAATTTTTTTTTTTTTGGGAATATTGGCCCAACAGACCCATGAATATTCATCATGGCCCACTGCAATCAAGTGCTGATAGGAACAGTAAAGAGAAAAAATAATATAGAATGAATCAGTTAAATTATTGATGTTGCATTACCAACTAATCAGATTGTTGTCCTTGGGTTCACCCCTGCCGTCATGGTTAATAAAAAAATATTTTTATTATATTTTTTTACTCAAAAAGAGAGATATGATCGGCTATTAATAAATAACGTGGTGCGACTGGTACATAGTAGAATCTCTCACAATAAAGAGGGAAGAAGCTTCTTGATCGATAACTGCACTGTCCAAATCATTTGCTCCCAATTATTTGTTTACACAGCTTATCCTTATCTCTCAGTCCTCAATTCCCAAAATATCTACTTCAAGATCTTCTTTGGTTACAGTATTTTTTTTTTAAAAATTTCCTTATCAAATTTGAAATTTTATATTTCATATTTTAAAATTTGAAATTTAGATTTTAAATTTTTAAATTTCACATCTTAGAAATTTATTGATTTTAATTTTTAAAATTTATATTTTAAATTTTAAGCTTGAAATTTGAAATATAAAATTTTCAATTGGTGTTTAAAATTTTAGATTTTAAATATTAAATATTAAAATTAAAAGTTAACAATTTTAAATTTTAAAATTTGAAAATTTTAAATTAAATATTAAATATATTATTTTTACTAGACTTAGGCAAATACTATATAATTTTTAACTAAAATCAATTCTCCAAATCAAAATTATATTTTTAAAAGTTATTTTCTTCAGAATCTAGACCAGAGATCTCAAAAATTCATCATGGCCCACTGCAATCGAGTGCTGATAGGAACAATTAAGAGATAAGAGGTTTCTCAGTAGCTGCACTCTCCAAATCATTTGCCACCAATTATTTGTTGACCAAACTTATCCTCATCTCTCACTCAATCATCAAAACACCTTCAAGAGCTTCTTTGGTTGTTGTATTTTCCTTTTTATTTATTTCCTTATCAAATTTGATATTTGGAGCAGCCCCCTCTTCAATCTCTTCCTGAGATCTTGTGGTCAGTTGTTCTTCTTCCACTTACTCTTTTTAATTAATTTTTAAGTTCCAAGTGTTCTTGTTTTTAATTTTCTTTGCTATAAGCTAGTTAATTCTGTAAAGCAAAGAGAGTAATTCTTTTTTGCTCAACATATAGTTTGGATTCACTTGATAATTTGGCCTCATATAATACTTTCACTTTACTGTTGATGATTGAGCACCTAAATTGATGATCAATATCATGAAAGATGATTAAAGATACATAAACTTTATAGGAAAAGAGTTTTGTGATAGTTAAAATTTATTTTCTGGATCACCAAGACGGCACAATGCGAATGGTCAAAATTAGCAACCTTCTAAATACAGTATTTTTTTTTAAAAAAAATCTTTAATTCATAATGCTGGATATAGATATTGATCTAGATATTTAAGAGAATTTTATTTATTATCAAAAAGCTCAACTAATATATGCAGTTTAATGGCATTTAAATTTAGTTTGTTTGTCTTTTCTCTTTACATCTTCTACCAGAGTGTATTGACATCGTTCGCAAGTTATTTAACATGTAAATGAGTAAAACATCTTAAGTCTTTAATTAAGAGATTACTATCAGATCAATCTTTCGGGTAATAAGAGCAATAGCCACTATGATTCCTTAATTATATACTAAAAGTATCATCGAGAAATGTACAGTGGATAGCATATAGAGTATGCAATTAATTGATAGTGATTTTCTTTGGATTTAACTTGCTAATGTGTACAACGAGATGACCTTCTACAACATCTTACAAATTGCAGCACAAATCAAAGAAGTTAAAATAGAACTTTTAGATTCTGATCCGATAATAGGAATACAAGCATGAATGTCAAGGCAAGCAGTAAAATTTAACACATAAGAAATGTGGGAGTTCACGTCTAAAATTAAGTTCTTATATTTCCATCAAAACAAAACTATTTGAATAAGCACTAATAGTTTCTTCCTCAAATGACTTAAAAGAGTCCCGATATAAACTTAAGGGAAAACTTCAAAAACCCCCCTTGTGGTTTCAATTTTTTTCACTTTTATACCCTGTGGTTTAAAATGTATCAAGTTAGTACCCCGTGGTTTCTCACTTTATCACTTAAGTACCCTGTGGTTTAAAGTGTATCAAGTTAGTACCCTGTGGTTTTGCACTTTATCACTTTAGTACCCTGTGGTTTTAATTTTGTATCAAGTTAGTACCCTATAGTTTTTTAAATCACAAGGTACTAAAGTGATAAAGTGTGAAACCACAGGGTACTAAAGTGATAAAGTGCAAAACCACAGGGTACTAGCTTGATACATTTTAAACCACAGGGTACTAAAGTGATAAAGTGAGAAACCACAGGGTACTAACTTGATACACTTCAAACCACAGGGTACTAAAATGAAAAAGTGTGAAACCACAGGGGGGTTTTTGAAGTTTTCCCTAAACTTAATTATAAACAAGAAGAGGCCTTCATGGGCAACTAGCCTTATAATTGTTAATTGTAGAATAATTTACAATCACTGTTAATACAATTCCCTCTACTTAGTGACTGGCAGTAAGATTCATTTGCTTTCCAACTCTTTATTGATTTCATACTCCTCTTAAAGGGCTATTCCACATCTTGCTTTACAAATATGCATTGAGGTCATGTAGGAGTTTAGTATGATTAGTTATGATGAATCTTTTATCTCAAAAATTTGTTAATCTGATTCTCAAACAAATTATTATTTTTTGTTCTTAGAGACTACAATGTTGTTACTGGTGTTTCTTCCTTTTAACTGAGGATTTTAACAAATGTTTGTTCAGTGCACTACAGAGTTATTTTGGTTGAGACAATTACATATTTTTTGCAAAAATTGCCTAGAATCATAAGAGCGCTCAAAAATAATCATTTTCTCTAGCGGTACATTTGAAGAGACATGATAGTTTGAAAGGACCATTTATTAATTCCGGGCTCACTTCATAGGAATTCCCAATGGCGGAGGCTGTGATTAGCGCATTACTTCTGAAGATCGGCATTACCATAGCTAGTGAAGCAACTAAATCAGCAACATCACGACTACTAACACGGATATCAGCAATGAAAGAACTCATGAAGGATATAAGTGAGATTAAGGATGAGCTTGAGAGCATGCAATCCTTCCTACAGATCGCAGAAAGACTAAAAAAGAAGGATGAGAGCACAAAAATCTTTATAAAACAAACGAGAGACTTGGCTTTCGACATTGAGGATATTATAGATGAGTTCACGTACAAGCTGGGTGAGGAGCAAGGAGGGGTTCTACCCAGAGCAATCAAGAGGTGCAGAAATATAAAGACATGGGATGACCTTAGCAGCAAACTTAAAGAGATCAAAATTAAGCTCCAAAACATTATGGAGAGAAGGACACGATATGATACGAGAGGAATGGAAAATGAAGCAAGACCACTAATAGCTGTTGGCGGTAGCAAAAGCCGTGCAGAATTAGCACATTTTGTCGAGGAGGATAATATCGTGGGTATTGACGAGTACAAGAACTTGTTGCTCAGATGGTTGAAAGATGAGGATGAGCAGCAACGACAGCCCATTATAATCTCAGTGTTGGGGATGGGTGGTCTAGGGAAGACCACTCTCGTGACTTATGTGTACAATATCATCAAAGCTTCCTTTGATGCTTGTGCCTGGGTTGCTGTATCTCAAAGCTATGAGACTCATGATTTGCTTAGACAAATCAGAAAAGAGTTTCAAAGGGAAGATCGTAAGAAAAGAGAAGTACCTAACAACATTGATACCATGGATTACACAAGCTTGGTTGCGAAAAGAGAAGTACCTAACAACATTGATACCATGGATTACAGAAGTTTGGTTGAGGAAATCCACACTTACTTGCAGTGTAAAAACTATATACTCATTCTGGATGATGTTTGGAGTACTGATGTAATGGACAATATAAACAATGCACTTCTCACGAGCAATAGCAAGAGTAGAATAGTTCTCACAACAAGAATTCGTAATGTAGCTAAATTAGCAAACGAGGACCGTATGTTTGAGCTAAAGCAACTAGAGGGAGATCATCCGTGGATTTTGTTTTGTAAAAACGCATTTTGGAAAAGTGCAAACAAGATTTGCCCTCAGCCTTTAGAACAATGTGCTAAAAAAATTGTCGAGAAGTGCGGTGGCTTGCCCCTTGCTATCGTATCTATAGCCCGTCTCTTATCATTTCGAGAACAAACTGATTCTGAATGGGAGAAGGTTTACACGGATCTTGAGTGGTATCTAACCAACAACGAATCGAAGCTCCATGAAAAAGTACATGATGTTTTGAAACTTAGTTTGGACGATCTTCCCCATTACCTTCGAAATTGCTTTTTATATTGTTCTAGCTTTCCAGAAGACTATACAATTGTAAGTGATAGGCTCATAAGGCTTTGGGTGGCTGAAGGGTTCGTTGAAGAAAGGGAAAGAACGATGGAGGAAGTGGCAGAGGACTGCCTTAACGAACTTGTTCATCGCTGCCTACTACAAGTGGTATATAGGAACAGAGTTGGTAGAGTTGGCGCATGTCGAATGCATGACATCATTCGTGTGCTTGCTCTTTCCGAGTCAAAGGAGTTAAGTTTCTGCATGGTCTATGAGCATTCACGGAAAAAATTGCAGAGTTCCGAAGCACGCCGCTTGTCAATCCTAAGCAATATAACTAATTATTGTACTGAAGACAAATCTCATTTGCGTTCAGTACTTGTTTTCAACAATTCCATGAGCTATGATTTACTGAAGTCAGTCTTAAGATCATCAAAATTTTTACGTGTCTTGGAATTAGAAGGAGCACTAATCGAGAAACTACCGAGTGAGATCTGTAACCTATTCAACCTGCATTATCTTGGTTTGAGAGCAACAAAAATTAAGGAGCTTCCAAGATTAATTGTGAAGCTACGAAATCTGCAAATATTAGATTTGGAACAAAGTAACATAGAAAAGCTGCCAAAAGGAATAACAGAGCTTCAAAAGTTGAGACATCTATTTTTGCCCTGCAATTCGGGTAAGAACATCAAGGCACCGGTGGGAATACGGCGCTTGAAGGGCTTACAGAGTTTGTTAAATATTACTGCAACTAGGAAGATCGTGCGGAATGTAGAAGCTTTGACAGAGTTGCGGACATTTGAGATAACTGGCGTAAGAACCCATCACTATGCAGACTTGTGGAATAGTATCACAAAGATGAACCATCTTAGCGATTTACTTATTTGGAGTGAAGGGCGAGAATTACAGCAGTTGGGCACCCTGCGCCTACCTCCACCTATTCAAAGATTACTTCTGTTTGGTGAATTAGAGAAAAACTCACTCCCTGAGCTTGCCACGTCCTTTGGGTCTCTAACAAACCTAACCACATTAACACTTTATTTTGCAAAATTGGATGAAGATACATTTCCTTACCTGCAAGCACTGCCCGCGTTGATGTGTCTTGAACTTAGGGCGGCATATAATGGCATGAAGTTGCACTTCCAAGCATCATCATTCCCGAAGCTAAAGAAATTGTTAATAGAATTTGCCCAGAAGCTCAGTCAGGTGGAAATAGAAAGAGGAGCAATGGCAAGACTGAATAAGCTTCACCTATACCGTTGCCCCGAGCTAAAGGAGCTGCCCCACGGTATCGAGTACCTTACCACCCTTCGGTATTTATGCATTGACCATCCAGCAGAGGAACTTGTTGAGCTGCTTCGAGGAGGAGGAGGAGAAGGCGACCACAGCAATGACTGGCGCACGAGGGTTCGCCACATCCCGAATTTTATTATTAGTTTCGGACGAGACGACAAGTATGTCAAAGAAAGGATTCAATGATTCCACATCATGCAGGTGAGTTTGGGCGCTTTTTGCAGAGCACCGGCCTAGCTTGATGCTTTCATATTTTCCGCCCCAGATTGATCTTCTAAATAATCCGTGCAGGCTTGAGGAAAATTGAAAATGATGGTCGATATATGCAGATAGTTATCTTATATGTGTTTTTGGAGAATGCTTTGTACCCTTAAAAACTTTATTTATTTATGTATTTGGAGAATGCTTAGTACCCTTAAAACTTTATTTATTGACTAAAATAAAAAAAAAAAACGTTCCCTTATAAATATTCATATTTTTTACTTTCTAAGATGACTAAATTTTCCTTACTTGTTAAGAAAAAAACAAAGTAAATTTTTTTTATGCATTTCTAACAATTTTATAATTTGTTTGCGTCGAAGTCGGAATCGGTATCGAAATCGAAAAGAGAATAAGCTGAAAACAGAATCGGAATGATTCATTATCTCATTTTATTTGGTTCGCCACCTGTAACGAAATGGGAATGAATCATTCCCATTATCGATATTTGATTCACATAGATATCAGAAATATATTCAGATTAATATGTCAATTTTATCTTTATAATATATTAATTTAAATTCAAACTGAAAATTAAATATTAAAAATTTACATCAAAATTTTAAAATTATATTCGAAATGCTTGATTGAATTTTAATTTTTAATTTAAGTTTAAATTAAAATTAAAATTTATAAATATAATTTTAAACTTAAACTTCCGTTTTAATTAAAAAATAAATTTAAAAATGTTAAATTTAATCCGCACAAATTCATTCCGCCTGGATTCAATTTTCAATCCAACGTCCTAAACCGGATTGGAAAAAGTGGTAATTGAGGGGATTCCCATTCACCGGGAGTTGGAATCGAAATGGAAATTCTGCATACCAAACATGCACAAACAGAAATGGACGAAATAGTAGTAATGGAACTCTGACGAAGGGCGTTTAAATCCATCAACTTGAAATTTTTAGAAGATAAAATATAAATTTTTGAAAGCATGTGGAGAAAGTGAAAAAATAAGTATTTACATAGAGTTTTCTATATTTTACGCTTATTAAAAAGATTAAAAAAATTTTTGAAGAAAAAGCTTTCGTATAATGTCTGAAAGGATAAAAGCAAATTTCAGTTCTTAACTAGGTTGAGTTAATCATAAGATAAATAGGACTTGATATAACAAGATAAGAATAGAGTAAACAGAAGAGGTTGTTTTACAAATGTTGTTGTTTAACAGATTAGTGAGAAAATCTATTGTTAGATTTCGGATTAAATTTATAGTTATTTAAATTAAAGTCAAATTTATTTAAAATTAAAGTCAAATTCTACTTTAATTAGGATATAAGATGAGATTTAGTTTTATTAAAACATAAATAGAGTTTAATTAAGAATCTAATTGGACTGTGAGTTCTAATTAGTCTCTACATTTGACACATTCATTACATATAAGATGTATGGCCAGAGGAGGGAATTAATTAAGCTCTCAATTAAATAGTATTTAGCAAATCAGAGGGGTCGATTATATTGAAATAATGATGACCAATTTGTTGGCCAATTAATTTTAATTTGCAGGTGCAACTCATATCATCATAATTGTTGAAACGAGAATCAAAGTCTCTCTCTTGACCTTTTCTCATAGACAAATTAATTTAAAAAATATATTGATGGTTTTAATAAACCACTACTTCACATAGTATTTATAATATTAGAATGGCTAAATTACAGAAAACTTCCTTGTAATAACCCGCTTTTTTACTTTCCTTCCCTAACATTTAAAAACCTACAGTTTGTCCCCCTGTAAAATAAAAAATATGCACTTCATCCTTTATCGTTAGGGTTCCGTCAGGATTCCGTTAAAAAATATATTTTTATGCCGAAAATACTCCTCCGCCATCTCCCTGTTGCTTCGACTCCCTCCGCCTCGCCACCTCGCCGTCTAGCCGCCTCGCCGTCCTCCACTGCCTCGCCCTCACCCACATCCCCTTCGCCGTCCTCCGTCGCCTCGTCTTCGCCTTCTTTGCCCTTCTCCTACTGTCGCTCATCTCGGTTTTCTCCTACTGTCGCCGAAATCGAGGGCGGCGAGAGTGCAGGAGGAGAAGGGGAGCAGGTGGAGAAGAAAATGGAGAGAAATCGCGGCCGATTGAGGTGGGAATCGCGGCCGAACGAAGGGGCGGCTGAAGAAGATGGGAAGAAGATGACAATGGCGAGGGGCAAAATGGTCATTTTACACACTGTAACCTCCCTGTGAATATTTTTCATTTTACAGGGGGTAAAGTGTAGATTTTTAAATGTCAGGGAGGAAAAGTAAAAAAACGGGTTATTATAGGGAGGTTTTCTGTAATTTAGCCTATTAGAACATATAATATATGATTCATTTACTAGTAATTGAATTGAATTTGAATATGGATTAATATAGATATAGATAACATTATCGGGCCAATTCTACTTTATTTATATTTATCCGAAAGAAAAAAAAGAAGAAGAAGAAGAAGAGAGTAGTTGGAATATGCATCGAATTCTGATTAATTTCTTCCGTTAATTCTGAAAAAAAAATTCTATCAAAAGATATCTTCCACTAATTCTGAAAAAATTTTCTATCAAAAGAGGAGTATAAGTTTGTTCTTAATTATGCGGAGTGACTAACTTAATAATTAGTTATAACTTTATTCTACGACATGATTCGGGATTAATCTTAACTTAAATTTGAATTATCACAATTATATCATATACTAGATCTGTTTTGAATAACTATGGTTAATTGATGCACAATTATATGGCTAAGAGAGATTCCAAAAAATTTTCCCCAAAGTTTTTTTTTTCCCTTACAAAGAATAGACTTTTATCTGAGGACTAATCAATATTTATATTTTACAAACCCTATGGACACCTTTATTAAAAAAATAAAATAAAAATAAAAATAGGTATCGTGGCTTTACGAGTTAAAATGAATAAGTTACATATGATGGTATGGCAAATAAATAGAATTCATTTCAACATATTGTATGTTGGAAATGAAAAGTACAATTTTAAAGTGCATTGTTGGTATTTATATGTTCCTTCATTCTCAAGCTAGTTGCTTGGGAGAAAATAAAAGTTATGTCCTTATTTAAACACACGTATGGCACAAGTACGAGCCTTGACATGTCGAAGTAAGATTTTTGTCTTGGTTACTTGATAGTTGGTATGCAGGATCTCAAGTTCGAAGTTTAGCTATTTCACATTTCTTTCTAAGTTCATTAAAAAAAAAAAAAAAAAAACCGGAATAGTATGCTACCTTTCTCTTCAAAAGATAATAATAATAATAAAATACTTTATATTCTATCAATAGTATACTAACTCAACTACTATATATACACCAGGTGCAGACAACCCTATTCTGAGACGGCTTTGCGCCGGTCGTACGAGTCCTCTTCGATTCTTTTTTTATATTTTATTTTAATTTCAAGAGTCGCTCCGTCAAGTGTCAGCCGCGTTTCTGTGACTTAGACTATCTGGTTACAAAATTTAACACTTTAGCATCATTTGTAAATGCGGATAGACCTCTGTCCTTTTAGATTTTCTTTATGCTAACTAATAAAGCTATGACGACTCATAGGGCTTTCTGTATTCATCTGTTATGGAACTTATGGAAAGGAAGGAATGAGATGATATTTGAAGGAAAAATTTTCAGTTTTACTACCATCATTTCACGGGCTCGTAGCTGAACAACCTTATATTCTAAAGAGAACATGACGAGGATTAGCATTCAGGACCCGAATCTGATTCAGGAACCTGCGACATCCTCCTTATATGTATGGGTGGATGGGAGTTGGAAAGGTGGCACTGTAGGTGGAGTAGGATGCCTAATCGCCAATTTGCATGGAATCATTATGTGCATATCCGACGTACTGAAGGATGTCCATGACGCTTGCTCTGCGGAAATTGAAGCAATCTCCCGAGCGACAAATCTTTTGTTACAAAGGTATCCAGAAGAAACTTTCCATATCTACTCAAATTCAGCACCCATCATCAAAGCCTTGCACCTTAGGAGCTATCATTCAGCTTCGTTAACAGATGAAGCTCGAACAAGAATCACGGATCTTCGGACTTTTCTGGAAAGTTCCAAACAATTTAATTATGGATGGTCGTCAAGATATTCTAAAAATGTTGTAGTTGCAGATTGATTGGCCAACTGGGGGCTTATTAGCAACAAACTCTCTTTTTGGTCCTCTGTAGATGAATTCCATCACATTGTACCGCCCGATTGATAAATAAATTCGCCTTAGGGCGTGTTTCCCTCAAAAAAAAAAAAAAAAGAAAAGAAAAAAAAAAGCATCATTTGTAAATAATAGTATTTTACTATTCTATCAAATAATAAATTCTTACAGTAAAATATAAGATAAATTATATAACATGAGAGTACTTTTCCAATATAGAATGGCAAAGTATAAATATATTAGAAATTTCAAATACAAAATGATAAAGTATAAATACACTGAACCCTGATTAGTTTATAAAAAATATTAATATAATTAATAAAGAAAAAGTTGTTAAAGAACTTTCTAAAATAATATTTTTTAAGCTTGCTTTGCTATTAGATTCAGCTAAACGTTCTACAATCTTCAATTAGTTAATTTCATACAGGTCCCTACAAATATAGTAAATTACAAATATATCCTTACAAAGTTCAACTTTCATGTATTGTCCAGACAAAAGTTCTAATATTTTTAAATATGTCTTTGCCGTTAGAATTCGTTAGAAAACTTTAGTTAACCATAAATTAAATACTTAACCCTAATTAGTTTATGAGATAACTTGGTATTTTTGCCCCTCTTATAATATACTGTTGCGGCTTTTGGAGAGACATATTTGTGATGACAAAATTGACATTTCACTTAAAATATAAACAGTTTAAAACGGTAACAAACCAGCGGGATATATTTGAAAATATTAGAACTTTTATAAGAACAACATATGAAAGTTGAACTTTATAAGTATGCATTTGTAATTTACTATATTTGTAGGAACTTGTATGCATTTAACCCTTCAATTAAGAACTTTTTATGCAAATGGCCTCCCCAAAAAATTTTATTTTAAAACTAGCCCCACCAAATTTATAATTACAAAAATGACCCTACTTCTGCCACGCAGGCACCACGCAAGCGCCACGTGGGCGGGTCGAGAGGTTGGTTGCCAAGTCAAACACGGTGAATGATTCACTATGTTTCATATTTATATATTTCTTTTCTTCTCTTTTAGGGATGTCAACGGATCGGATTTGGACCCGAACCCGTCGAGTTTTATATAAATTATTAAATATTTTATATATTGTATAAATAAATAAAAATAAATTATTTAAAAGTCGAAATTAAAATTTAAAATTTGAATGTAAAATCCAAATAAAAATTTAAAATTTTGAGTTCAAAATCAGAATCAGATTTCAAGAAGCAAGTTTTAGCTGCTTCTGATTTTGGGTTTCGAAAATTAAAAAACTGATTGTAAAAATCAAAATCAATTTTTAAAAATAAGATTACCAAATGCTCTATTCAGTCGAAAATCACTTCTGAACACAAAATCCCTTTTCAAAAGTTAGGCCAAATATCCACTATAGTTGATTCCAATATATGTACTTCTAAATAAGTTTTAAGTATATGTGGCTGACAAATTTACCTTCTCATTAATTTGTCAACGAAGAGGATTGGAACTCAAAACCTTGCATTATAATAGAAGTATTTAAAATTAACTCAAGTACTATATTATTTATAAAATTGATCAAGTAAAAAACTGACAAAAAAATTTAGTTAACACCCCAAACACACAAACCAAATAGATTATCTATCAATTTTTTAACAGCACTAGTAAAAGATAATATTTCGCCTCAATAATTTTCAAACATCCCTTCAAATATTTTCAAACCTCTAGACTTTGCAAATAAAATTTAGAGTTTAAAAAATATTTTGATTGTGAAGCCCACTTCTGAGGGTCATCTATCTTAGGCCTACTGTATCTCTTACACGCTTAATTTTTTTAACCTTTTAGGTTTAGCCACTGTCCAAAATATTATAATCGGATTAAAAGTTTTAATCCTATTATATCTTATATGTACAACTATCTGAGATATCACATTCTCTCCCGTTGTAAATCCTGACATTCTTGTCAAGTTTAGACTAATAAGTATCATGCGATATGAGACTTGTCTCGCTAGTCTTAACCGAGCTCGTGTCTCTGTAAGACTCGTCTCGTTAGCCTTAACCGACCTTGTGGTAGAGCCGCGCTCTATCCACAATAGTTATTAACATGAGAGGCTCACTCTTCCCGCTTTATAATTCTGATTCAAATGAAACTCAACTCACATTTTTAGTATAATTTTGACTCAGCCAAGACTCATCTCACACTTTCAGTATAATTCTGACTCAGCCGAGACTCAAATTACATTTTCGACTGATAACTAGCTCTGATATTAATTATAATGCCCCACTTCTGAGGGACCACCTATTCTATGACTACTCTAACTCTAGCATGCCTAACTCTTTTAATTTTTTGGACCTAATCATCGTCTAAAATACTATAATCAGGTTAAGAAGTTTAGCTCTATTATATCTTATATATAGAACTATATAAGGTCTCACATATATAATTTTAAAATAAATTTAAAAATTTTGAACAATAGTAAAGGGTAAATAAGGAAAAGGACATAAAATAATGTCTGGGCTCCTCACTACTTTGTGCGAGAGTGTTTTGTGGGCAAAAATTGCATGGACATAGTGTCCAAATTAGCATCTTTGGGGACACTCTCGATGGGCACCACGTGGTTCGCAGGCATCCATCCCACCGTCCCTTCCTCTACTTCTTTCTCTCTCTAAAAAATCATATTTTTTTAAAAAAAAAGGAATGGTGAGATGAATGCTTGCGAGCCACGTGGTGCCTATTCGGAGTGTCCCCAAAAATGTTAATGTGGACACTATATCCACACAATTTTTGCCCGCTTCAAAGCATGGGTCAGAATATTAAATTGACTCAAAGAGAGAGAGAGAGAGAGAGATACATCATATATTCACATGCAGATAAATATAAAAAAAAAAACTTCAAATATCACCCTGTAATTTCGTTTTTTTTTTACTTAGTATCCTGTAGTTTAAAGTGTATCAAGTTAGTATCATATGATTTCATTTTTCTCTTTTTATTATTTATTTCACTAATTTTTTTTTGTTAAACTAGTAACAAAATTAAAACTAAAGGATACTAAAGTGAATATCGATAAAGCTAGGTGGAGTATCTAAACTTTTTGTATATAATTTAACGAAATATTAACAGAGGAACTGACGAAAAGAGAAAAATAAAATTACGGGACACTAACTTGATACACTTTAAACCATATGATACTAAAATGAGAAAGTGCAAAACTACAGAGATGATATTTAAAATTTACCCGAATACAAATATATTATTTAAAATGCAGTAGTTAGTAAAAGCAATATTTGCGGTGATACTATTGTAGATCAAAAGGCTGAACATGGAAAAGTATGCAGTATTCATACGCATCTCAGATCAGTAAGATAAATTTTGGGAGAGTTGGAAGGGAATAATAAGATAAATTTTGTGCTGTAGTACCTACAAGACGGATTCAGCTTTCAGTGTGATCGAAGGCAAACAGATCAAATGTGAAAATATGCTTACGTGCTTTTCAATGGAACTACAAAAATCATTTCTTCAAAACTGAATTAGCCTAGATGTTATGTAAGCTGAACTATATATCCTTAACTAACAGGAAAGATGCATGAACCAAGCTCAGAACCTCTTAAACCAGAAGGGAATGAATAATGACTCAGAATACTGTATTATCCACCAAATTAATATATATATATATTAATTGTATTAAAAAATATTCTAGAACTAACCTGGACAAGGTTGAAGCTACAATTTCTTTGTGTATGAAGAAGGATTAGTCATCTTCCCGCTTAATTCATACTTGCCGTGCGTGATTTCCTACTTGGGTCTCTAAAAGCAAGCAGAAAAAACAAGTTAGTAGACTAAAGCCGAAGACTTGAATATAATTAACAATAGACTTGTACTACTCTCACTACTAAGGCGACATCTAACACGGTTTCTTTCTAAAAGCCTCGAGTAGAAAAGGAACTTAATGTGAGGTAATTAACACTGGTGGACTCAAATAGTAAGTCTGATACTTGTGCTGCATCGAAAAGCTAATAAATAAATTAGCTTCTAAAATAGAAGTTGCTGCTACAACAAGAACATAATTGCCGAATACTGCAACTAAAATAAACATGTGGATTTCTTTTCACCTATATATGGCATAAATTCTCATAAACAACACCTTCATTCATGCATCTACGACGGACAAATCAAATATGCCTCTTGAAAATTACAAGCGCGTGATAAATTAAACAGCAAACAGAGAAAACAAAAAACCCATAGCCTAGGGCATGACAATCAAAATTAGTTGACAAACAAAAAAGGAAACAGTTTTCAATAGCTGAGCTAGGACTGTTAGGTGATGCATGTAAATTTGAGCTTAGAAACACAAATAGTGAGACAAATATAATTCAGTTCCTCAGGATAGAATAAAAGCTAGTAACGAGAAATGTTTCTCGATAACCATTCGTTTAACTTGCAACCAGCTGACCACCGCCTGAATTCTACAGAAGTAACGTAGAAATAAAAATAACTAACAGATCAATTGGCGTGCTATCATCTTTCTGACATAAACACAAACAAACACACAAGAAAACATAAACCATGGCTAATACTGGGATCTTTCATCAAGATAAAGCATCATCTAATTTCTGAAAAGAGCCACTACCTTTTGCTCAAGCACACCATAGTCTAAATCTATGGATGAGAAAAGAGAAGGCATTGGTCACTGGGAATTAGGGATCCTGCTTGTACAAAGATGTATATTACCAGGTAGAAAATCATATGCCAACACTACGGTGATATTTCCTTCCGAGATAAGAGTAACAGGAGCAGTGCTGCTAGTTGTAGACCATGTATTTGGGCGTTGCGCTGAACTTCTGATAACCCTTAATAACCTTATTCACTGCATCAAGAAAGTCCTTTTCTGTTACCGTCTTCCTGCGTGCCCGGATCGCATACATCCCAGCTTCGGTGCACACACTCCTTATGTCCGCCCCTAATATAAAGAAATACAGGAACTAGTTAGAAACTTATGAAGAACAAATAGAGCAATTTTGATGTTTGTCCAAGTAAAATAGACTGTAGAAAACATATGACACCAAGCATCTAAGTTCCAAGCATTCAGACTGGCTTTTACTTTTTTTTACTTTTAAAGAAAAGGAGAAAAAAAAGTGTATCGGAGCATAGTAACTTGTAAAATAAAAAAGTATAGAGCTACATCAATTATAGAACATTTTAAAATAGGTGCCTCTATCAAAGAACTTTTCGACTTCAGAAAATTCTACCTGATTTTGTCAAAACTTAAAAAGGATTCTGTCAAATTGGTTATAGAATATTTTATCAAGTAAGAAATTAACCCATTAGATTATAAAATACCCCTGTCAAAGAAGTTGCAAATATCACCAAGTTTTGAACAAGAGGTACAAAAGAACTATAAGTTTAGATAGTAAATTAACAACTTTAAGTTCAGGTAGGTAAGATCTGTTCAATTTTGCTTAATTGTTAGATAGAGTATTATCAAGACAAACCACTTATACTATTGAAATGAGGTAAAGAAACACTTCAGTAAATGCTCACCAGTGGAGTTGGGGCAGAGGCGAGCAAGAAGCTCAAATCTGATGTCCCTTTCGCAATTCATTGTTTTTGTGTGGATCTTGAATATCTGTGTGCGACCTTCCAAGTCTGGCAGACCAAACTCAACCTTACGATCCAATCTTCCCGGACGGAGTAAAGCCGGGTCCAAAGTATCAGGCCTGAAAAGTTTGGAAAGAGAGGAAGATGAATTCATATGTTCTAAGGGCATGGTTAAGAGTTGACTTGAAGTACAGCTATAAACTAGAAAACATCAAGCTGTCGAACCTATTGGTTGCCATTAGAACTTTGATGTTTCCTCTAGCATCAAAACCATCAAGCTGATTGACGATTTCAAGCATAGTACGTTGAACTTCATTGTCCCCACCAACGCCATCATCAAAACGGGCACCACCAATAGCATCAACTTCATCAAAAAAGACAATGCATGCCTTCTTTGAACGGGCCATCTAAATGACAAGACTACTTGTTAGACAAACAATGAAAATAACTACGACAGTAAGGAAATCCAAGAACAATAATCAAATAAGTTTGCCATTGAATCGCCGGAAACCAAACAACCTGGAAAAGTTCGCGGACCATCCGAGCTCCCTCTCCAACATACTTTTGAACCAGCTCGCTTCCAATGACACGAATAAAGCAGGCATCAGTTCTGTTGGCCACAGCTCTAGCAAGGAGAGTTTTTCCTGTTCCAGGAGGACCATAACAAAGGACACCTTTCGGAGGATCAATTCCAAGCTTCACAAATTTCTCTGGATGAAGCATTGGAAGCTCCACAACCTGAGGAAGAATAATAAAAGAAAACGAAAATGATGCAGTCATTGACCAACTTGCAGGTACCCGCTATATGTATAATCAATTTACACTACTGTAAAACCTGAATGAGCAATAACATGATATTTTTCAATCACAAAAAAAGGCATACCTCTCGCATCTTTTCAATCTGCTCCTTACAGCCACCAACATCGTTATATGTAACATCAGGCTTCTCCTCCACCGTCATCATCGTAACACTTGGATCAATTTTTGGTGGCAAAGGAATCTGGATTTGATACTTATTTCGATCAACTCTGCAAACGAAAGATTATTAGATCAAACAATGATGTCCAACCAACACCGATTGAGATTCTCAATAAAAGTCTCAGTCCTAGTAAAATTATTGATTACAACTTTGCACATAACTAACTGCACCATGCCACAAATGCTTATAGATACAAGAAGTGTTGAAGCGCTGCAGATGGTTTGATGCGATATAATGTAAGGTCATCTAAACTGAATATTGTCAGTTGCACAACAGAACATACAGTCCAGGTAAGATTGATTCCGACATCCAACTCTGTAGTTATTATGTATGTCACAGGAGCTTTGACGGCCTACAAGTATTATAATGCTCATGCAAATACCAGATTAAAGGACTCAAAAGACAGTACCAAGGAGATAGATGTATAATTCCTTGTAGATAGTATGTTGTCACAACCAGCAACTAGGTGCCAAGGCCATCCATCACTGTGATTATGTAACTCAAGTCTGTTTTGCCAATTAGTTGCTTTAGAAATAATCTTGCACTAATAAATTATTGTTCTCTATTTTTTTTAACTCTTATATGAGACACTAGCTTTAGGGTGGGTAGGGGAAAGGGAGAGGGGGTGAGAAGGACTATTAGTGCTATTATAATGAAAACAGCAATAACGGCACACTAGACAGTTAGAAATACTAACACACCTCAAATGAAGCAGTCACAGAAAAGAAATTGAGACAACTAATCAAGTGAATGGTATTGTGGCGTTACCCAACTCGCATGCCTTCTTCAATATCAGTTGGAGAGACTTTGTCACCCAACCCGACCACAAACTGCACAAGTCCAATAGAAGAAAGAGAAAATTTAAGTTGGAACTTGGGATGTCCATGTTGTTGTCCATTTGTCCAGAGAAGTAAATATAGTAGGAAGAGCATTACATGCTCAAAAAGTATACCTTGGCAATTTGCTTAACATTTATCACATATTTAGCATCTTCTGTGTTCGGGCTAATAATCTTCGTACACCTAGCAACCTTTTGATGAAACAACAATCTAGTCAGACACCAAACATATGTAAGATGTAAAACAAGTTCACTAATAAACTCCCAGATATCACAGAATAAAACAAGCAAGAATACCTAAAATTCATGCAAATTTGAGACAAAAATACCTGCAGAGGTTGTTCCTCTTGCATCATTTGCTTGTCAGAAACTAAATCCCACTGGCTAGGTGCAGCTAAACCAGTGTCTGACTCTTTGATTCCTGGCATTTCATAACAAAAAATGTCTCAAAGGTTCCAAGAATATAATAGCAACATAATTTGATAACAAAAACTACCTATCACTACATTATGCTAGTTTAAATAAGCTGTGGAATCAACTTATTCCAAATACTCTTTCAGAAATCTAAAGAAAACAAAGAAAGCATTTTATATCTAAATTAGCTCTTCATGAGTAACGACAACTGAATCCAGCAACAAAAGACACCACCTTAAAAAGCACATATCTATTTCAAGCATCTTACTATGTATCCATTCGTAATGTCCATTGTATGCTTGATTTTGCTACATAATAGAATTGGACTATAATAACATAAACTCAATTCTTTATGGAACTATAACTTAAAACATCAATAATATGCATCAGCTGCTTAAGTACACAAAACTTTCAAAAGAATCATTCTTTACTTATCACTTGAGAAAGTAGAGTCGCATTATTTCATTACAAGAAAAAAATAAGCAAAACAAGCTCCAGTTTACATATTTATACATCCATTTCTTTGTATGTACACATATTTAGGCATATGATGATATTAACACACTACTTACCACATAGATCATTGATCTTCTTCACCATCTCCTTAATCTCCTTCTCTGCCTTCTTTATGCTCTCAGAATAAGGTCCCAGACCCTGCCATATCACACAATTCTCATTTTATCACCATAAATGCACTTAAACAAAATAAGAGGAACATCAAATAGTTTCCACACAAACCCTTATTATACAATCGATCCAAACAACAAAGGTATTAATAAATCACCACACTCTGGCGGAATCTGATGCACAAACAAAGTAACCTAACCTAGCCCTAAATCGAGGCGAACCAAAGAAGCGAGGAGATTAGGGGATGCGTACGTAGGTTTTGAGGAGGGCGATGTCGTCTTCGTCGAGGGGGCGCGGGTTCTTCTCGTTCAACTCGTCTTCGGCCTCCGGAGCCATGGCGAGGTCGAGGGGAGGTAGCGAAAGCGGCGATCCCTCTACAGCCTCGAGTGGTAATAGTGATTCAGCCGTGCGCCTTGTTGCTGAAGAAAGCTGAGAGGGTTTTTTAGTGAAATAGTTTCTTGTAACAACCCTGAAGAAATAGTAGTGGGGGAAGGAGGCGCAGCGGGTCGAAGCAGCAGTCTTCTGGAGCGGAGGCAAAAGGGCGGACCCAAGACCCGCCGGGTTCGCGGATAGTGCGGAGAAGAGTGGAACCGATGCCCGTTTTCCCGATAACCAGTCTACTGGACCGGGATGGCCCAAACCAAAGCCCAGTTACACCAGCCTATACTCCTATTTTTCACTTTTGCAATGTAGCCCTCTTAGCAAGTTAATTTTACATTTCAGTATGCATTAGTAGAGGTATAAATATCAACTAAAGATGTAAACAGGAGGAGAATGAAATGAATTAGCTTTTCTTCCCCCAATTATCCTCTTCTTCTCCACTATTTCTCTAATCTTCTCCTTCCCCCTCTCATCTCTTCCCACTCTCCTCTATTTTTTTTTAAACCCTACTCTCTTCCTCCTAATGATCTCACTCCTCCTTATCTCCCTCTGTCTCTCTACGTACCTCTCCTTCTCTTTTTCAAACTCACCCCCAAATCACCCTCAACCCATCCGGGACATTACATTTCTCCTAAAATTTTATTCTAAAAATATATCTGTTAAATTTTTATTTATAAATATAGTACTATAAAAACGGTGAATGGTTTCACCGCTTTCTTTCTTTTTTTACTTCTTTCTATATTTCTACGATGGTAAAAACGGTGAACCTTTTATTCTTTTTCTACTCCTATAAAGGAGTTATGAATGCGGTGAATCATTCACCGCATTTTAGAGGTCTATTTTTATAATTATTTTTTTTAAAAAAACTATTTTTACAATTATAAAAATTGATAGGATTATTTATAAAAAAATTCAACCTGAGAGGTGAATTGTGAATTTGTGAGGAGGGTGAGTGCAAAATTACAAAATAAGTCGACTTCTTATTCACGGCAACATGTTATGGTGGTGAGACAAGTTTTAGTCCGACGCCTAGATCGATGCCACATGTCAACAGAATGCGATAGTGTAGAGTAGGACGATTTGTGATTTGGCGCCTGTATGTGAGTGACACGTGTCACCTAATTCTTGAACGTTTGAGATCTAAATCCTATCCATTTTCTGCTCTTTTAATACAATTTTTTTTTTGATTGGGTATGTAACTTATTATTATCATTATTTTTATACGAATCCAATGTGATTAGATGAACTTCCTAAAAAAAAAGAAAAGGGTTAATTGCATACACGTCCCTGCAAATATAGTGAATTGCAGATATATTCCTGCAAAGCTCAACTTTCATAAGTTATCTCTGTAAAAGTCCTAATATATTCAGATATATCCATACCGTTAGTTTCCGTTAGAAAATTTCGTTAACCACAGTTAAAATACTTAACCATGGTTAATTAATAAGTTGAATTGACAATATTACCTCTTCTTCTTCCTCTCCCTCTTCCGCTTCCCTCTTCTTCGTTGCCGGTGAGGGAGAAGATGTGGCGGGCGATCGTGACGGAGAAGGAGGAGCCGTGGTCGCCGAGGAAGCCGCCGATGCTGACCTACGCCGCCTCCTTTCCGCCGTATCTTCCCGCCGCCGCCGCGCGATGCTTCCACGGCCGGTGGTGCGCCATCGCCGCAGACGCCTCCCGCCTCTCCTCCGCCATCGGTGACCTCTCCAACCTCGCCGCAAACCCCCTCGCCTCCGAGCTCCTTCGGTCCCTCCGGGAAACCCTAGTGCTAGCCCTTGCCATCATGGAGCAGTGCCGCTCCCCCAACCTCCCCACGGGGAAGCTCCGCACACAGAGCGACCTCGTCGCCGCCTCCGACGCCCTCAAGCAGTTCACCGCCGACGCCAACCTCCTCCTCGTGGGAGATCGGGCGGTACTCCCGTGGGCCATCCCCGGTGACGCCGCCGGCTGACAACGGCCTCCACCGCCTTCTTCTTTTACTTTTTCATATCCTTCTCTTCTCCTCGTTCTTCTTCTTTGTCGTCGTCGTCGATCCGCCACCACTGTCGTCCACTCCCACAGCCCGAAGAGGAAGAGAAAGAGGAAGAGGGTAAAAATTGAGAGGACATTTTTGCAAATGTGCTTTTGGAGGGACATATTTGTGAAGGCAAAATTGTCATTTCACGAGCATATTGTTAAAAAATTAACAGTTCTCTAACGGATCCTAACCAAAGGGACATATCTGAATAATTCGGACTTTTATAAGGACAACTTATGAAAGTTGAGCTTTGCAGGGATATATTTGTAATTCACCATGTTTGCAGGGACGTGTATGCAATTAACCAAAAAGAAAAAAAACTTCAAATACCACCCCTGTGGTTTCACACTTTCTCATTTTAGTATCCTATGGTTTAAAGTGTATCAATTTAGTATCCTATGGTTTTATTTGTATCTTTTTATTATCAATTTCCACTAATTTTTTTGTTAAATCAGTGACAAAGTTAAAACTAAAAGGTACTAAAGTGAATATTCGATAAACCTCGGTGGATATCTAAAGTTTTTGGTATACAATTTAACGAAATATTAATGAAGAAGCTGACGAAAAGATAAAAATGAAACCACATGGCACTAGCTTGATACACTTTAAACCACATAGTACTAAAGTGAGAAAATGCAAAACCACAGGGATGGTTTTTAAGTTTACCCAAAAAAAAGAAAACAGCAACAACAACAACAACCCAGGTTCATTTACATCAATTCCGAAAACAAAAATGGAAAAGCAATATTTCAATCAAAACCATCAAAAGTACAGCACACACAATCTGCAAATTCTAAAACAACTTTAAATGCTTCAAAGACAGTGAAAAGCAACAATTTCGCATTTAAGATATAGTAGCAATAAATTAGAAGAAATAAGATTACATGAATATCAAGGTCTTGTTTGTCCTCAAAAATATCAAAAACTTTCTTACTAAAACTAGAATAGGTTATGCAAAATGTCTATTAATATGTTCCTCCTTACAAAATACAACAGACACTATTCCTACTGATTATACAAATAAGACAGGTACACATGAAATTACATCAGAGATATCGCCGCCTCGGGATAAGTTTCAAGTTTCTTAACATTAAAGCATTAGATATATATATATATATANGAAATTTCGTTAACCACAGTTAAAATACTTAACCATGGTTAATTAATAAGTTGAATTGACAATTTTACCCCCTCTTCTTCCTCTCCCTCTTTCGCTTCCCTCTTCTTCGTTGCCGGCGAGGGAGGAGATGCGGCGGGCGATCGCGACAGAGAAGGAGGAGCCGCGGTCGCGGAGAAAGCCGCTGACGGCGACCTCCGCCGCCTCCTCTCCGCCGTACCTTCCTGCTGCCGCCGCGTGATGCTTCCACGGCCGGTGGTGCGCCGTCGCCGCAGCCGCCTCCCGCCTCTCCTCCACCATCGGTGGCCTCTCCAACCTCGCCGCAAACCCCCTCGCCTGTGAGCTCCTCCGGTCCCTCCAGGAAACCCTAGTGCTAGCCCTTGCCATCGTGGAGCAGTGCCGCTCCCCCGACCTCCCCACAGGGAAGCTCCGCACGCAGAGCGACCTCGCCGCCGCCTCCGACGCCCTCAAGCAACTCGCCGCCAACACCAACCTCCTCCTCGTGGGAGATTGGGCGGTGCTCCCGTGGGCCATCCCCAGTGGCGCCGCCGGCCGACAACGGCCTCCACCGCCTTCTTCTTCTTCTTCTTCTTCGTATCCTCCTCTTCTCCTCGTTTTTCTTCTTTGTTGTCATCGTCGATGATCCGCCACCGCCGCCGTCCACTCCCGCAACCCGAAGAGGAAGAGAAAGAGGAAGAGGGCAAAAATTAAGAGCACACTTCTGCAAATGTGCTTTTGGAGGGACATATTTGTGAGGGCAAAATTATCATTTCACGAGTATACTGTTAAAAAATTAACAGTTTTCTAACGGATCCTAACCAGAGGGATATATCTGAATAAATTAGGACTTTTGCAAGGACAACTTATGAAATTTGAGCTTTGCAGGGATATATTTGTAATTCACCATGTTTGTAGGGACGTGTATGCAATTAACCAAAAAAGAAAAAAACTTCAAATACCACCCATGTGGTTTCACACTTTTTCATTTTAGTATCCTATGGTTTAAAGTGTATCAATTTAGTGTCCTATGATTTTATTTGTATCTTTTTATTATCAATTCCACTAATTTTTTTTGTTAAATTAGTGACGAAGTTAAAACTAAAGGGTACTAAAGTGAATATTCGATAAACCTAGGTGGATATCTAAAGTTTTTTTTGTATACAATTTAATGAAATATTAACGAAGAAGCTGACGAAAAGATAAAAATGAAACCACATGACACTAGCTGGCGATACACTTTAATCCACATAGTACTAAAGTGAGAAAGTGCAAAACCACAGGGATGGTTTTTAAGTTTACCCAAAAAAAAAGAAAACAACAACAACAACAACAACAACAACAACAACAACAACCCAGGTTCATTTACATCAATTCCGAAAACAAAAATGGAATAGCAATATTTCAATCAAAACCATCAAAAGTACAGCACACACAATCTGCAAATTCTGAAACAAACTTTAAATGCTTCAAAGGCAGTGAAAAGCAACAATTTCGCATTTAAGATATATTAACAATAAATTAGAAGAAATAAGATTACATGAATATCAAGGTCTTGCTTGTCCTCAAAAATATCAAAAACTTTCTCACTAAAACTGGAATAGGTTCTACAAAATGTCTATTAATATGTTCCTCCTTACAAAATACAACAGACATTATTCCTACTGGTTATACAAATAAGACAGATACACATGGAATTACATCAGAGATGCCGCTGCCTCGGGATAAGTTTCAAGTTTCTTAACATTAAAGCATTAGATATATATATATAGCAAAAGTAGTTTGTAGAAAATGTTGCAGAACGAATTTGAAGCACGAGTTCAAAATTTTGTGTCAGTTGATTCAATTGAACGTAATTGCCGACTTCTTTAGGGTTACTAGGTAACCATAAGCTATTGGTTGTTATGCCAAGCGACGACATCCTCGTATGGTAGATTGCCCCCAAATATATTGAGAGAACTTCCAACTGTAATATCAACGCGGCCCTTTCCATTGTTGAGACTCCACTAGCATA
Organism: Ananas comosus; assembly: GCF_001540865.1. Classification (NCBI taxonomy): domain Eukaryota; kingdom Viridiplantae; phylum Streptophyta; class Magnoliopsida; order Poales; family Bromeliaceae; genus Ananas; species Ananas comosus. The sequence continues at coordinate 1,400,234 of NC_033631.1, read as the reverse complement.
AGTTATCGGAATCTACAATGTGAAAATATTGAGCTATAAGTATAAGGAGTTTTTTATCGACATCCGCTGATCATATTGAGCACAAACAAAGCTAAAATCTTTCATGCTCAAAACAAATTAATATATACTGTAAAATAGGAGTACTAATTTTATAAAAAGGCCATGTAAAGTTGAGTTCATCAGTGATGCAATGTTGCATTTGAGGTTGGGCCAAAAGACACTACACCTGTAAAGTACTAGATTTTAGAAACACAAAAGCTAATATTAAAAATGAAAGTATACAATAATTAGCGTCTTTAATGAAGGTCTGTAGTGACAAATTAGCAAAACCAGAGCTCTTTCTTGGGTCAGGGGAACTAAGTCATAAACATGTGGAGAAAACTGAATAACAGAAAGTAAGGTATTACATACATGTGAGTAGCATCCAAGCATGATCACAAGCTCCTCATCAATTCCTAGCATGTCGTAGCACCAAGAACATTAATTAGAAACAGAGAAAATAGTCACCGAATAAGTTCTTGTTGGAGCCTATATTTGACCGAGTTTATGAGAATACTAAAATGCTAACCATGCGCAATGTGATAGAGGTGAAAGAAGAAACCAGCGATATATTACGAAAAACCAAATGGTATGCCAAAGGTAGAGCAGTAAAAAGCTCCGAGTTGCTTCAAAAAGAATCTAGTAGAAATACTGTAGAGTAAGTCACCTTTTCCACTCCACAACAACTCCATGAACCAAAAACTCATCTGCATAGGTTGCAAGAAATTCCAACGTTTGCTCTTCTAGAATGACATCACCGAATTTCTGCCATCTGTCAGTAACAATGGCGTATTTACCATTCTACACCAAAATCATAAATTCTACAATCAAATAATACTACCATTGAAAAGAAACATAATCTGATATCAACTCGGTATGCACAAAAAAGAAGTCTAATTGTAGATGTCAATAGCATGTAGCTAGAGAATGAAACAGGTGAAAAAGTAAAACCAACAAAATTAAGAAAATTTTCCGTACCTTCTTTCTACAACTAAGATCCAAGACAAGCCTTTGCTTTCCAATTATACCAACAAGGTGTTTAAGCCGTTCAAGGTTCATTTGTCCATTATTGAAAATGTGCTGCAAGACAAATATTTAAATAGTTACTATGAACTCAATAGAAAAGGTTAGCTTTGAATTGACATATGAACTTACTATATAGTAGTGGCGGGTAAAGTATTAAATATGTGTAGAAAACTTGTGTTCCCCGAGTAATGTGCTTTACACTTTGAAATGGAGGGACTTGTGAGATTAACATTAATACATTAGCTTTCATTAGAGCCTTGGAATTTTAAGTTCTTCTAAGCTTGCAACTACATATTGAAAAAAATTTCAATTATGAAACTACTTGCTATGTGAAAGTTATTGAGTACAGAAGAGAAGTGTACAAAACAATGATTATAATCATTACAAAGATTGATATGAGCAAATACAAACCAGAAGTATTTTGTGTACAATAAAAAAATAGGGACATAAGATAATTATGCTGTTGCTCAATCAGGCAAACATTGTTTGTGAAATAAATAAATAAATAAATCAAATACTGATGTAGCAATCACGTGACTTGCACCTTCGTTGATATAAGTCATGGCATTGTCCGAATTGATCCCACCTCCAAGTTGCATGCCACCTAAAGTCAGGACAATTTACGTTCATATGGGCATGGAATTAAGCAGACAAAGCTTCCACTCCAAGCAAAAAAAGTGCTAGAGAAAGTACATCAAAACCTATTAAGAGCATCATTGTAACATTATTTTACCACGGATAAACAAAAATCATAGGCTATGACGGAGCAGCATAATGGAAAAGGTTACCATCATTGTAGGGTCTAGGAGGAGCAGCCTATAGTTGTCTCTAGGGAGGTCGTTTGCATGATTCGAATCCACAAAGCCGAGAAAGAAAGGATGGCCACAAGAAAATAATAAAATAGAATAAAAATATCCTACTCCTATTACAAAAAGCTTCTTAATGCTGGAAATAGTAGCTTGTTCGACTAAATGAATTAGGTCTTCGTGTCATTCGCACAGTAACAATCCACTGAGGTTCCAATTTCTGCACATAGTTAGAATTCTGGCAAACTACAATCCATTACATCTTTAATCTGGATTGAGAGAACAGAAGATTTTTCTACTTTACACCTGCCCAAGCGAGGACTTTTTTTACTATCAGAAGTCAAGCAAGAAGAACCCAAAGTTTGCTCACAGATGCAAATTATAAGCCATTTGATTGCATGCAATTATAGTTAACTAATAATAAGAACTATGCATTTACAAAATCAGGCAAACTAGTTTGGTTAAATCTCGATATTATGAAGTTGACAGCTTAAATCTCGATGTTATGAATTTAATTTAGCAAGTTTTAACAAAGCACATTTATACGGCTAGCGGCTTTTTACCATTTCCGCCACATATATCTCGGCTTCATCAGCCGATTCATTTGTTCCTTCGGACGTGTTCGGCTTCTCATGAGCCGAAGATTCTTCAAGAAAAGAGATATTTTTCTCTTTTCCTTTGTTCCAATCTTTATTTCGGCTCCATCTGAGCCGGTCCTTATTATTTTTTTTTCGGAATTGCTCATATTGAGCAACCCGAACTCCCAAATCAAAATGATTTGGAAAGTACTTATCTTCAAAATAATCTTTTATTTTGAAGTGTAAGCCGTTAAATGCCATTTTGGCAAATTCTGACTCTAGCATCCTGACAAAATAACGGCTCCTGGCCGTTTTGAATCGGTTTAAATATTCTTCAACCGATTCGCCTGTTCTTTGTTTAAATTGAGCTAGATCAGCTACCGATAATTTTGGTTCTGATCTGTAGAACTGTTCATGAAGTTTTCCTTCTAATTCGTCCCAATATTGGATGGAATTAGCAGGTAGACTCGTATACCAAGTGAAAGTTATCTTGGTTAACGGGGTGTTGAATAATCTAAGTTTCAAAAATGGGTCCGGAGCGGCTTCCTGGCACTGTGCCGTGAACCGTGCAACATGTTCGACCGTGTTTTCGGTCTCATCTCCGAAAAATTTGTGAAACTTCAGCATTTTTCGATTTGCCGAATAAGGATGCTCTGCATCTATATTTGCAGGATAAGGAGATCTAAACACGGGCCGCATTGCCGGCCTTGCGCCTACTCCGAAAGTATTTTGGATGGCTTCTTCAATTTGTGTATATATTTCATTATTGTTCCCCTGTAAAGGAACTTGCGCTTGTGCTACATTCGGTCTTTGTGTTAGTCCAAAATTCTGTGCCACAGGATTAACCCCTTGTATATTCGGGGCCTACCCCCCAGCTCTAACCCCTACATTCTAGGGTTGATATGCTGCTATTGGTGGAGGAGATGGTAATCCCCATGCTATTTCTGGTTGCTGATCGGCATTAGCAACAGCCGGTCTATAAGCTGCCTGGAATGGTGCCCCCTGGTATTGGGGTGACCATTTACAAGTGTTACAAGATTCTGCAACACTAGTGCCACTACAGGCCCTTGTAAGCCTGTTATGGGTTGTTCGTTACGAGTCAATAATTGCCCTATTCGAGCAATATTCTCGTTGGATGCCGTAATTGCGGCCAACACTGCGTCTAACCATGCAGCGCTTGAGCTAAACTCGGCTCTTGTTGGTCAGATTGACCACTAGTCTCACCTTCGATAGGCAAGACAGCTTGGCACTCTGCAACGTTATCAGAATTACTAGGTTGTTCGCTCCCTGAATTTTTAGGAACAACCCTATTGCGCAAATTCATGGCGTTGTCATCGGCCATAATTTATATATAAAAATATAAATTTACCTTAATTGCGTCACACCGGGCATGCCAAAAATGTTAGGAGCCGAATTCCCTAGCACTTGACCTAGTCAAGACCCTTCTCGGGGCGTGTGTCGGGAAGCAGAAACGGCTGCAATCGATGACCCTCGAAGTTTGCGCCCTTCGACTAGATCAAGCGATTCGGCTGATAAGGGATTAAATCAGCCGAGTTCGAAAACCTTTACTATGGACTTGGTTCGGCTGGAGGAGCCAAATGTACGGATTGCTCAAAGACTTGAGTCGGTGGATGAGCTGAATAAAAGAAACACACAATAATTGCTCGGCCTAAAGAGCCGAAAGCCTTTAAATATATTAAAATGAACTCGTGATATGGAAGAAGTACAAAGGGTCGAGTGTGCCTGAGGGCATACAGACTCGATTGATTTATTTAAGGTTCTACTACTAGAAAAAAGCTGTAAATGCAGAAAAGTAAAAGATTACAAGTAGACTACTCCTAGGAAATGCAGAAAATTGCGAAGAAAATAAGGGTGGTCTTTTGTTCTCGGGAAAAGACCTCTTTTTAGGACGTTATTGGCTTATTTATAGATCACCCTTGATGATCAGTTATTGCCTTATCTGTGATCGGCCGCTACCCCTGCTTTCTCGGGCCACTTTCGATCAGAATCGCTTGTATAACCTCTCGCTGTTATTGTAACTTCTCTTAATTCATGCAGTAGTTACATTAGAATTTCTTCCAACGCTCCCGGTGCACAGTAAAATTGTCACCCTTAAATAGAACCGCTGTGGCCTGTGTACCGGGGTACCACGTGTCCGTGCCTCATAGGCTCAACACCTCCTTAATAAAATAAGTTAAATATTGAATTATAATGCATCTGCAACTTGTTTTTTTTGTTTTTCTCAGTTATCTCTTGAAGAATAAAAAGATGTTGAGCTTTTGCTTGTGGTAATTGATGCAGATTATGTAATTGGAGGTTAAAAAAAAGGTATTGTAGTGCCAAAAATTTATGAAATTGGATTTCTACAATGTTCAAATATTCAAAATTATATTTACCTGTATCGATCGTCAAATTGAATGTCTAAGTATCGAAAAACTAAGACCCTTGCAAAATATGTATAATTGTAAACCTCAATTATGCACCCTATTGTTTTTAAAATATTATTCGATTTTCTCTTCATACGTAAGGACGTGTTGTTAACTAAAATAGCATAGCAACACCGACTTTTGCTAACATTTGTAGCAAAGAATTTGATGGTCGATATTCGAGGACTCAAGGTCCTATCAGTTGCTTCACAATTTTCAGGTAAATTTAATTTTTTGATAAAGTAAACAAAATAAGTAGTATACTATCTTTCTCTAAATAAGAAGTAATAATAAAGTAAAATAGAATAGCAAAGTGTCGTACATAACAATCTGCAGAATAATAGTAAAGTGCAAATTATAAATTAGTAAAGTATTATATTATACAGATAGGGACACAGAACTGTTCCTGTCCAATGTGATTATACACTGGGATTTGAGTGTTCCCTTTTCCTTCATGATATTTGAATTTTCCTTTTTTTCTTTCCTTTTGCAGTAACGTTCAGCCGAATTGATTCAGAAGGAAAGCTGGTCATGGGATTTAGAAAGGGCTCTAGTATCTCAGCAGAACAGGTCTGTATCAAGTTTATAAATATGTTATTACATTGCATTTGTTACTACTTTCTAAGCTACTTAACAGTTGATGACACAATTAATGCTTTTGTGTGTGGACTATATGTGCTTGTTTTTTTTGTTTCTGTTTGCTATTGAGAATCTGTTATATGTGGATCAAAATCTGCTTATGTGGAGACAAAATCTACTAGTGCGATTGAAATAATTATTGAAATATCAAATCCGATATCTAGGTCGATGACGTATTTCTAAATTTTAGATGATGGTTGTTAATTACAGAGTTGAAGTTCAAGCTATTTCTTCTCATCAATCTATGCTCTTATCTGAAAATCACTCGAATCTTATTAACAATGTCACATAGGATATATTGGTTAGGAAGGTGTGCTTGAGTTAGAGGTACAATTGATGCTTTTAGTCGTAGTACCAGGGCAATGTGTTAGACACCTTTTTTTTTGTTTCTTTGTATTAATGTTATCTTGTTTATATTTGCTATTAGGTATGATTTCCTTCTCTTATCAATTTGTAGAAGTATAGCCTCCTAGTTAGATTTTACTCCATTATTGCTAAGAATGCACTGTGAAAAGATGAAGTAGGCCTTTCTCATTTGAGGACTTCCTTTTTAATAAAAATTTACATGGGCAGGACACCCAAACTGTTAAGTCTGGTCCAGAGGGTGGGAATGAAAGCACTGCTGTGGACTCAAATGCAAACATCCCTCTTCGGCCACCTAAAGGCATTATAGAATCAAGAAATCCTAGTAGTCATGGAGACCAGGCAACCTTGCCTAAGTTTGACAAAGGAGGATTTATACAAAAGGATGGACCTCTTGGTAAGTATTCACATGGCCCTAGTGAAAGGAAAGGAAGCTCATTTGGTTCAAAGAGTAAACGTCTAAGGATTGAAAATGAGGACTCAATGGAGTTGAAATTGTCATGGGAAGAGGCTCAAGAACTGCTCCGTCCACCTCCTAACTCTGTTCCTTCTGTTGTTGTCATTGAAGGCCATGAATTTGAGAAATACGAGGTATTTCCCTCTGCTATTTTCATTTGACTAAAGCTTTAGAATGATTTCTTGTAATAAAGGCATATTAATCTCATGTTATCTAAATAGATGAGGGTAGGTTTTTTGGGAGTTTTTGTTCTAGGCTGGTTATCCAAGCTTCTTTTTCAATCTTTTGTCTATTTGATGTGCAAACTGAAAGTAATTTGTTGCGAGTTATACAAAGATATATCTATTTTATTTTATGCAATGGGTATAAGAAAAGGGTTTTTTTTTCAAGTTACAGTAGGGGATAATTTTTCGGTTAAATATCTAGTCAGTTGCTCAGACGTATGAAGCACTTCATGAGTAGAAGAACAAAAATTCAATCCTTTCTCACTTCAAAATATTGTGGTGCTTGTGGTAATAGGTGTTGAATAAGATCTTCTGCTGCTAGCTTTAAGCAAGCCATAGGTCAACTTGGAAAGCTCCAACTACCCTTTTTTTGTTGACATCAGATCAATACAAGTTTGATTATTTTTTAGTTCAATATTTTGTTATACAAAGAAACTATTGTTCATCAGTGATAGTCATCAATGGGCTCAGTGTGAGGAATGTTCAAAGTGGTTTGATGTACAAACCACTTTGTACAAAGAAACTGTTGTTTATCAGTGATAGTAGAGTATTTTACTATTATTTTGGGGGCACACTTGATCTTGATGATGAGGTTTTATGTTATAGATGTTGTTATGAGTATTTGGTTAGTTTTGAAGCTTATTTTGTGTTCCTCTGCTTTGTTTACTTTAGTGGTTTGAGGAATTTTGTTGTTAGTATAAAGTGTTGCTACTTGGTGATTGTGAGGCTTGTTGTGTGAGATAGTAGATGTGTTTTGTTCAATACATGGCATGCTTTAGTTTCTATAATAATATCCTGATTAATGTTTGTTGATTATACTAGTTACCTGACTAAGAAGATTTTGTAGAAAGATATAATCTGTTGAGATTTAGTCATATATCTGTTAAGATTTGTGATATTCAAATGGAGTCTTATTCTGTCACTGTTTCAGGAGTGTTGACCCATCATTATGGTTGATGAATTCAATGCCTTCTCTACTAGTAAGGAAACTATTTCAAATGCTTGTCTCAATAAACTTAATGATTTTGGACAACATTATTGCTATATTTATCTTGTTGTGAAGCATTTAGTTGAGTGCATAACAGAGAGTGCACCTCGTTATTATGATACTTATGAAATCTTTTGCTTGTGCATGTATTCTCATTTTGCATCTAACAGATGCAAAGTTACTAGTGAAAAGGAAAAGGATCTAATGTGAAGTAGATTTTTATTTGTTATATTGATTCAACTTTTGTTATTTTTTTGATTATTTTAGTTCTCAAGATTGGAAGGCTCAATTGAAGATACCACCTCAAGATACACACCACAATATAGAGGTAAAACTAATGTATTTGCAATACTAGTGTATTTCTTATATTGACTGTCATAATTGAATGAAATTGATGGATTTAATAGCGTATTATTTTTTCTCATTCTAGACTAAGTTGCCACTTTGCTTATTAGTGTATGACACTGTAGACGTGCATTTTCTGTTCTTCTTTACTATTCTATTGGGTTACCTATCACAATAAAGTATATGATTGTTATAGAAATAGTATCTATGCCTCAGCTCATCCTCCGTATTGCTAGCTTACTGAAAGCGGTTTTACTTTTTGCAGGATATCACTTAGCTATGTCAAATCTACAACTAAAGCTATGTCAATCCAATAGCTTTAGAAGTGAAACAATAATGGCTTGAGCACTTAGAATTTTGGATTTTTTCGAGATAATAGATGTTTAGCGTCATTTAGAATTTATTATTGTTTGGCTGGAATTCAAACAAGCATTTTGTAGTTGAAACTCATGTATGAAATTTATTTTTAATATTGAAACTGTGATTTGTCGCAAATCATGATTGCTCTTTGGTAATGAATGTTTTCTAATTTCAATTTATTGAAATATTTAATTGTGGATCAAGCGTTTTAATATATATATTGCAATTGCCGCTATAAGTCTTATTTAGTAATTATTTAGTATACTTTTAGTGGCAATTATAATTAATTATAATGGTATTTATAATTGTTGTTATTGGATAGGATTTAGCGGCATTTGTTTAGACTTTTACCAACCGTCCAAACAAATGCCATAATAACTTTTACCGACCCCACCATTAGTGGCAATTACTACAATTGTCACTAAATTATTTAGCGGCAATTATAATTGCTGGCATTTAGAAAATAATCGCCGTTAAAACTTAGTTTTGTTGTAGTGAGAACATAAGATGTGACACGACTTGAACACAGTGATTCGGCAATTTCTCGAAAAGTAAGACATAGACACGACTGGAACACAAATAAAAGATTAGTTTTTATTATAATAATTTATTTATATAAAATATTATAAATATTTTGAAATAGAATAATAAATAAATTCTAATTCTATACACAACAAAGCTGGAGTATGAACTCACCCCTTTAAGAACAAAAATTATTATTTACATATGATATGTGTAAGTATATCTTATATATTGCACATTTAAAAAAATTTATTAGAATCTAATTCATTAGACGTATTCTATAACATTAAAAATATAATAATAAAAAATTTAAAATTTGAATAATAACTTTTATAAATCAAACAGCTGTTTACTTTAATGTAGTCGATTTTTGGAACTACTTAAAACTTGTTTGGTTTATCTATTTTAACTCTGAAATCAAATTGAGTTTCACCAATTCCGATCATTATTGTTTGCTTTACAAGAATCGGATTCCAATTTCATATTCCACTCTGAAATGAAAATTATCCGATCTATTTATGGTTAAATCTGATCCTGAATCCCAAATTAGCTCGTTCTAGAGTAAACAACTGAAAATTCTCTCTCATAAACGCCTCCCTCTCCTATCAAAAATCCACTCTCAAAATTCTAGATATCTATTCTAATTTTCATTCCCATAATAGACCATACACTTTTGGATAATTCGCCATTTTATTTTTCATTATAATGCAATCCAATTCTATTATTCTTTTCCATTCCAATCATGCATGAATCAAAAATACCTTTGATATCTTAGTAATAATTTTTTAATTTATAATTTCTATACATGAGACTTTCAAATGGGGTTTTTAGGCTACTAGCCCTCTTCAAAACTTTATTCTAAAATTAGACTCTTCAAATTTTTATGTGTAAAAATAGACTTCATCTAGTCAGATGGGCGCCAGCGTAGCGAGGACATAAAGAAAGGTGGTGAACCATTTGCTGTATTTTATAAAGTGACAAATGGTTTATTACCTTCTAAAAATTAAATAATTTTTTAAAAGTGGTGAACCATTAAACACTTTTAAATGCTTCCCATATACCAGTAAGAAAAATATACTAAAAGCGGTTTACCATTTACCGTTTTTATCGACGATAAATACTTGGCCGCTTTTAAATACTTTACCGCTTTCAATATTTTATCAGCAGACTATCTCACCTGGCATATTAGATGCCTATTTTTATAATTAATTTTTGTAGAGAAATATTTTTGTAATTATAAAAATTCGTAGGATTTTTTATAAAAAACCCTCCTTTTAAATACTATAAATCAAATATATATTGAATTAGATTTTAGTTTTAAAATACTAACTACCAAATATTATTTAATAAATTTACATGTACAGAAGTAAACCAGTGCCTGAGTCACGAGAGTCCTCTCCGTGTTCTTTTTTTATGTTTTATTTTAATTTAAGAACTCGCGTCCGCCGCATTTATGTAGACATTCTGATTTACAAAATTTATCACTTTCATAATTTATAAAAGGCGTATTTGGTTAAGATTATTCTGTCAGAATTATTGTCACGCCCCGGATTGCATGTTCCCCGGACACGCCGATAAATCCGCCGTATACAAGGAATTTTTCCTGTATACGAAGCGATAGCTGTACCTGTAAACTATACAATACTACAAACAGTAGCAAAGAGCTGCTAGAGTAAACAGAAGCTAAACGAACAGAGTTCCATATTCATAGTCCAAAACCAAAATACAGAGCTACTCGCACTGGCGAGTTAAGTATACTATGTACATGAACTCAAAACAAACATCTACCTGCAGTAGGGGCACCTCTAGCTCAGCACGTCGGGTAGGGCTCTAACTCGCGACGCCCTTGCCTTGATCCTGATCCGCGAAGGGCGCAGCAGCCGAAACCTGTGGCTCTGCAAAACAGGAGTAACAACTGGGCGTGAGAACTACTGTAAAAACAGGTAGTCCTTAGTGGGTGCCGCCCTCAACAACATCGGTCCACCCACTAAGTCTACAAAGGGGAGCCAGGATAGTAAGAAAATGCAGGAAATAAACTCAACTGCTACAAATCACTACACTATCATGCTCTACACTGACCAACTGTAGGAAATGTCAAATCTGACCCAATCCAATCGGGACTGTAAGCATACCCGTCCCTGGGACTGTAAACACACCCGTCCCTGCCCAGTTGTGACTATCCAGCTACCTCCACACTACAAGTCCGTGGAGAACAAGTCCAACCGGCATGAGCGACACCAACACGAAAGCACAAAGCCCGTCTCCGGAGTGGCACTCGTGGGAGCTACCCAACCGAGTATGCAGCGTATCTCTGTCGAGCTCAATCAGGCTCTCATAAGTCAAAGTCCAGTAACCGACTCAAACTGGTCTAACAACCAACAGGTAACGTGCCCTCAGCACAATCTGATGCCAAAACGGCGAACCGGGCCCACCGTCAACCCCAACGGCGCCCAAAAGTCCGAAACAGCCCAAACGACTCGGTAAAAATCCACTCGGCGTACCAGTACGAGCGTAAATGTATTCTAAACTACCTGGAGTACTCGTCTCGAGGATACTGCGACAGTATAATTTTATAACGGCTCCTAGAGCTAAATCAGACAGTTTAAACAAGTGACAGGTCCAAATCACAGGTTTTCTCCTAATTCAATTCCAAGTCCAACATGTATAACCTACTCAATTATTACCACATGCTCCAAATTCAAATTTGCAATATACCATATAATCTATGAATTCGAACTAGAATAGATTATCCAAAATCGATATCTATACATGTCGACGATTATGAACTTAGGAGTAAAACCGATGTAAACCCACCTCAAAGCTAATCCCTGGCAGCGAAGGACTCTCTCAGGTGTAGAGCGACCTGCTGGATCAACCGAAATCCGCCGAGTCTAGAATCGAGCTAACTCTACGCTCTACACAACACAAGTCACCGTTTCAGTCCAATTACGCCGCAGCAGAGAAAAATAGTGGTTCGACCAAGCTAACCTTCACCAAATCCAGCAAGTAAGGGCTTCGTGGATTCCTCTCGAAGTCCTGAATCTAGCGAACCAAGTTTTGTCGCGATCCGATGCTCCAACGTCGCGTACGAGCCAAAATACCGACAGTCGACGCAGAAATCTGCAGCAGTAGCACCCGAGCTCGAAATTGATGGAATTGAAGTACTTGGAGGAATGCCCATAGATAAAGAACTTCAAACATTTACCTAGAATCAGCACGACGTCAAGGATGGCGAAAAGCCGCACTCGCCCGACCTCCTCGCAGCAACACGACGTCGAAAGTGTGCTCGAACGGCTCCGCGGTACGACGTCGACGACCAAAACCAAAGTCCACCTGAGCTCCACTGTGCGTAAGAACCCAGCTAGAGAGAGAGAGAGGAGAAGAAGAAAAAACTCCTTCTCTCTGCTCTACACAAACCTAAATAGAGAGAGAGAGAAAGGGTGATACAAACGAGGGAGGGAATTACCAAAATAGCCCTCTATCTATCCCCTTGTATCGGTAAACGGGCTCCTGTACCGGTACAAGAGCCAACCCGAGAGCAGCTAAGCTGGTGCGCGCTGGTTGTACCGGTACAGCGTGCTGGTTGTATCGGTACAGCAAGCAGAGAAATCTGCTGTTTTGCAGATTCTTCGCTATAAGCTGCCCTCGCGTCGCATGGAGTCCGTTTTGCGTCTATTTGACGCCAACGCGACTCGGACTTGTTCCGACACTCTCCAAAGCTGCCGACAAGCCTCCACAACAGAACACCAGGGATCTCACAATTATAGATAATTCTGTCAAAATTATTATGTTTGGTTCATTAAGTCTGTAATCTAATTGACAATGTAGCATTATAAATAATGTAGAATAACTCCGAAAATATTACCGAGCGAGCGGTGGGTATCTCGTATTATTGGCGGGTATCTTACATGCTATTTAAATTACAAGTTTACCCCTCACTTGGTGCTACCAATTTTGCGCCATTAGCTATTTCCTTTTTATTATTTTTACCCATCAGATCATACCATGCATTCAACCAACCATCTACTCAACCCTAAGTAACTACTACCATTCTAACCCCCACATCCCTACATCTAATGGCAGAAAGCCTAATAGCACCAATTACTTGGTACCGTTAACAGTATAGTAGCCTAGTTCATATTTTATTACTCTATTACGTAATAATAGCGCCATTTGGTTTTACTTTTTTATTTGAATAAAAGATAGCCGTGAATTTATTTTCCTTAGCTTTTGAGGGTTTCTAATACTCGTGGGCACTTATTTGTAAGGTCTAATAGTCACTTGGTGCATTTTTTGTGGATTTGAAATTTCTTTGATAAAATCGACGAAATTCGAAAAACTCGCAATCAGGTCATCATTTTATGTAATATCTATACTTTTATACTTATATATTAATCTTCATGACTAAATTTTACATGTAGCCACCCCCTTAATTTCAGGAGGAGTGGGGCTTTTTTTTTTTTTTACTTTTTCTTTTTTTCTTTAGATTTACTAAGGCTTAAAGATTTGTAAATTATCTTGTATATTACTGTGAGTTTTTTTAGTCATATCAACTGTAATATGACATTTTATTTGATTATTGTATTCTAAAAATAATTTTAATTATTCATTTGCATGATATGCGACCTTTTAAACAAGATTGAATAATTTTGTTGGAACGATTGATTCTTTTTCATTATAGTTTTATTTTTTTTTAAGTGTTTGTCTATAATATAGACTATATTTACTATTTTTTTTGTATTAAACTGATATTTTATTCTTTATAAATTTTTACTTTAACAGTATCTATCCGCCGTAACGCGCGGATCGATCACTACACTAGTTTTTCATAATTTTTGGAAACGGAAGGTCCTACACACAAAATGCATTTTGAGACGGAACATTTTAAGCTAAGTTTTATTGGAGTTTTGAGCACAAAATTATGAATTTCCAAAGTCACTACTAAGTGCGCGGTTATCTGCAGAAAACTGACTAGTTTTACGTTCCGAACACAATTTCTATTAATTATCAACAAAATTATTAAATTTTAATCTTAAAATATTTCAGAAATTTTGAAGCATATAAAAATAATTGTACCTAAAATAAAACATAATAAAAGACACAGAGAGGATCGTATGATCCATCCGAGTCGTCTCCACGTGGGGACCGAGCAATGCTACCTACTATGAATATGAATAGGACTCGTATGACCCATCCGAGTGTCTCCGAATGGGGACCGAGCAATGCTACCAACTATGAATATACTCCGTGCACCTGGTGTACTATTTTATATCTATTTAAATTATAAATTATCCATGCCCGGTCCGAGTCCTCCTCCTTCAGCGCCGCCGTCTGTGCTGGCGAAGGCGAAAGTAGAAGTGGAGGAAGAGGAAGAGGAGGTGGCGTCGCCCTCCTTACCGTCGCTGAGGGTCGCGAAGGCACCGGAAGAGACGATAAGGGTCGGAAAGAAGAAAAAAATATATAGAACGAGAAAAAAAAAAAAAAGGAAGATAGAAAAAGGGATAAAAATATTCTGACCAGTTTTCTAAAAATTCGAGCTGAATTTGTAAAATTCAAAATAGTGACTCACTTTTACAAAATCTCAAGACTAGTAGATTTTTTATGCGAAAAGGCCATTTATAATTGAGATTAGATTTTAGATAGGTATTTAAATAATTTTAGAATAAATTTAAAATTTTTGAATAGTAGTAAAAGATAAATAATCAAATAATTCCATGGCACACTACAACCTGCACTGATGGGAAAAGTCAAGAGGGAAGAACTTTCTTGGCAGCTGCTCTCAGTTTCTTGCAAAAGGGTATCACTTGCTCTCAGTTTCTTGTTTATCCTCGTCTCCCACTCCTCAATCCCTAAAACATCTACTTCAAGAGCTTCTTTGGTTGCACTATTTTCTCTAGTCGAAATTGAAATTAATTATTTTGGAGCAGCTCCCTCTTCAATCTCCTTTCTGGATCTGTGGTTAGTTGTTCTTCTTCTTCTTCCCATACTCTTTTTAAAATAATTTTTATTCTCTTTGCTATCAACTGGCTTAATTCATTAAAGTGGTGTTTGGTTGCGGGGTTAGGAGGGAGGATAAGGGGTTTGAACGCCGCGCCCCAACCCCCCCGACCCCCTAATCCCAAACAAGCTTTTTGAGGGTGGGGTTAACAAACCCCACCCCCCGGAATTGGCGTGGGATTAACTAATTCTATCCCAATTTAAATTATAATTTAAATTATAATTTAAATTTTCAATTTCAAATTTAAATTTATAAAATTAATAATTTATAATCTAAAATTAATATTTATAATTGTAAATTCAAATTTAAATTATTATTTTTAATTTTTAATTTAAAATTTGATATTTGATATTTATCTAGAACTATTAAATTTTTAAATTTGAGATTTAAAATTTTAATTTTAATTTTAAAATTTTTAATTTTTAAAGTTATATATTTAAATTTAAAATTTTAAATATAAAATTTAAAAATTTAAATTATGATATAAGAGGTAATATTGTTATTTTCTATTTATAATTATCCATTATCCTTCTTATTCCATCTTATCTATCCAAACGTTTTTTTTTTTTTTCGCGGGAATTACTTAATTTTCATTCAAATACAAAATTAGTCTATTTCAGGCTTATACCTTATTCTTGAAATAGACAATTTTTACTTATTCCCGAACCAAACGAAGCAAATCACAGAGAGTATAGTATATGTCTTTGTTGATTAATATGTATATTGTTTGGATTCACTTGATCTTTGGTAACAAAATAACAAAAGATAATAATTAAGGTAGAATAATTTGGCCTTATATATACTTTCACTTTATTGTTAATGATTGAGCATTTAAATCGATAATCATACCATGCAAGATGGTAAATTAAAGGATACATAAACTTTCCAAAAAAAAGAATTTTATGATTTTTTAAACTTCATTTCCTGGCTCACCAAGTAGGCACAATATGAATGGTCAAAATTAGTAACCTTCTTAAAATATAATTAAAAAAAATATTAAATTCAGAGTCTTAGTTGTAGATCTTGATCTAGATGGTTGAGAGGATTTTATTTATTATCAAAAGCTCAACTAATTCGGATGGTTCTTTGCAGTTAAACAAGAAGAAAGTGTCATGTTTTACTTGTTAAATTGTCAATTTTGAGACCATTTAATCACTAGGTAAATGATAACGACAAAAAAAAAAAATTTCAGTTCCTAAACCATGCAAATATTCTAGATCATATTTAATGATACATGACGTTTATTTAAATGCCTCATCATCCAAAAAACAAAAAGTATCAAAGTCATCTCACTTTAAGAAATATTCCTGCTGAACTCACAAAGATAATAATTATTTTGAAAAAAAAATCAGTTAATGTCAAAACTTGTAATGTAGAACTTTTACAAATTGCAACACAAATCACGGAAGTTGAAATAGAACTTTTAGATTCTGGTCGATAATAAGCAGTATGAATGTCGAGGCAATAAAACTTAACATATTAGAAATACGGAAGTTTCATGAGTCTAGAATTAAGTTCTTATATTGCTATCAAAACAAAACTATTTGAAGAAGCACTAATAGTTTCTTGCTCAAATGACTTAGTCCTGATATATATTAGCTTAATTATGAATAAGAAGAGAAGTTCAAAACAAACTCCATTTATAATTGTTAGTTGTAAAATAATTTACAATCACGCTTAATACGATACCACCTACTCACTGGCTAGCAGCAGATTGATTTATACTTTCCAACTCTTTATTGATTTCATACTCCCGTAAAGGACTTTTTCACAACTTGCTCTACAAATATACATTGAGGTCGGGTTCAGTATGACTAGTTATGATGAATCTTTCATCACAAAACTTTGTTAAACTGAATCTCAAACAAGTTATTGCTTTTTGTTCTTCCATACAATACTGTTACCGGTGTTTCTTCTTTTTAACCGATGATTCTAACAAATGTTTGTTTAATGCACTATAGAAATGTCTAGAATCTTAAGAATGTTAAACAATAATTATTTTTGCTAGCGGCAAATCTAAAGAGACATGGTAGTTTGGAAAGATTATTGATTCCAGGCTCACTTTGTAAGGAATTCCTATGGCGGAGGCTGTGATAAGCTCATTAGTCCTAAAGATAGGTGCTGCTTTAGCTATTAAAACAACAAAATCAGCAGCATCACTATTACGAACAGGGATGTTAGCAATGAAAGAACTCATGAAGGATATAAGTGACATTAAGGATGAGCTTGAGATCATGCAAGCCTTCCTACGGATTGCAGAAAGACTAAAAGAGAAGGATGAGAGCACAAAAATCATTATAAAACAAACAAGAGACTTGGCTTTCGAAATTGAGGATATTATAGATGAGTTCACGTATAAGCTGAGCGAGGAGCAAGGAGGGGTTCTACCCACAGCAATCAAGAGGTACAGAAATATAAAAACCTGGCATCACCTTAGCCAGAGGCTTAAAGAGATCAAAATTAAGCTCCAAAACATTATGGAAAGATGGAAGCGATATGATACGAGAGGAATGGAAAATGAAGCAAGGCCTCTAATAGCTGTTGGTGGTAGTAAAAGCCGTGCAGAATTAGCACATTTTGTCGAGAAGGATGGTATCGTGGGTATTGACAAGTACAAGGACTTGTTGCTTGAATGGTTAAAAAATGAGGATGAGCAACAACGGCAACACGTGATAATCTCAGTGTTGGGGATGGGTGGTCTGGGGAAGACCACTCTTGCGACTCATGTGTACAATATCATCAAAGCTTCCTTTGATGCTTGTGCCTGGGTTGCTGTATCTCAGAGTTATGAGATTGATGATTTGCTTAGAAAGATCTTAAAAGAGTTTTATAGGGAAGATCCTGAGAAAAGACAAGAACCTAACGACAGTGATACCATGGATTACAGAAGCTTGGTTGGGACTATCCGCACTTACTTGCAGTATAAAAAGTATGTACTCATTCTGGATGATGTTTGGAGTACTGATGTACTGGACAATATAAAAGTTGCACTTCTGAATAGTAATTGCAAGAGTAGAATAGTTCTCACAACAAGGATTCGCGATGTAGCTCTATTAGCAAACGAGAACCATATGTTTGAGCTAAAGCCACTGGAGGCAGATCATTCGTGGGATCTGTTTTGTAAAAGCGCATTTTGGAGAAGTGCAAACAAGATTTGCCCACCACATTTAGAACAATGTGCTCAAAAAATCATTGAGAAATGCGGTGGCTTGCCCCTTGCTATTGTATCTATAGCCCGTCTCTTGTCATTTCGAGAACAAACCGGTTCTGAATGGGAGAAGGTTTACAAAGATCTTGAGTGGTATCTAACTAACAACGAATCGAAGCTCCATGAAAAAGTATATGACATTTTGAAACTTAGCTTGGACGATCTTCCCCATTACCTTCGAAATTGCTTCTTATATTGTTCTAGCTTTCCGGAAGACTATACAATTGAAAGTGACAGGCTCATAAGGCTTTGGGTGGCTGAAGGGTTCATTGAAGAAAGAGAAAGAACGATGGAGGAAGTGGCCGAGGACTACCTTAACAAACTTGTTCATCGCTGTCTACTACAAGTGGCTGAGTGGAATGAAGTTGGAATAGTTTGTGCATATCGAATGCATGACGTCATTCGAGTCCTTGCTCTTTCGGAGTCAAAGGAGTTAAGTTTCTGCATGGTCTACGAGCATTCAAAGAAAAAATTGCGGAGTTCCGAAGCACGCCGCTTGTCAATCCTAAGCAATATAACTAATTATCGTACTGAAGACAAATCTCATTTGCGTTCAGTACTTGTTTTCAACAATTCCATGAGCTATGATTTACTGAAGTCGGTCTTAAGATCATCAAAACTTTTGCGCGTCTTGGAACTACAAGGAGCGCTAATCGTTAAACTACCGAGTGAGATCTGTAACCTATTCAACTTGCATTATCTAGGCTTGCGAGCAACAAAAATTAAGGAGCTTCCAAGATCAATCGAGAAGCTACAAAATCTGCAAATATTAGATACATGTGAAAGTGAAATAGAAAAGCTGCCAAAGGAAATAACAGAGCTCCAAAAGTTGAGACATCTAGTTTTGTCCAACAAATTGGGTAAGAACATCAAGGGACTGGTGGGAATATGGCCCTTGAAGGGCTTGCAGACTTTGGCAAATATTGAAGCAACTGCAGATATTGTGCAGAAAGTAGAAGCTTTGACCGAGTTGCGGACATTTAAGATAATCGGCGTAAGAACCGATCACTGTGCAGACTTGTGGAATAGTATCACAAAGATGAACCATCTTAGCAATTTATCTGTCGAAAGTGAAGATGGGAAAGAATTACAGCAGTTGGGCACCCTGCACCTACCTCTGCCAATTCAACAATTAGATCTGAAGGGTAAATTAGACAAAAACTCACTCCCTAAGCTTGCCGCGTCCTTTGGGTCTCTAGCAAACCTAACCAAATTAACACTTTCGGTGGCAAAATTGGATGAAGATATGTTTCCTTACCTGCAAGCTCTGCCCGCGTTGATGATTCTTATCCTTTGTCGCGCATATGATGGCATGAAGTTGCATTTCCAAGCAACATCATTCCCGAAGCTAAAGGAATTGTTAATATCGTATGCCCCGAAGCTCAGTCAGGTGGAAATAGAAAGGGGAGCAATGGCAAGCCTGAATACGCTTTACCTAGGCGGTTGCCCCGAGCTGAAGGAGCTGCCCTCTAGCATCGAGTACCTTACCACCCTTCAGGATTTATGCATTAGTCTCCCGGCAGAGGAACTTGTTGAGAGGCTTCTAGGAGGAGGAGGAGGAGAAGGCGACCACAGCAATGACTGCCGCACGTGGGTTCGCCAAATCCCGAAGTTTACTATTGGTTTCACACGAGACGGCAAGTTTGTCCAAGAAAGAATTCAATGAGTTTGTGCGCGTTTTGCAAAGCACCGGCCGCCGAGCTTGATGCTTCCACATTTTCCGCCTCAGATCTTCTATATAATCCGTGCAGGCTTGAGGAAAATTCAAAATGATGCATGATCGATATGCAGGTGTTATCTTATATGTATCTTTTATTTTAGGGAAAACTTCAAAAACCCCCCTGTGGTTTCGTGCTTTCTCATTTTAGTACCCTGTGGTTTAAAACGTATCAATTTGCCCCCCTGTGGTTTCGTTTTTCTCTTTTTGTTATCAAATTTATTATTATTTTTTTCTTAAATCAGTGACAAAGTTAAAATTAAAGGATACTAAAGTGAATATTCGATAAATATAGATAGTTATCTGAAGTTTTTTATATATAATTTAACGAAATGTTAACGAAAAAGCTTCGGAAAAGATAAAAATGAAACCACAGGGGGGCAAATTGATACGTTTTAAACCACAGGGTACTAAAATGAGAAAGCACGAAACCACAGGGGGGTTTTTGAAGTTTTCCCTAAAATAAAAGATACATATAAGATAACACCTGCATATCGATCATGCATCATTTTGAATTTTCCTCAAGCCTGCACGGATTATATAGAAGATCTGAGGCGGAAAATGTGGAAGCATCAAGCTCGGCGGCCGGTGCTTTGCAAAACGCGCACAAACTCATTGAATTCTTTCTTGGACAAACTTGCCGTCTCGTGTGAAACCAATAGTAAACTTCGGGATTTGGCGAACCCACGTGCGGCAGTCATTGCTGTGGTCGCCTTCTCCTCCTCCTCCTCCTAGAAGCCTCTCAACAAGTTCCTCTGCCGGGAGACTAATGCATAAATCCTGAAGGGTGGTAAGGTACTCGATGCTAGAGGGCAGCTCCTTCAGCTCGGGGCAACCGCCTAGGTAAAGCGTATTCAGGCTTGCCATTGCTCCTCTTTCTATTTCCACCTGACTGAGCTTCGGGGCATACGATATTAACAATTCCTTTAGCTTCGGGAATGATGTTGCTTGGAAGTGCAACTTCATGCCATCATATGCGCGACAAAGGATAAGAATCATCAACGCGGGCAGAGCTTGCAGGTAAGGAAACATATCTTCATCCAATTTTGCCACCGAAAGNTCTTAACTAGGTTGAGTTAATCCTAAATAAATAGGACTTGATATAACAATATAAGAATAAATCGTAAATAGAAGAGGTAGTTTCACAAGTATAGTTGTTTAACAGATTAGTGAGAAAATCTATTGTTAGATTTCAGTTTAAATTTATAGTTATTTAAATTAAAGTCCAATTTATTTAAAATTAAAGTCAAATTCTACTTTAATTAGGATAAGATGAGATTTAGTTTTATTAAAGCATAAATAGAGTTTAATTAAGAATCTAATCGGACTGTGAGTTCTAATTAGTCTCTTTATTCGACGCATTCATTACATACAAGATGTACGGCCATAGGAGGGAATTAATTAAACTCTCAATTAAATAGTACTAGTATAGAACCCGCGCTTCGCTGCTGTTAACGATTAATTTTAGAGTAATGCTTCTATACTTTTTTTTTTTTCGTTACCGTTCATTCACGCGTATTCAACGGCTAAGATTTAGTTTTTTTAAAATTGTGACCTGCAATAGCAGGTCACTTTGGGAGAGGTACCGGTTACCAGGTACCCCAAAAAAGAATATTTTTGTCTTTTAATACATGGGTAATTTAGTCATTTTACTATTACTATATTTTCAAAATTTTTGTTTTCTCTTTGTTTTCTTTTTCTCTTTCTATCTTTCCTTTCATAATTGGGCATTTATATAAGAAAATTTTCAAATTATTTGACAGTATAATCTTTCTCTTTAAAAATAAAAAATAAACAAATAAAAGAGAAAGTGATGAAAACCTATGAATAACAATTGATGCTAACGAATCAAACGTGCCTAGCACAAGTGGCAAAGGACTTGATCGTTGGTACCCGATTTTTCAAGTTCGAATTCCAATCCATTCATATTTTCAGCTAAATTTATTTTTAAATGTAATAAACGAAATGAGTAGTATGCTATTTATCTCTAAAAAACAATTGATGCTAACCGATAGACTAAATTGTAATTTAGCCTTCCACTATGGACGAATTAATCTAGTAGTTGAACTTTAGTAGTTCAACGCATGTAATAATAAATCAAAAAAATCAATCTTTTCATCAAAAAAAAAAAAAGAGAAAATAAAAAAAAAGGAGTTATACTAAATTAACAATTAAAATACTAAAAATAACTTCTTTAAAAGAAAACAATATGATCTAGTTTTTCTTTACATTAACCTTGCTAGTGAATTGAACTAGTCAAAGAGCATATTCATTGAATAATTAATCAAACATGCATATGAACTAAATTTTAGATTAACAATCCTACAATCATATTGATCGTTCTTAGCACGTGTGGTTAAAAATTTGAATTTGGATATGAATTTTTGAAATCCGTCAAGTTCGGAAATAAGTTTTGCGATTGTTAGTCGGATTCGAATTCAAATTCCTAACCATTTTTTTTTCTCACCAGTAATCCTAATCTTTTTAATTTTTATGTTTAAAATATTTATTAGCTCTAAGGGTGCGTTTGGTTCGCATTATAAAAGATTACTAGGAATAAAAGATATCCGAGAATCTTATTACTATTCATCCTATTACTAAGAATGTGGAATTCCTGTGTTTGGTTCACACAGTAATATTAATTAGCCATGTTATTTAATATTACAAAAATTATACAATTAATTTATTTATTTATTTAATTAATTTTAGATAATGTTACCAAAAGTTTCAACATCTTTTTAGAAAAAAGGAAGAGAGAGTATAAGTTAGAGAGAGAGAGCATAATTAAAAAAATAGAAAGAAAAATATAGTCGAAATTAGAGAGAGTGAGAGAGTTGAAATTTTAGAAAGAGAGAGAGAGAGAGATGAGAGAAAGCTTATTAAGGAGAGAAAAAAAATTAAATTTGAAAGACAATAATTTAGAGAGAATATAAGTTAAGTGTACACGAAAAAATAATTATCAATAGCGCGGATAGAAAAAAATATAGACATATTAATTACCCTCCAATTCATAATATGGAGATACACCCTTCCTCAAGGAATAATTACTATTTGGGGTTAATCTTATTCCCAGAATCAATATACGAACTAATAACGTCTAGTGCGTTTGCCAAACCCGCAATTTTTTTATTCATTGATTACTGGAATCTTTAATAAGAAGCAGCGACCAAACACACCCTAATAGTTAATTGTCATTCATAAAATGTTCTTATCTTACCAGTTCCAGAATTGTCTAATCTTATCGGTCATATTGTTGAAATCAGATTCTTGAAGTTAAGGAAAAATCTTAATAGTTAAATCAATCGTTTATCACTTTTAATCATTGATATTAATAATATAAATGAATAATAAAAGTTAATAACAATTATAAACCGAAAGATAAAATAACAAAATTTAAAAAATGAACTAAAAACTTGAAAAATTTTAAATGTAGATCAAAATTCATTATAATAAATCAAATAATTAGACTGATCAAATTGAAAAATATATCAAATATCTAGATGTTTTAAATATAAATTTTGTTTACTTCTAGTAAAACTCTATGGTTAAATTATATAACTAAAATTAAAATTAACAGTTTAATTTATTTATTGATAATGTTTAATTGCACTATATTAGATCATGAAGTTCCTATAGCGTTTTAAGGTCTAACTTTAATTATTTAGTTTTTGGCTATATTTTAAATTACATAATGATCTTATTAATTTTAAAAAATGATTTTACTATAAAATTTAATTAATTTGTCTAATAATCTATTATAAAAATAAATTTGAACTATACCTTACCCCATATATATCTAATCAATTATCTACATTAAATTTTTAAACAAGGTAAAATACATCTAAATAGAAAAATTATAAATTTTTTTAAACATTAAATATGTAATTTAAATATTTCACACATTTATTTTTAAAATATAATACAAAATAATGACTAAAAATCATAATTTGCTAAACTATAAATATGTTAAATTTAACATATTTACCAACATTACAAATTTTAAATAGTCATACAAAATATAATGTCAAGAAACATCAATTTTTTAACATATTAAATACATTAAATGTAAACTTTTACCTACTCAAAATTTAAATAAGTTTACAAAATTAATTGTCTACTATAGATTTAAAATTTTTAAACGATATTAAATATCTTGAATAAATATTTACCAAATACATATTTGTTTAAATATAAATACAAATTCCTAATGTAAATTCACTTTAAATTTTAAACTTTAATATTAAAATTTAAGTCATACTCTATTATACTAGAACTATTCTAACAATTCCTATAATAATTAATGCAATAATTTAGAAAACAATAAAACATTTAAGGTAATGCCTAATAATGCCTAATAATACGCATAAATTAGTCAATCAATTAATTTCTAAATATAGGCAAATTAATGATTAAATTTAGGACAATAAAAATTTCTTTAAATGTTTATGTTAATACCAAAACTAACGCTGATAAATAATTATTTTTACCTGCTAAATATTAAAATATATTTTACCTCAATAATCAACGTAAATTTTTATTTTTATTTTATAAAGTACCGAATCATTTCCTCATTTCAAAAGTTAATAGAGGAAAAGATTTTTTTTTTTTTTAAACCAGTTCTATTTGATTTAAGAAACTCGCATCATACAATAAAAGTACGAAATGGATTGATTTGGGCAAATACAACTCATACAAAAATAGTTTTATTAGCATTTTATTTATTTTTCTCCTTCACCTCCTATTAAGTCTCAAAGTAATTTTGTTCTCAATTGTACCAAGTCCAATATGATATAAAATTAATATCAAATTTTGGATATTTAGATAATTGCTAATCAATCTTAAGTTTTAATTTACTCGAGTAGATATAATAACTCTTTAAATATAAATTATGATACTACAAAATATATATTTTAATATTACTCCTGATATTTATTACAGATTAAACAACATCTCACACTCAATAAACCTAAATCATAAATAAATCTCATTAGAGAATAATCTAAAAAATTTCAAATTTAAAATTAGGTAAATCATACAACTTTTTGTAATAATACGAATAGACACATATATCTCTACAGTATTTATTTTTATATTTATTTCTGCAAACGTTCTAGATATATGTTACAAAATAACTCTACTTTGAAGAATCTGTAGAAAAATAATTAACTATGTAAGAAACTTAACATTGTTGTATATAGAAAATTGATCTTCTTATCATTCATATATATTGTAATGTTAGATAAAAATAAAATTAAAATGAACTTTTTGGAGAACATTTCTCGATAATTAATAATAATTAGGGCTTTTGAATGTACATAATGTGAATGATAATAATGTCATTTAACTATCTTTATAAAAAAATAAAACAGCTCAATAAATACAAAGGAAAATTAATAATCATTTTGTAAAATAAATAATACTAAAAATTAAAATTTGATATTTATTATAAAGTAACCCTAAAATTAAGCACAAATTAATATTTACAAATACAATATTTCTAGCGTAATCCAAATAAACTCGTGATTAGTACATGATGTATATTTTAATAAATTATATTATAAAAAAGATAAAATGCGATAAATTGTACATTCTTCCTCTAATCTCTCTCCAAAATAAAATACAAATAAAGGATTAATGCATACAGGTACCCGGCCAAATATATAAATTGTCAAATATAATTCTGTAAAATCAACTTCAAAATTATCTCTACAAAGTCGTAATTTTTTCAATGTCTCTAAATATACGTTAAGAACCATTAGAAAAATATTTATATTCAAATTTGCCATTAAAATATGCGCTTCATAAATCTAACCGTATCATAAAAAGGTAACACCAAGTCAAAATAACCCAGAGATAAATAGTTTAAATGTGATTAACTAAACTTTTTAACGGATCAATAGGCAGGAACTTATATCTGAATATATTAGACTTTTGTAGAATACTAAAAAAATACCAACTTTAAAGAAATATATTTAATAATTTATATATGTTGTGCACATGGTAATCATAAACCAAAATAAAATATGGAATCTACTATTTCCCCGTCTAGGGCGTGTTTGGCCTAAACTTTAAAAGCGCTTTGAATTGCTGAAAAGGTAAGTTCGGCCAATAGAAAGCGTTTTGGTAACACTCACTTTTAAATCGATCTATTTTTTAGAACGAAAATTGAATTTGAAGGCCACGAATCAAAAGCAGAAAAAAATTGGGCTGTCTTGAAAATCTGATTCTGATTTTGGATGAAAATTTCAAAATTATTTTATTTAATTTCAATATTAAATTTAATTTTAATATTTAATTTTTTACCATTTTCAATTCATCTTTTGAATTTTAATTAAACTTTAAATTTTAAATGTATGAAAAAATAGATCAAATTTAATTTAAATTTAAATTTAATTAAAATCTAAATTTGATTTTTAAGAATATTTCAAATTTAAAATTTAAATTTTAAATTTGCAAATTATAAAAATTTTTTTTACAACTCAAAGAATAAAAATTTTCCAAAAATTCAAATTTAAAGTAAAATATCAAATTTTAATAATATAACTTTATCTCAAATTTAACAATTACAATTTTAAAATTTAAAATTTATAATTTTAATATCAAATTTTAAATTATTAAATTTAAATATTTAAAATTTTAAATTTTTATATTCAACTTTTTAAAATTTTAAATTTAAATATCAAATTTAAATAAATTTAAATATTCAAATTTTAAATTTAAATTTTTAAATATTATAAATTTAAAATTAAATTTAACTTCAAATTATTTAAATTTAAATTTAAATTTAAATTTAATTTAAATTTAATTTAAAATTTTAAATATATTAAAATATAATATTTTATATTTTATATTTCATAATTATTTAATTTAACATTAAAATTTAAATTTAAATTTAGATTCAATTTTAAAATTAAATCTAAATTTAAAGTTAAATTAATTTAATTATATTTTTTATATAAAATTTTTATATTAAAATTCATAATTATATATATTTTTAAAATTTATAATTATATTTTTAAATTTTAAAATTTCATATATTTTAAATTTTAAAATCTTTAAATTATTTTTAATTAAAAATCAATTTAAATTTTGTACAATTTGAATTAAAAAATTTTAACCACTTTTAAATTTAATTTAAATTTTATAAATTATTTAAAAATTTTAAAAAAAATTAATTATTAACTCTAAAAAAAATTGTCAAGCAATTTTTTAAAAATTATTTCAGAAATTTATTATTTAATTTAAGCCTACTTATCAAACGCATTACACTTTAATAATAAATTATTTATTCTAAATTAAAATTATTATTTTCATCAAATTATTTTTTTCCGAAGCCAGCAAAGCACTCGGGAGTAGAAGCATCAAATTATCCTCATTCTCCACGCCATCCTGGCAATCCACCATCCGTCTTCTCATTTGTCGGAAAACAACTAACACCTATCACAAAAGTGAGAAAAATAAAAATAAAAAAAAAAACAAAAACGAGAATAAGAGAGAGAGAAGAAGGATGTCTCGAGCATGTCGTTCGCCGTCTCCTTCGACGTCCTGGGTCATACCAACAGCCGTGCAGCCCCGCGAGGCCCTTCTCTGGAGTCCTGATACATTGTCCGCAGCCTCTTGCGAATTTCGAAAACAAGACCATCTCGAAATCCTAACCACTGTATTACCTTTTCTCTCTTCTTTTTTTTTTCTTGCCCCTTCTTTCTGTTTTTTAAGAATTTTTTTGGCTAAAAATTGCATGGATAATAAGTTTTTAGATTTTTTTTTATAATTTTTACGTATAATATTGCAACTTATAATACTTGAAATTGAAATCGAATATCTTGAGAAGTATATCGATTTAACTATCAATAACTAGTCCGCTGAGATGGTCAAAGAAATGCCGGTGATAACTTGTTGCTATGGGGAGCAAAGATTTTTGATTTTTTGATAAAGCATAATCATACCCTTACAGTGATTACTTGATCCGCG